>NW_006798282.1:310047-342837 GCF_000442215.2 Lipotes vexillifer
CCCTAAATCCTTTCTCATCTGCTGCCCCCTTGCTGGGTGTCTTCCTTTCTCCCTTCCGGCCCCACGCGGCCATTCCAGTCTCCCTGGTGCCAGCCTCATCTTTCTCTCCAGATCTCACGTCACACCCACTTCCTATCCCACTCTCTCTATCTCCTTTCTTACCTAAAGAATTGTTTTCTTCTCTCTCTAATTAAAACATGTGGCTCTTCTCTGGACCCCTGCCATCAGCTCATTAAGAATTTTCTTTGTGATTCACCCTTCTTAGAATGTGGGGGGGATGGTAAACAGCGAATAACTTTCTTGCTCTCATAGGGCTGTGACCCCACCCTTGTATCTGTGGTGCAGGTGTCTTGTTGGCCATTGGCCCAGAGGTCTAAGTTGTGGGAAGCTTAATCACTGGTCCTTCTAGAATCTCTGAATAATGATAGGTTCTTGATATTCTTTTTGTTGTTGTTGTTAAGTACGCGGGCCTCTCACTGTTGTGGCCTCTCCCGTCGCGGAGCACAGGCTCCGGACGCGCAGGCTCAGCGGCCATGGCTCACGGGCCCTGCCGCTCCGCGGCATGTGGGACCTTCCCAGACCAGGGCGCGAACCCGTATCCCCAGCATCGGCAGGTGGACTCTCAACCACTGGGCCACCAGGGAAGCCCGGTTCTTGATATTCTTGATGTCCCGGGTTATGTTGAAATCTGCCGCTGATAATTCACAGCTCTCATCAAAGTGGGAAAATCCTGTAATTGATTTGTTCTGCCTCCTGCTAACCGCAGAAGCTTAGGAGTCAAGAAAGACCTGGGCACAAATTTATCCTCTGCCATTCAGTTGGTAGCCATTTGGCAACCACGGTGGGTCACATAATCTCCCATGACTTTAATCCTCATCTGGAAATTGCACACCTACAGAATTGTAAGGATAAATGTGATAAAGCACTTGGTATGAAACTCGTCAAAAGATGATAGTTATTCTTTTGTTTTTGTTTGTTTTTGTTTGTTGTTTTTTAACATCTTTATTGGGGTATAATTGCTTTACAATGGTGTGTTAGTTTCTGCTTTATAACAGAGTGAATCAGTTATACATATACATATGTTCCCATATCTCTTCCCTCTTTGATAGTTATTCTTACTGTGTGTTATTTCGTTGTTATGTTGTTGCTGTTACTGATGATAATGGCATTATATGTCAGTATCTCTTTTATCTTCCTCTTTTGAGCTTTTCCTTTTCTGGTCAGGTAACTACATGCATACGGTGAGCATTAGTAATTTCTGGACACACAGACAGACTATATTCTAGCCTCTCTTGCACTTAGGTATGGTCATATGACTGAGTTCTAGCCGATGGAATGTGGACAGAAATGATGTGAGCGATTTCTCCACCAGCTCGCTCGTAAGACCCTTCCAGGAGCATTCCTTCATACTCTTCCCCTCCCTCTTAGGTGATGCAGCTGTATACGTCTGGGTCTTGAATGCCAAGTTTAGTGATAGCAGACACAGTATGTAGGTGCCTAGGTCCCTGAATGAATGACTGGAGACAGACTGCCACGAATTAAGAATCCTGATTAGCTATAGGTGATCAAGAAACACTTCTACGCGTTAAACCTCACTGTACATTTTAGAGTTTGTGTGTTAGTAGCTAGCATTTTCTAAACTAACATAAAAATTGGTACCTTGAAGTGGTGCCACACAAAAATCTAAAACATATAGCACTGGCTTAATGTTCACACAATGGGCTGCAAAGAAACTGATCTTAAGAACTGCAAAGACGTGGTTGCCTGGAGTTGGGGGGTGGAGGAAGGGATGGATTTCAAAGGGGCACAGGGAGTCTCTTGGAGGGGATGGAAATATTCGTATCTTGACTATGGGAGTTGTATCCCAGATGAATACGACTGTCAAAATTCATCAAATTGTAGGCATTAAATGGATATAATTTATTGTCCAAAAATTATATCTCAATAAGTTGTTGAAAAAAACCCAACTCCCATCTATGTTAAACGACCTATCTTACAAGCGTCAGGTTCCCAGACCCTGAGGTGAGGATTCATGTGTGAGTGATTTACTCAGTGAGTGCTCCCAGAAGACAACAGCAAGGGAGTGAGAGAGCAGGACAAGGAGGGAGGAAGCAGCAGGACTGTGGTCTCAGGCAGAGCTCCCCCCAGTGGCCTCCACCTGATCCTGAGGGGGGCTCTGGGGCATGAGCCTCACAGTGTGTCCTGTTTCAAGACAAGGCAGTAGGAGAGATTCCTCCCGGGGCCTGAGGACAATCCTCCACAGTGAGTCACGGGTGCAGCGGCTGGAAACAAAAGAGCACAGAAGCAGGGGAATGAGAGCCAGAAATGGGAAAGGGATTCAAGGGGATCCAGCAGAGCACCACCAATATCCATTACACCCTCCTAGAAGAACTCGTTTCTTATTATGATGAAGTATAATATGCCTGCTTTCTTCAGACTGTTTTCTAAATGTTGAATTACTAAAGCAAGGGTGTTCTGACGTGAAAATCATCTGCAGAATCTTGGGCACGGACCACTGGAGTGGGATGAAGGGCCAGCGCCAACTGACCCACGGCAGCAGCCCACCCGCTTGGGCCACATCCACAGACCCCTGGGGGGAGAGCAGACACAGTGGCTGGGGCTAGAAGCAGACAGATGTGGGTTCCAGGACGAGCCCCACCATTTTCTTGTTGTGTGGTCCTGCAGCTGTTGCTTAACCCACTCACCTCACTTCCCCCTCTGAGAAATGGTAAAAACAAACTCATTTACCTCACAGGGTCACCGAGAGGTTTAAAGAGACAAAACGCGTAAAGCCCTTAGCAGATCCCTGGTGTGACATGCGACACAAGTGCTCAGGAAGAACTGCTTGTATCCCTGAACAATCATTTCTCTCCTCCCCCCACAACTTCCCCGCTGTCCCCCACCCCACCACTCCTGGTCACCGTCTGTGTCCGCTGATGCCGTCTGGAGCTCAGGACTGACACACCTTCCCTCCAACCCCCACGCTAGCTCTTTTAGCTTTTCCAGAGCAGAGGCTCTGGCACATTTTAGGATTCATTCAGAATTTGTACGGGTCAAAACAGAGGCTTGACACGTTTAGAAAGTACCCAGATTAATCTTGAGGGTGGGATGCAAAACAACACCCCAAAGGAAAACTAACCATCCAGTCCTCTCCACCCCAAGTTACACTTCTAGGTGTCCTTCTAGCCACTGGGGTTTACAGAAACCTCCAAAACACCATATTACTTAGTTGTGAACAAAGCAGAAATTAAATTTTCTCATTTGGTGGAAACATTTCTGGCTGACATTTGGGAAAGGGGACGAGATTAGCTTAAAGATCTAGTATCTCCCCATCCCTCATATCTCCGGTTTCTCTTGTGTGTTTACCTATCCTTTTTCTCTCTCTCCTCTCTTACATTTCCAAGGGCCCATCTCATAGTTTGAGAAACCAGGGAAGAAAGGACATCACTTATTCTACTTGACAGATATTAGGCAGGTTTTCCCTGTTCACGCAGAGGTACTTACCATACCTCGGGGAGAAAACTGTATTTTCTACATCACTTCTAAATCGTTGTTCACTTTTCTCTTCATCATTATATTTATCTGCTAATTTTGATACTAGATTTTTTCTTCAATATTGATGTAACAGAATGAAACAGAGCAAAATAAAACATACAGAATAGTGACAGCAACAACCCAATTTCTCATGGGAATGGCCTAAAGGGACCTGGGCTCTGTTTTGAAGCCAGTTTGAATATGCAGGTTGCGTTAGTCCAGATCTCCGAAAAGCAGACACCCAGCAGGTTTTATACCTTTATTAGAGGAGGCACCTGTGAGGGAAAATGAGTGGGTGCTGTCAGGCCCCAAGTGAAGCAGGGAGCAAGGGAAGGATGGCAGAAGACTCCCAGCCTGTTGTGTAGACTAAGGGGAGTTTGGCACGTCCACTGGGGAGCCCTAGACCTAAAGCCAGCCATCAGAGGAGGCCATGTCTCCCAGGAGTGGGCATGCTCGGTTCCCTGTGGGCTGGGTCACGAGTGGTGCAGGCCAAAGGAAGCGTGGCCTTGGGGCAAACAGAGCACTGGTTTCAGAGCCCAGCAGCGGGGCTTGGTCAGTCACACACCCTGCAGTTGGAGGTGTGCCAGGTGCATGCTCATGGCCGCCCAGTGGGTGGTTCGTTGCATCGTTGGTTTAATTCTAGATGGCAGCTGGAGGCCAATACTGAGTCTAGACTCTGCTCTTCTGTTCAAATCTTGAGACGCCCACTACCTCCCCAAATAACACAGCTTCCACGTGGTCACTCCAATTTGTCTTGCGGAGGAGTCTATGACGGGGGAGAGTCCTTTTTGTACAGGCTTGCTTCTGTTGAGTTTGGGGCTTTACAGAAGGGCAGGGTGCTGTCGATGGAGGGAACTCAGAAATACACTGGACCACCAAGTGCCAGAGACAGGCGCCGCTGGCTGCCTGAATCCTTCCCTTAACTCCACTGGGAACATGTTAGTAAGAGGAGGTAAATGGCTGGAGTCCACCTTCCTGCCCCAGGACCCTGCACCCAAGAGCTGGTGTTGAAGATGGGGGTAATTAAAGGAAGCCGCGTACTTCTCCCTGCTGCTCTGGCAATCACTTCCTTTCACACGCTCAAGGCCGTGGTTGACCTGAGCCTTCCGCAAGAAATTTCTGGCCCCTTCATAGCTTCTGAACATCTTTTGCTTGTTTGTTTGTTTGTTTTCCCCTCAGATGCTCCCATATTCCTAAGCTGTCTTCTGTCTGGTTTGTTGTTGTTGCTGTTGTCATTTGGTAGTTTCTCCTGAAAAATGTTTCTTATGTGCATTGAGAATCTGAAAGATCAGAGGTATCAGTGTTTGGTGTCAGGTTTTCCTGTGTACCTTAGGAACCTGTGAGTTGAATGCCTTGAGCAGCCTGAAAGAAGCATCAAATATCTCCTGCCTATCCAGACAGAACAAGCCACTCTGGACCTTGGGGAAACCACTTTGGGTTCTGCCTTTACATTTTGCCATCCTCATCGTCAGCTGAAGGCACCAGTCCTTCAGATGGTGCTACGGTGCAGGAAAAATGACCACCAGTGAACAGTCTAAACTCTGCGGTGGAGCCCAGCTCTGCCTTTCAGCCCCTCTGTGGTGTTTGCCAAGTCCCTTGTTGAATCTCAGTTTCCTCATCTACAACATGGGGTATCAACAGCATCCCTATCAACCTCGTGGGGCTGCTATGGAGACCCATGTCAAAATGAGAGGATAGGCAAGAAAGGCAGTTGGCAACTGTACTGTGCTGTGCCCATGTGATGACCAGTCATCAGACGAGCACCTCACAGAGTTCTCCTACCCAACCTTAGTCTTGAGGGATGATAATAGGTGTTATTTGAAAAAGAAAATGTTTTTTCTACCTTAAAAAACGTTTGAGGAATGCAAGGTTAACCGTGTTTAAACCTGTTCCTCACTGTGGATTTCTGAGAGACTTTAGCATCCTATGAATCTCCATGAGTGTTTCCACACAGTGTCTGAGAGGATATGCTTTCTGTGCAAACCTGTGAGCTCCCACACCACACTCTCTGTTGGAAATGCCCTATTAGATAACATGATGGTCCCTGAGTGGAGGACGTAGGTGTCAGACTTGGTGCCAGCCCCCATGCTGATGCTTGGATCATAAGAAACTTGAAAGACAGATGAGTTCATTTAACCAGTGGAGGGTTGATATGGGGCTACAACCTGGCAGACTGAACGCTCTTGATACAAAAAAAAAAAAAAAAAAAAAAGCCCAGGAAAAATCCCTGACATGCGTGACGAATCTGACCAAGATCTCCCAGGGTCACCAGGGTCCTTCCAGAGTCCACACAGGCTCCTAAGTCACATTTCTAACAAGAATCCTATGTGATCGTGATTCTTGGAGAATTGGCCCATGGGAAAGGCCAACCCTGTAATAACAGAAAGCAACGGAAGACTTCTTGTTTTCTTTCTCTTATTCAGAACAGAAGCTTGCAGTTCTCCTAACTCTTCTACTGACCACCTGAGGTTGAATGCTGGCTGTCAAGCTCCTTCAAACTGGGACCCCCAGTATGCCCGTGAGCCCTCCCAGCAGAGTCTTTGTCTTTTTTTTCTTATCTTTTCTTTATCATTCGAAGCATATAGCACAGTCCTGCATACACAGCAGATGCTTGATAAATACTTGGTGAATTTCACTGTCTTGTCCACTTAGCCAGTGTACCACAGATCACACCATCCACGGTCAGACCTCTCCCCACAAATATCGGGTGAACACTGGTCTGTGCCCAGGACCATCCTAGGTCTTGTGGACACATCAGCACATAGAGCAGGCACATGGCTCTGCCCTATGAGGCTTCTGTAACAGTGGCGTTCTACCCACCCGTTACAGTTGCTTAGCCATGGATAGTCCACAAAGACTTTTTACATATTTATCTTAGTTGGTTCCATGGCAACCCTATGATGTAGTTATTATTATTCCCAGTTGACAGATGAGAAAGCTGAGGTCCAGCAGGATTAAATGATTAACCCAAGGTCATGCAGCTGTGGGCGCCCCAACTGAAACTCAAGCTCAAGTCTTCTTGGGTGTGTAAACCCATACTACAACTCACCTCATCAAAGTCTCCCATTGAGCTCTGCAGAATAATTAGGTTATCCCCTAGCCATCAGTCTTTCTTTACAAGGAAATCCCGATTTCATTTTTTATCCTGTCTCCTCAAAGGTCAAAGCCGTGCTTATTCAAGAATTATCCCCCCCTTCCAAAACAATGAGCAATTCCAAGGGAAGGCAGAACCCCTAAAATAGCTGCTAAACATCAATGGCGTTCATCTCAAGGATTACTCAACTGAGTGCTTAGTGTGTGATCTCAATCATAGAAAAGAAGAACTGCTTTTAAGCTCGACTATCTTTTTAAAAATTTGCAAAACCGTAGAAGCTAAGCCCGTTTGAAACAGGAAGCTGTGTTCCTTCCTACCTTACTAATGTCGCTGGTGGTATCAGATGGTATCTCCGTTTCATGAGTAGCAAGACCTAAGCTATCACTGGACGCATAAAGGACTTTGCTAAATTGGCAGGTACCACTGTCTTCTTTTTGTTCTCATCTGGGCGAGAACTTATTAAACGCAACAGAAGTTGTTTATTCAGGAGAGGTTTCCAGGTAGATCATCAGGTTCCTAGGAGAAAGGAGATGGAGCAAGGGGTGTAGCTAGGCGGAAGCAATTCCTCCCAGGAGTACTCTTGGATGGAGGAGGTAGAGAGGGAGGCCTGCTGCAATGCAGTAGGTAGTTTGGGACCAAAGTGGGAGAGCAGATTGTGAAATATGTCCATTTTCGTCTTGCTTTCTCCCATTCTGCTTTTCTCTCACCCGTATCATGATGTGTTTGCCTCTTCCACTCATCCGAACTTGGCCTTTTATCCTCTTCGGTCAACACGCCCAAGGCTGTGTCCATGCTGCCTTCCCTGGGCTTTCATAAATTCTCAACTATTGAGAGGATGACCACTCCAAAAGGGTTATACTTAGTAGCTTTGTGTTATTGATATTGATTTGTAAGACATATTCAGTAAAAGTATAATTGACATATGTGTGTACATACTTTTATATATTACATCTGTATATATACATATATATTTCAATTTTTCATTGAAAATCCACTCTAAGTCTGGCTATTAGATGGATCAGTTGTTCGGCTGACTTGGTGTCTTTTTATCTGGATCTACAAAGTTGACTGTTTGCTTTTCCTGGATCTATATTAGAGGGTAGGAAGAGAAAGCCTTCCTAATCTTCTGGGAAACCTTCAATTGGTTGGGGATGAAAGTTAACTGTTGTGTGACAAGTGTTTCGAGGGGAGGCGGTGGGATTACGGGGTCTTTGGTACCTGGAAGTGATAGGAGTTGGAGTGCATCTGAAGCTCTTTTCAGAAAATGGTGATGATTACCATGAACTATGCAGGCGGAGTTATTTCTCCTAGAGGAATAACTGCATGACTTAATAAGAAAAAACCAGATATACCCAGCAGAATAAAATGGGTAAAGGGCACAAACAGATAATCCGCAGAAAAGGAAATACAAATGATTAATAATTACAGCTAAAAAAAACCCAAAACCCCTCGGGGCTTCCCTGGTGGCGCAGTGGTTGAGAGTCCGTCTGCCAATGCAGGGGACGCGGGTTCGTGCCCCGGTCCGGGAAGATCCCACATGCCGCGGAGCGGCTGGGCCCGTGAGCCATGGCCACTGAGGCTGTGCATCCGGAGCCTGTGCTCCGCAGTGGGAGAGGCCACAACAGTGAGAGGTCCGCGTACCGCAAACAAAAAAAGAAAGAAAGAAAGAAAGAAAGAAAAAAAACAACCCTCAGTAATTAAATAAGTGTTAGTTACATAATTAATGACATCCTTGTTGCCTGTAAAATTGGCTGAGGAATTTTTTTCTCTTAGATCTCCGTATTGATGGATGCTTGCTGAGACTGGCACCATCACCTACTAGTATATATATTGTTACACACCTTCTGGAAGCCATTTGGCAAAATGCATCAAGAGTCTTAGCAATATGACTAGCGGTAGAAACTGTGCTTTGGGAGATCTACTTTAAGGAAATAAAAATACAGACAAAGATGTTTACTGCAGCATTATTTGTAAAGGTGCAAATTGGAAACAACTTAATCACACAACAGTAAGACAGTGATTAAATAACCATAAATATACAATATGTTGCACTTGTTACAAATTATATTTTCAAATAATTTTTAACCACATGGAACTAGGTGCAGGGTATAAAATTTTAAGTATCAGAATACAAAAGGGCATACAAGTGTGATATCAACTGTAATGAACATGGGGCCTAGAAAAGAGGCAGTGGTTCTCTCTCCAAGGCACAGGTGGAGGTGGAAATACCAGGGGACAGGAAGCTGACCCTCCAGTATGCTGAACATCCCAACCATGTTGTTTTGACTGCATAGGCGTAATGTCCTCATAAAACATTTCTTCATGATCATCTCTTTCAACTAAGTAACATATCAGCCTGTATACAAACACTAAAAATCAGCCACAATGGAAACACCTACTACTGGAATATAAAGTGTAAATCTAATCTTTGAACAAGGAAGTTGGTAAAAATATCCAAAGACACTTGGCAGGTGGATGAAACCAAGTTACTTAACTGACTACACTCCAAGAATAGCGTGTAAACTTTGCTCTAGTAACTAATAATATGAGTGGCAGCCGTGCAAGTCCATGTGCTGCTCTAAAACATAAAGGCTGGGAGATGTCTGCTGCTGGGAAGAAGACTGCATTTATTCATGATTTCAACCTTGAGGGGTTCTTGTGTATTTCTAGGGAGGGAGTTTACTGGCTCACAAGACAGCCCATTCTGTTCCTGCACAACATGGTTCTCAGCCAGTTCTTCCCCATATGTGACTGAATGTAGTTTCTTCCAATACCATCAAATTCCTGTTCTCTGGAGAGTCTACTCCCTCCTCTACAGGAAAAGCTATTCCATTACAGGCTTCCCCTTCTCAAAGGAATCCAAAACATTGCCTAATCCAATTTTTTAATTAAAAAAGATTAGAAAACTTTGGTCCAGATCAAAGATGTATAAATATTGGGATAAAAAGGAAAAGAAAAGAAACTAAAGTAAATCTGAAGACTTTTTTCATACAGAACATTCAAGTTCTGCCAACTACAGCTGATGTTTCTGGACCTTTATCATCCTAGCCTGTCCTATGCTCCAGGTTGATCCTATGCTCCCTCTTAAAATGTGGTACCTGGTACACAACCTAATATTTCAAATGTATAGTCTGAAAAGTGAAAAGCAAGGTAAAATTATTCTGCTCCATCCTTGTATTCATTTAAGAAGCATTTATTAAGCAGCTATTACTTGTCAGGCATTATATGGGGCACTAGTCCTGCACTGTCCAATATGGTGGCTACTTGCCACATGTGGCTATTCCAACTGAACTTAATTAAATAACATGAAAAGCTCAGCTCTTCAGCAGCAGTGGCCACATTCCAAGTGCTCAATAGCCATGTGGCTTGTAGGTGCTTTATTCAACAGCACAGATACAGAACATTCCATCACTGCAGAAAAGTTCTATTGGATAGTGCTGTACCAGATCATTATTTTTTCTGACTATCCCAGGTTTGCTGTGGAAAGAAGTACAAGGGGAGGGGGACTGGTTTAAAACTGTGTAAGTGGGAAGCAATTTGAGGAGCTAGATGGATAGGTAATTGGATGAATAAATGAAGGGCTAGCTGGGTAGAGAGGAACATGGAGAATCAGATGGGTAGATTTCCTTTGTTCTGGATGACTTATTAACATAGACGAAGACTGAATTAGCTCTTGGGGTTGGCTTCTAAAGAGCCTGCAACTGAGGATACTCTTAGTTCAACCCCTAAATTTCCTCTTTTCTTCTCACTTAAGCTTAAGGAGGTTGGAGGGATGTAACTCAGAGACAGTAAACAGATTCAAAAAATTTGGGAGGGTGCAGTGTATCATCTATCTATCTATCTACCTACCTACCTACCTACCTACCTACCTACCTATCTATTCCTGTCATCTTTGTGAAAGATAATCTAACCTCAATGATTCTTCATTGGAATGTCAGTCGGTAAATGGATTAATATAATCTTGGGTTCCCATTAGGTTATTTAATTTGCTTGAGATCCAAAACCACTTGTGGAAATTCAAAATCCTCATTTACTGTAACTAAAGATTTTAATGAAGGCTGAAATGTCTTGTTAAAACATTACTGGATACCAATCACTGTGTTTTCTATAACCTCACTCCCTCACCTTCCTCAAGACTTTTCTCAAATGTCATCTCACGAGCTCCTTGTTGACCTCCTCCAATTTAAACTGCACCTCTCCAACCCCATCCTACTGCCTTTCCTCATCTCCTACTTCATCTTTCTCTGTAGCCCTCATGACCATCTGAGACACTGTAGATTTTAGTTATATATAACACCCCAACTAGAATATAAGCTTCATGAGGTCAGAGAGTCTTGTCTATTCTGTTCACTGATATGCCTGTGTCCCTGGAATAGTGCCTGGCATATCATAGGTGCTACTAAGTATTTGCTGAATGAATGACTGGAGAACCCCATGAGGCAGTAACTCTTCTTATCACCAGGTTACACATAAAGATTCTGAAGCACAGAGAGGTTAACCTACTTGCTCTAGGTCACACAGTCATTTCTTCAGACTCAGGAATTGAATAATTATCCTAGACTGAGGAGGACGAAGGATATGTAAGCAAGAAAATCTTACAACTATGATTCCTTGGCACCAAATACCCATGAAACCAAAAGTATCTAGGGCCTTAGGCATGGAACCTGATCTTAACAGCAGGTGGTCCTGCAGGAGTGATCGCCACCGGGAGTCACCTGTAGGCAGGGCTCTTCCAGATGGACAGGCAGTTTCAGGATGGTAAGCACTGACTTCACACCTGCTCTCTTCTCTATATTCTTTAGATGATTTATCAAGTTCACCTGAGAGGCGGATCCCCTCAAAGAGAGTAAGCACTTACACACACACACACTCACACACACACGATTGGTGATGTTACTAAACTGGGATATCATTCAGCATGTGGCCTTCTATCAGACATGTCTGGTTTTAACCTAACTCCCGCCACTGTCAAGGGTCAGCACTCTTCATCATGGGCATGACAGTTTTCCACTTTAGCAAAGTTTTAGAATAAAACGGATTTCAAATTAATAGTATCTTTCTTGTACTTTGGGGACTTTGAAAGGTTGGGGGGTAGGATGTCCAATTATAATCAGGAACCAGACAAACGTACTAATACCACTATTATTTAACATCACTGTGGAAGTTCCAGCCAAAGCAATAAGGTGAGAGAAACAAATAAGAAATACCAGAGAGGAGGACATAATCTTATCACTGCGTCACAGATAATATGATTATCTATCTAGGAGTCCTAAAGGAATTTATTTTTAAAAATCAGTAAGGTAATCAGCTTAAAACATGTAAAATAATTTTTTTATACTACTAACGATTGGTTAGAAAATCTGTTAGGGAAAAATGTATCATTCACAGTAACCTCAGAAATATAAAGGCAGATAAAAATTTAAAAAGAAATGTGCAAGACCAATAACTTAAAGCCCTATGGTAAGCAGACATAGCATGTTCCCAGATATAAACATTTGATATGTAAACTTATCAATTCTTCCTAAACTTATTTACAAATGTAACAAAATTCCACTCAAAATTATGTTTTTGTAAGTAACTGACCAAGTGATCCAAAAGTTTATCTGATAGGACAAATGGCTCTAACAGATAAGACATACTGCAAAATGAATAATGAAAGGCAGGATAATCTATATAAATGATCTGATAAATCTACAGTAATTAAAAGAGTGTTTCTGGCACAGAAATCAATGGAATGTAAAGTACACAAGCAGAATCAGGAACTTGAGGGAACATATGGCAAAGGTGATGTTTCCAGCCCAAGGAGGAGAGAGAGGGTAGTTACTCAACATACGGTGTCTTTAAATTGGTCAACCATTCAGAGAGAAATAAAATAGAAATGCACTTCACGCCATATATCAAACCAAACTAAAACATATTAGTGATCTGCGTGTATAAAAATGGAACCATAAAGATACTGGTATATAAACATTTATGTAATCTTGGGGTATGGAGGCCCTTACTAAATGGAACCCTAAGGCTATAACAGTGTGGTCTTTGGAGACACAGAGTCCCAGCCCTGCCATGCATCAACGGAATAGTGACTGAGCCTTGCCAAGCCTCTGTTTGCTCATCTATAAAATGGGGATATAAAAACCTACCTTGCAAAGCTGTGAAGACAAACAAGCCTGTATAAAGTGCTGGCCTAAGGAAGGCCCAGTTACTACTTACTATTGTCTCACATTGGTTATGTGTAAAGAACATAAACTTCCTGAACTCAGAGGCCATTTTCTTCTCAGTATTTTTTCCTTCCCAGGTGGTTGCTGACAATAAGGGGGAAAAAAACTACATCATACAAGGAAAGCTTCTGACGATATCATGCATTATTTGATCCATGCTGAGAAATAAATATTTCTTTCAGTCAAAGGCACTGTGCTGCCTGGGGCTCAGGACCAAGGAGCTGGAGGCCCAGTGCACTGGTTTGATTTGGGGTGTCTTTAGAGTTTAATAAGATTCATTGAGTGGATTCTCATTAGGAGGGGCTCTGGCTTGCATTTGGGGAGGGTCCAGAGAAATGGTCTCCACGTCTTCAAGGACAGGAAGGTTTGAATTACTGTAAACCCTGGGGGGTGGCCTTCTGATGTGCACTCTGGATAGTTAAGCACAGTGTCCAGCTATACAGGCTGAAAGGCTGGCCCAGCAAGAGAAGAGCAGGGGCCCTGTGAATATCCTCCAGTTCAGAATTTGCCAAAAGCGCTAGGAATCGTGGAGTGGGAAGAAGAGAAAATGTGGGCATGAGAATATCACACACTGAATAATTTGGAGGCATCCTGGGAGCTGGTGCCCTCACGGCCCACCTGTCCACACGAAGGTGCCCACTGTGGTCATCCGCAAGGCCTTCTCACTCTTCCCGTGGAGGCCGGCTGAGCCCCAGCCAAAGCAGGTCTCAAGACCCTAAAAGACGCCTCCCCTACCCCAGTCTGGGGGTTGTAATGTCAGCTCCACCCAAGATCAAAGGGGAGAACCTGGCTACCAAGATCTCCAAATTTCAAAACAAAATTCAAATGCTTTACCTAGTGTGCCCTCTTCAGGTTTTAGATCTCAGTTTGTGGTTTCAAGTTCTGATGAGGAAACCCTTCATCTTTTAATTTGCCTGGGTTTTCAACACAATTACCTTTAGAAAATGTGTCTGCCAAATCTTCCAGCAGTCCCTGCCTAAAAACACTAGCTTTCAACGACAGTTTAACTGATAAGGGAGTATAGAAAATTTTTTAATTTTACAGCTTTGAAAATGATAATCCACCTACCCCTCCACAGCTATTTTGATTATTTGCCTGTTGCCTTTTACATGTACATATAATTTCATGCTGTTGCAATCTTCGTTTACACACTTTACATTCTCTTCATTTTTATAAACATTTGTCTGTGATTCTATCCGGTATCCAAAACTAGTTTTAATGACTACATAATAATCTATTGTGTAAATGGACTATAATTTATTCAAAATATCCTTCATGTGTCAAACATTTAGATTGTTCCCATTTCTTGTTTTTCTACTACAAAAACAATGCCACAGTGAACACCTTTGTGCACATTATGTATTGGACCTTTCCCCCTTAGGGTAAATTTCCAGGATTAGAACTACTGGATCAAAGCCATGTGTATCTTGATGGTTCCTGTTATATATAAAATTTATTAAAACAAGTTACATTCCATCATCAATGAATAAGCGCCCCAGCAATGAATAAGGTTCACTGCAAACTCACTAGCATTGAGTACCATCATTACATTTTTTTTGGATAATTAAAATGGCATTTCAAACTTAAATATATTTTCTAAAGAAGGGTCTCCAATTCTAAATATTTCTTTTCAACTCAGTTTTGCAACACTCATTAAAATTTTACAGTGGTGAATGTGAAATTATGAGGTATCCATTACCTCATACCATTTACCACAGTATAAACGAAGGTTGCATACATATTTAGTTGGAACTGGCCAGAAAAGAATGGCAGGGAGAGGACTCCTCTCCTTCTGAGTCCAGGAATTGTGAGAAAAGAGACTATGGAAGGAAGCAGTCACATCTGTGTATCCCTATCTCTCACATCCAGGCTTTGACCAGAGTTGGGGGGTGTGGAGGGCTGTTTGATAAACTGGAGGTACCCCCAAAGGATGTCTCTCTGCAAGGCACCTCCTTACCCACATGGGGTGGCTAGCGCAGTTAAGCTGGTGGTCAGGCAGAAAAAAGATCTGGTTTGCAGTCTTGCGTGCCCCTTGGTTTGTACATGGCATGGACATGGAGTCAAAGGAGGAGCATGTCTGCCTGGGCACCTGCCAGTTCAGAAGAAAGAGCATAGCCTGGGCCAGAAACCTGATGGAGATGTGGTTCTCCATTCCAGCCAGAGCCGAGGGAACACTCCATCACCTGGGAGAGGTCATTGTGCCTGGGGAGGACTGAGAATGAGTGGATCCTGAAGCCATTAACTACAAACCATTGCAGCAGATGCCAGCACAAGGCTCAGGGTTGGGACTAGGTTGACCCACCTCAGCAGACACAATCCACGTAAATCAAGAACCAACAGGAGACTAGGGTACCCCCTTCTCCCTCCGCCCACGAATCGAGTCATGCTGGCCCTTCCCCCATATCTCCACTGCCATCTTAGAAAGAACCAATGAGAGAAGACAAGGGACCGAAATTATAAGCTGGCAACAGAGGATGAGTAAAACCTAGTCATCATTCAAATCAATGGATGTATCAGACTAAATTTAAACCACTTAGGACTAAAATTTGTGAATACTTTTTCCTGCTACCCAGCAGGTGGGAAGCTAGTAACAGAGATCCAAATAGTTTTGAAGACTACAGAAACTTCATTTACAGTGCACGGTTGAGTTGTACTGTGAGCAATTTTAGTGAACCAGCTAAAGGAGTATGACGTCAATTTTTGTAAAACTTCGTATCCGCATATGCATATCTACATAGAGAAATGTTATTGGTGGTAAACTCATCATGGTGAGATTTGGGGTGGTTTTTACTGTGTGTGTGTGTGTGTGTGTGTGTGTGTGTGTGTGTGTGTGCGCGCGCGCGCGCCTTTCTTTATTGTTGATGTTGTTTACTATTACTGTAACATTTTTCCAAACTGCAAGGACTGTGATTAGGACTGCAGACAGGTAAAAACCCTGTTTTTGTGTCTCTGACCCCATGTAACTAGTAATCAACGACTTGGCTTCTGACTCTACAGAATCTGCTTGCTTCCCTGTACTTTGCAGTCTAGGCACTCACCCCCCACCAAGATTCTATAATCTTATACTGATCATGTCGGATTTATGGAAGTGACACATGAATTAAAGACGATCCTCAAGTTGAACAAAACTTCAGTGAAATTTTTTTAAAAGTCTGACGTGTTTTTAGATCAGTCTGGGAGAAAAGGAAAGAATATACAAATAATTAATGGTGAGTAGAGGCTCTGTTCCTTTCTTGCTTTAGACATTAAGATTTAGAGAGACACTCATGATTGAAAATGCATAACAGACAAAGTGACAGGTATTTTTTCTCGGCTGCTGTGAAGTTTGCCATTAGGAATAAGAATGCTGATAAGATCACAGAAATCAGTTATTCCTCAATTCCATTTTTCACCTCAAAAGCCTGAAGGTGTCACTTATCTGTAGATGATGTACCAGGACAGAGCTGTGAAAATAGATCAAGTTCTATCCAAAAGCCCCTACTTTTTCCTGATTTCATATGAAATTGCTTCTCATTGCCTTTTTTTCACTTCTGCTTCCTATCAATTTTACAGGTTTTTTCTAATTTAAAATGTGATCTCATGTAGACTGTCTGATTTGATGCTCACCACAACCTTGGGTGCTACCATGATCCTTATTTTAGAGATGAGTAAACGAGGCTCAGAGTTAAAGGCCTGTCCAAGTCCTATCGCTGGCAAGCAGAACAGCCAGGAACAGCTCCTGTGTCTCCCCTCTCTACTCTCACATGGACTACACAGAACCCTGACAGGTGCTGACCTCTGGGGTCCCAGTATTCTCTTAAGAAGCAAAGACAATCCTTGCCATTGGCTCCAATTATTGCCGTTTGAAGACTTGCCTTGAGAAATGCCTGCTGACATACATTCATGACCTCACATTTGTGCCTTCATAGAAAGGAGAAAGTCAGTAGGACTCCTTCTGAGGAGGCAGTGCAGGGATTAACTGCCCTTCATGGACTCCTCCACTGTCTGTTTTTCCTTCTTCTCCAGCCGAGTCTGTAATCTTAAGAAAAGCAGGCACTGGCCCTAGGGATCCTGCTCTAAAAAATGTCAAATCTAATATGAAGTCCCATTGGCCTATGCTCAGCTCCTTTATGAAGGAGAAGCTCTAAGGGGTTTGCTCTTGGCACATGACTGGCTTATGTCAGCACTGAAACGAACAGGAAAAGGGAATGCTGCTTATAATGATTACAATAGTTAGTAACTATTATAATAGCTAAGTCTTCAAACGTTAAAGATCATCCCAGCTTACCCTTCCCCCTCCTCATGTCCTCAAGTCCACTCTCTACGTCTGCATCTTTATTCCTATCCTGTCCCTAGGTTCTTCAGACCCTTTTTTTTTTTTTTTTTAAGATTCCATATATATGTGTTAGCATACAGTATTTGTTTTTCTCTTTCTGACTTAATTTACTCTGTATGACAGACTCTAGGTCCACCCACCTCACTACAAATAACTCCATTTCGTTTCTTTTTATGGCCGAGTAATATCCCATTGTATATATGTGCCACATCTTCTTTATCAACTCATCTGTCAATGGACACTTAGGTTGCTTCCATGTCCTGGCTATTGTAAATAGTGCTGCAATGAACACTGTGGTACATGACTCTTTTTGAATTATGGTTTTCTCGGGGTATATGCCCAATAGTGGGATTGCTGGGTCATAGAGAGTGGCAATGACATATATACACTACCAAATGTAAAATAGACAGCTAGTGCGAAGCAGCCGCATAGCACAGGGAGATCAGCTCTGTGCTTTGTGTCCACCTAGAGGGGTGGGATAGGGAGGGTGAGAGGGAGACGCAAGAGGGAAGGGATAGGGGGATATATGTATACGTATAGCTGATTCACTTTGTTATACAGTAGAAACTAACACAACAATGTACAGCAATTATACTCCAATAAAGTTGTAAGAAAAAAAAAAGTTAAAATCACTGCACTTGAATCCAGGGATGAGAGAACTGGACATAGACACTGAAGATCTAGCCTGAACTTTCGCAATTACCTACTAGAGGATTTTAGGCTAATTATTAAATTTCTTTAAGGTTCAATCTCCCCAGTAGCTATGATGAACAGCACATTGTTATGGGGCCATGGAGAGGGGGTAGTTATTTCTAATGATAATAATCACTATTATCATTATTACCACTATTATTATTATTATTAGCATTTGGTTTTTAAATAGGTAAGATGATTTTGAAAGTCATATATAAACCATAACACACAAAATGCAAAATACCTTAAAAGATACAGTAATAATAAAATTAGTATAGTATTATTGTTATCATTACCCAACCTGTCTCTTCGCGTTTTGTATTTCTTCCTTCAAATGCTTTCTGAGAGCAACACGCCCACTCTTCACCACCACTCACAACTCTTCTGTTTCCTTTCCCATCCCAGATCATGCTGACTTTGAAAACGGTAGATCTTTCACTCCTGACATCTCCCCCCCACAGCATCTCTGATATACCTTTGGAAATACATGCTGAGGAATGTATAGGCTGTTTATCCCATGTGGTTTTATTCAGTAAATGTATAAACCAACTGGTGTGGGTCACAAGGGATGATCATGGCTAATTGTGGGGTTGCTTTTTCCTTCTTCTATCACAGGGACAAGGGAAATGGTGACCTCAGTCGATGGGACTGAGACTGTGGGTGAAGCTGCTGGGACCACACCCTATGACTATGAGGGGGCACTGCCATGTGAAAAAAGCAACATCAAGGAGCTGGGGGCTCAGTTCCTGCCCCCGCTGTATTCCCTGGTGTTCACGGTTGGTCTGCTGGGCAATGTAGTGGTGGTGGTGATCCTCACAAAATACAACAAGCTCCGGATTATGACCAACATCTACCTGCTCAATTTGGCCATTTCCGACTTGCTCTTCTTATTCACTCTGCCATTCTGGATTCACTATGTTGGGTGGAATGAGTGGGTTTTTGGCCCCCATATGTGTAAGTTGCTCTCTGGGCTCTATTACATGGGCTTGTACAGCGAGATCTTCTTCATCGTACTCCTGACCATAGACCGGTATCTGGCCATCGTTCACGCTGTGTTTGCCCTTCGAGCCCGGACGACCACTTTCGGTATCATCACCAGCATCTTCACCTGGGGCCTGGCAGGGTTAGCAGCCCTCCCTGAATTTATCTTCCATGAGTCCCAAGAGGAGTTTGAACAGACTTTCTGCAGTCCTCTTTACCCAAAGAATGGAGAAAATGCCTGGAAGTGTTTCCATGCTCTGAGGATGAATATCTTGGGTCTCGCTCTGCCTCTGCTCGTTATGGCCATCTGCTACTCAGGAATCATTAAAACACTGCTGAGATGCCCCAGTAAAAAAAAATACAAGGCCATCCGGCTCATTTTTGTCATCATGGTGGTCTTCTTTGTTTTCTGGACACCCTACAATCTGGTTGTCCTCCTCTCAACTTTTCAAATGCACCTGGAGACTGAGTGTGAGCAGAGCAGACAGCTGGACCTGGCCATGCTGGTGACGGAGGTGATCGCGTACACCCACTGCTGTGTCAACCCCGTGATCTACGCCTTCGTTGGTGAGAGGTTCCAGAAGCACCTCCGCCACTTTTTCCACAGGCATGTGGCCATCTACCTGGGCAAATTCATGCCATTTCTTCCTAGTGAAAAACTGGAAAGAGCCAGCTCTGTCTCCCCGTCAACAGGGGAGCAGGAACTCTCTGCTGTATTTTAGGTCAGATGCAGAACACTGCCTAAAGAAGATGGACGGGGCAGATGAAGCAAACACATCAACCTCTGCACCAGTCCTCTGAACTTCCAGCGCAACACTGAAGTTCTTAAAGACATTAAAATATATACCCAATGGTAGCAGTATATCTATGCACCCCAAAGGCATTACCAAAGGTCAGCAGCTGGGCAGTGACTTATTGTCAAACCTGAGAAGTAGAGCTTTGCTTGATTCTTTCAAGAGTTACATATATTTTAATGCAACTGGATGTTACACAGTTACTATGTGCAGCTACACACAGGTAAAGCTTTTCATATCTTAAATCTTAACTTCAGCCAGTTATTGATATAAATGAAACATACTTCACAAAATACAATAAATCAATTACATTATTTCTTAATGTGCCTAGCTCTTTCCTTGCTTGATAAAAAGACTTGTAAAAAATTTATGCATATGTACTCTCAAGCACCATAATGGCATGTCACACCTGTTTTGAATATTCTTAATAACGAACAGATCTCCTATTCACACTGAATGACCACATTTCCCATGAGCTACTCGATAGAAGAAGAGCAATTTGGTATTTTCAGTATAGAGAATAAAGGCCCTGCTCATAGAAACTTCGCAAGAGTCCTGAAATGTACAGACACTGTCCTCTTTTACACCAGTCTCACTGTTCATCCAGTAACTGTGCATTAGGTGATACAGACAGGATGCACAAACACTGCCTTAGGTTAACTGAAGGATGCAAAACTGTGTAAGACAAACACAATCCTTGCCCCCATGAACTTTCCCTGTATTAGAGGGTGTTTAAGACAGAAACAATAACTTTAGCACAAAGAGGGACACACTCGATGCTACGCCTGGGCCAGGAAGAAAAAGACCATTTCCAGCTTTTGAGTAGGTCTCTGAAGGAGGGGCAGGACTTAGAAAGGGAGAGGGTTGGGGGGAAGGCACCCAAAGCCAATGTACGCCCAATACAAAGGTGAGTGGGGAAGGTACCCACATGTGTGGATGGCAGGGTGAGGTGGGAAGGCTGGGATAGGGGGTGATTTTCAGACAGAGCATCTTGGGCTTTATTGGGAAGGCAAAGGGAACAAAACAGTCAAAATGGTGTGTCAGGAAGATGAATCTGGTATCACACAGAGGAAGGAGTAGAGCAGGGGTCCCCAACCCCTGGGCCATCCACGGCCTGTTAGGAACCAGGC
Organism: Lipotes vexillifer; assembly: GCF_000442215.2. Classification (NCBI taxonomy): domain Eukaryota; kingdom Metazoa; phylum Chordata; class Mammalia; order Artiodactyla; family Lipotidae; genus Lipotes; species Lipotes vexillifer. The sequence goes on from NW_006798282.1 coordinate 330,807, forward strand.
TGCAAGCAGGAGATGAGCAGCTCTGCATCGCTCACGTTACTGCCTGAACCACCCCTCCCCCTCCCCTCACCACTGGTCCATAGGAAAATTGTCTTCCACGAAACCCGTCCCTTGTGCCAACAAGGTTGGGGACCACTGGAGTAGAGGCCCCAGAACCAGGCAGGGAGGTAAGTTAGGAGACAAACGCAAGTGTGGAGGCAAGGAAAGATTAATGGCTGGTCAAGAGAGGTGCCAGGAGCATGCCAAGAAGAATTTGGCCAAGAGACAGTATGAAGGAAGAGTTAAAGCACCAGGAGCAGTATATGGTTGACTGAAAAAAACAAAGGGCAAAACAGAATGTATGTTTAAAAAAAAAAAAAAAAAAAGGAGACACTTTTTTCATTGTGCTTAGATGCACTGACCATCCTCTTTAAGGATACAAAAGAAAGAAGTAACAGAGGTCATCTTTAGGGAGGGGCGTGCGTAGAGAATAGAAGGAGGGATCTTTCTCTGAATACCCTTCTGCGTCTTTTATATTTTGAAACATGGAAACACATTTCTCAAAAAATAAACAGCACTTTAGATTACATAAAAAAATAAAAGGCTAGACTACTACTCAGATGTGGTATCCATTCTAGCCATAAAGAGATTAGAAGCCCTCTGCCATGAATTAACTCTGTGACCTGGTTAGATTATCTCTAACCCCTCTTACAGCTCAAGTAAACTCTGATCTTGCTAAAGTCTTAGGAGCTGGATGCTCTAAGTCTACAAAATATATTGTAAAAAAAAAGGAGGTTGGGGCATGATAGACAATTCCACAGCATCACCTCCTACTGGCCATGAGACCAAGTGCATTTTGCATCGTTCACTAAGGTATACTCAAGTTTCATGTGTTCATTCATCCATCTGGTCACTTATCACTCATTCATTCAGTAAACATTTGCTAAGCACCTGCCGTGTTCTCAGCTAAGTCCCTCAGGAAGCTCACTGTCAGACTGAATTGGACACTGTTTTGTCCTACACTGCCCAAGATCAAAATCATGTCTTAAAAAGTAAACTGCCAATACCTAAATTCAACCCAAATGAGAGAGACTTCCAATGTGAAGACCAGAAAACATTCCACTTCCAGAACATTTCACATCCTAATCAAATGCTTGGAGAAGGGATGTGCCTGCTCTTGGCCTTCCACGCCATCCAGCCTCGACCGCTACTGAGTGGCCTTAATTTTTCTTACTTTCACCTCTGTCTGAAAGGTCTTACCTCAATCCAACCCTACATGGGCAGCACAGGATGTGAACTTTGGAACACTAAACCATGCCACATGAATCTCAATTTGGTTAGGAAACTTTGAAGTTACTTTTCCTCTTTTTTGTGGTTCAGCCAAAATGTAAATAAAGCAATCATTTAAAAACTATACATCACTGGTTCTCTCTTGCATTGAGAAGTACTGCTCGCCCTTAGGTAATCACAAGTGCAGGATATAGGTGCTAGTTCATACTCCCCTGATCCCTGAAAGCTTTCAGGGCTCAGCTCTGTGACCGACACAAAACTGCACATAACCAAATCACAGATTCAGTGTGCTCCCCAGCCCCATGCTGTCCGATGGAACCATCTACAACGATAGAAAAGTTCTACATCTGTGTTGTCCAATATAATCACCACTGATCATATGCAGCTATTGAGCACCTGAAATGTGGCTAGTGAGACTGAGGAACTGAATTTTTCACTCCGATTCCATTTTAATTGAAATAGCTAACATGTGGCTAGTGGCTACTGCATGTGGTTAGTGGTACAGCACTAGCCCCTTCAAACTTGCCTCTTCGTATCAACTCTGCCTATGCATCAAGCTTTCTGTAGTCAGCAATCATGTCTTGAACACTGTGCAACAGGCTGAGGAAAATGCCAGTGATGTAAAGATGAATAAGATTCATTTCTAGAAAACTCACCATTCAGTGGAAAAGATCCATCTGACTCAAATGACTATAATTGAATGTGACAGGTGCCCAAAGGCCCCTCAGCAGAAAGTTGAATGAAGAAAGTTACACAGAGAAAGTGATATTCTGCTTAGGTTGGGATCCCCCGAAAGCAGCTCCTGAGCAAGAAGTGGGGAGCAAAGAGTTTATGCGAAAGGAAACTCCAGGAGGGAGTGGGGAAGTACAACAGAAGAGGAAGATGCCAACAAAGGGTACGTTACGAAGTACCTTCCACTGAGGGGAGACTGGAGCTCAAAACCACTAGGAAACTCTGGGAAACAGTGTAACTCACATTCCTCAGTTATCCCATTCGAGGGGGAAGACAGCTGGGGTATTAACACTCCACTCCTGTTGGTCATTGGCTGATTGGCGCTTAATTCCTCAGGATTTCCAGCCTGCCTGGTTCTCAAGAGGCCTTCCAGCTTTGAGGAAAGCTCCCCAGCAACAAGATGCAGATACTGGATGTTGGACGCCAGCTAGGCACACTCAGTTAAGGCTTGAGGGATAAGGCATTTGCTACATGTTTGAACAACTTTTTCATGAACCAAAGGGTGGAAGTGAGAGCGGTGTCTGCACTAGAGAGAGCCTGCTGTGGTGAAAACTAGGGTGACCCTGACAGTGGCAGGTGACCTTGAACACACCTCAGTGTTGACTTCCCTGCTGCTCTTTTTTGTTGAGCATCATAATCTGCTGGTTTAAAAAGTATGATCCTTTTCCAGCTTGAGTTTCTGAGGTCTTCAGAATCCCAAGGGTAAAATTCTAAAGTCTTCACATCTTCTGGACAAAGCAGGTTTATGTCCTCCACAGGCTATGGGCTTTCAATCACTGAGATTTTCTTCCCTTTCTGCCCAGATAAATCCCCAGTATAGTTAAGGTCACCATTTCTCTTTCTCTATTCACGGATCTAATCCAAGGGTCAGTGAACTGTGACCCATGGGCCAAATGCAGCCCACTGCCTGCTCTGTAAATAGAGTTTCACTGGAGCACAGCCATTCTTGTTTGTTTATGAATTGTCTGGCTGCTTTTGTGTTACAACAAGAGTTGAGTAATTGTGACAGAGACTGTACAGCCCACAAATCCTCAAGTATTTACTTTCTTATCCTTACAGAAGTTTCCTGATCCCTGATAATCCATGCCCTACAGCATGTGGGGCTCTGATATGCATAGCCATGATGAGGGAGACCAGATTTGGCGGGGGCAGGGGGAAACTAAGGATGTGAGGTCTGTGGACAAGCTGCTTAAACCCCCAGGTTAGTTCTAGCTTGACCTTGGATGCAGTTCTAAACAACCAAAATAGGGCTAGATTGTGTAGTAGTCAAATGCTGCTCACTAATGCAAAATGCTATCAGTCTGAACCAACATAGCACACTGGAAGTTTTTACTGGGGCAGCCGGACCCCACAGATGCTGTATTCCAAACTAGGCTATACACAGAATTGACACAGGAATTGTTAAAACACATTTTACAACTCTTGAGACCCCTCACCTATACTGGGGACAAAGAGATTGGACTGTGAAAATTAGGGAGATGCTTGAATAGGAGCTGTTTGTCAAGGGCTGCTGCTGTCACCTCTACACCGGGGATGGGAGGAAGGAAGTCACGGTGGGTGCGGTCTCTCACCCCAAGCCTGATAAGAGTGATGCCAATGGGACCACCCAAGAGCTTGATACAACTCACTGAGGTTAAAGAAGACCTGACTCTCACCCACGAAATCAGGAGAACAGAGACAGGCCAGCCAGCTGCTTTGGGGTTGGAGTAGACAAAAACTGCCACTACTTTGGGATGGATCTATGCTTTCAGAGTTGATTTTGGCAAAGAACGTGGGATTCTTTTCCATGGACCAGATGAGAAAGAGCTGAATGGGGGATTTCTAACCTTGCCCAAGAAGACTGCCTGGATGGAGCTTGTCTGTAGGATGAGAAAAATGTGTGCAGTGCACTGCCGAAACAGCAGGGTACCCCTGTTATGTTGAATATGAATATTCCCAGGGATGTCTCCAATTACTCTACAAAAGCAGTCCTTGAGAGAAAGAATCAACTTTTACACCTGCTGGTCCCAGGGGTGGAGCTGGAGGTGAAGTCATCATTTTATGACAGGGCCAGTCAAGCAAAAACTTTCCTTCCTTTGCCCGTGCCTACCAGTCAGGGGACTAGAAACCATGCTTAGCAAGTAGGGGAAGGAGTAGAAATGCCAGGGAAGAAGAGAGACAAGTAGGACAGCACCCCTCACTCCTCCCTCCTGAACGTGGTTCATCCCTCAGCCAGCTGGGAGGTGGCGGGAAGATTTAAATGTCAAATCAAGTTGAGCTTTGATATTCTTATGGGGATCAACCCTTCAATTTCTGAACTGAAACTCTCTCCTTTGAGTGAGTTCAAATGATCATGGGACTTTTTTGTACCTAAGCGTGATGATAAAAGTCATGGGACTGCCCAACTTTTCACTGTGGCTGGAAGAACTTCAGCCTTTAATTCATTCTGAAGAGATGTGAGACACAAAAGTAGGTTCTTTCTGTTCATACCTCACAAGTCCTGTTGGTTCAACGTACTGGTGGCAAATTCAAAGCCCCCAAATTTCAGCTCTTGAGGTCCACAGATGGCTTACGTGAATTTGCAGGACTGTCCTGCAGGACTTAAATGGATGTTAGAGCCCCAGATTCCGGCTGAGAAATAAGGCAGAGGGGAGAAAAAGCAATGGTATTTAATATATAGAGAGATATAAATATACATATGGATATTAATATGGGCTTGAATAGAGACATACTTATTAATGCCTGCAAAATTCTACATACCTAGATTTTGCCTATTTTCAAAGTTAACCTTCCCTGGCTAAGCAAGAGCTAGTCCACAGGCCACTTCCCAATGCCATAAGAAGAGTGGTTGCCTCTTGCAATCTAGACTTTCTGAACTGAGGAAAGCCTCTCAGTTTTCAGATAGGACAAGATTCTTCCTTGCTTAGTTTGGGTCCTGGGAAATTGACCTCAAGCCTAAGACTGTCCCTTGCTAACACCTGCTTCAGTTACAGGTGTAGTGGGAAATGTAAACACAAGGGGGCCTTTGCATGCTAGAGCTGCAGCTAGCCCTGTACAGTCATTCAAGAAAATAGTGAAGCAGAAAATATGCCCATATGCTAGGTGGGAGGTGAGGTTTTGATGATATCACAGCAAGAAATCAGGAATGCCTATATCTGATCCTGTCCAACTGGGTTGCAAAACTCTAGGGGATGTCATTTATATCCCTAGGAATTCTGCAATACAGTGGCCACAGGAGGGAGGAACAGAGGATAGGAAACACGGTTTCCCTTTGTTAGTACCAGGGCTTAATTCCTAGTTCCCTGGTGTAGGGCTTTGGTAAAGCTGGTTATAGTTCAAAGCCTACGAAATTACCTTATCTCCTCTTAAACAAAAGTTCAAATCTAATTCCAGAGGGCCACACACAAGCAATGGGTAGGCTGAAAACATGTGCCATCAGAAGAGAGATGCAGGATGGCAGAACCTGACTCCATGGGGCCCACCCTGATTCCACATACTGCTGCTTGGAGGGTGGAAATAGACTAGACTTGCCAGTGCATATGTGGGACTTTTTAACACACAAAAGCCCCAACTGCTAATAAGTGTGGCCCAATCCATTTTCTGAAATCTGTAAATCAGAACAGCCACTCCTCTGACCCAGGACAAGTGAGAATGGACAGATGGACAGATGTTCTGCTCATCCTACTGTTGTTGTTCAATCAGGATGCTCTTCATCAGTCGAACCCCAACTGGTCACACTTAACTGAATATCTATAATTGTCCTAGTCTTTATGCAGGGAGGTAAAGGTGATGGTAAAAGAAAAACATGGTTGCTAGCCTCAAGGACATGAGAATTTATCAAATTAGGGAGTGTGTGGGATATTCTGCTGCCCCACCCAGATCCACTCTCCACCCTGCTCTGCCCTGCCCTGTGCCTGAAAAGCTGCCCTGTACGGGCCACACCAGTTTTCTCCCTTGTTCTCTGGACTAGGTCCATGCGGGACACTTGCAGGAGGCTGGAGGAAGGCAGGAGAGTGAGACCAGAGTATTTATCCCCCCAGCCCCCTCCCTGCAGCAGCACCGAGGGCCGATGAAACAGCATGCCCCATGTCTGAGGTCTGGACCTCGCCACACCCTCCCACCCCGAGCCCCTTTCAACCTAGGGCTGGTAATAAACTCTATTACTCATCTCAGGGGACTGCATTCTCCCTCCACCCTGCTACCATCTCTGTGTATATGGTCCCTTGATTAAACTCTCCTCAGACTGCCCAATTTGAGCGTGTCATTTCATGCTGGAACCCTGAGTGACATGAGGAGACAATATATGCACAGGAAAACAAGTTGGCAACAAAAGAAAAGATATGGAAACTGTCAAGTAAGTGTTCAGGGAAGCCCTCCTGAAAGAGGAGGGGTGAGGATGGGTCCTAAGGACAGGAAACGACACCTCTGAGGAAAGCTGTAGGAAGGGGTTATACAAAGGTAGAGTTGAAAATGAACAGAGGATGTTCAGGGAGTAGAGACTAACAGTCCATGTGGATGGGAGAAATCAGCAGGTGAAGAAGCAAGGGCACTTTGATGCCTGAATTAAGAACGTGCCAAGGGTTTGGATGTACCCTACTGGCAACGGGAAGTAACACTGCTACAGATACAAAAACCAGGGCGGGGTGGGGGTGATGGTTGCTTGGTTCATAATGATTCCTACAGTGGCCATCACCACGCTCCTCTTGACTTGTTTGATCCAAGAGTGATAGATCCTAGCCTGACCTAAGCTAGGCCAACTGGAATTTGAAAACTCAAATGAAGACACATAGAGATGGATGGGTGGCACTGATTGATCCTGTGGCTGTGGCCTAGAGAGGGGCTCCATGACCTCCTCCTGAGGTCCTTCTCACATTCTGTGAGCTGTCCAAACCACATGCAGTCACTCTTGGCTGAAGTTGGGGTCGTTTATAAATCAAGATAAACTGATGTGGAAATGAGTGCTAGAAAGCAGGCTGCAGGCATCAGAGTTCCAGGGAAATGAGACTCACATCCATATCCCAGAATGGGAAAATAGCAGCCCATGGGATAGAGCAATCGAACAATTAGTCAGGCTATCGCCTTGCACTATGTGCCCACTGAGGACAGAGCCTGGCCAGGGGTGAGGGCAGGTGGCAGGAAGGTGCTGCCACCTCAAAGGATGAGGGATGCCAGAACCAGAGGGTAGGATGGCTGCTTCCAAAGGCACTGAGCAACTTAAAGCAAGGGGAAAAAAAACAAACACTCAAATACTGAAGTTTTCATCTTCAAGTTAGAGTGAAACAGAGGCTTTCTGTGACCAAGTCGGGAGGAAAAAAAAAAAAAAACAAAACTCTTATTACTTGAAGTTGCCAGGTTACAACTGTTGGAAACCAATTCAGAGCCCGAATTGGCAGGTGTCTTAATTATAATATGAGTTGAATTCACACATTTGCCAAAAAGCATGTATGAATGTTAAGGCATTGATTGAGACAGACCAAGAACCAGCGGGAAAGGGACTTATCTGGATGGATGCAGAGGACCTGGGAAACCCTGATCCTCATTGCTCTCTGGCACACGCTCATCTATACCTTTCTTTCCAAAGGAAACCAGTTTTCCTTAGTATGACAAAGTTAACAGTTCACCCCATGTCCCACTCTTCAAGGCTGCTCACCTAATAAACAGCATTCAAATTCAACATGACCCAGAAGATAAAATGCAGAATCAGAGAAGGGAAGAAAATTCCATAAGGAATTACAGAAATTGTTCAATACATATTATCAAAAATCTGAGTTTGGATTTTGAGAGTGCTTAATAAAAGTGCGAAGCGAATTTTGGACTCGGCTGAATTTACTGATATGTGCACTCATTAGAAATACTGAACTCGATGGCTAAAGTTCTATGAGTTTGCTGATTGGGCGAATACAGACCAAATGCTTGTCCATGCCAGGCAAGTGTGAAGGGCCAGGGATCCTCTGGAATAACCTAGAGGAAGACTGAACATTACACTACCTCTGTCACGTGGGTTCTGACTAGTCTACTTCACCTCACTCTCTTCCTCTCTACAGCAGAGAAGACCCTTCTGTCTTGAAGACAAGATTGGAGAGGGAAGGTCATCTGGAATGGTGGTAGGAGGGGCTATCACTGAAATACAATCCTTGACCTCAATGAGTAGGGAGTATATTAAGTGTGGATGTTTTACCCTCCAGAAACAACACAGGTGTGGCCATTATGGAAGCCAACAGGAAAAGGATGGTGATCTGGGCCCAAGGAGTGATCTGACATCCAGAAAACTCTGTGTTCATTCATCATGGGGATCCCAGGAATTAAATCATGTCTTACTTAAGAAAATTTCAAGTATGGCAAAAATCAGACCTGTCCTGATTGCTCTGGTAGAGAATGCAGCCGCTGTCCAAATTCTCAGAAGTGAGTCATTTCACAAAACCAGGGCCTCTTGAATGAAAAGGAAAACACACATCTTTGAGGAAGGACTTTAAAATATTGCCAGTCATGAAAACCTTTGCCCTAGCCTTTCTCAAGTGGACCCACAGCCAATTTTTCTGGAATAACAGGCACTGGGAAAAGAAATACACTTTTTAGTGGATGCCAGTTGTAAATGACAGTAATTCCAAAAGACCCAAGGAATCACTGAAGTCAGCCTCAGAGTAGGTGCTCATGAGAGTCAGGTGATAAGAGTTTTGATGTGATTTTGTATCACTGTGGACTGGACAGAGCCCTGAACCTACCTTGCGATGTTTTCACCAGACCTCAAGTGCAGTGCAGGAAGAAATATACTCAGCGAAGGGTGGGATTCCCACACTGGCTTTCAGACAGTACAGAAAGGTTACTATGAGAGGATGGTCCAAGTGGAAGCCATTACAGGCATCCTGTCCTCCCAATCAAGACCAGAACACTACCCTATGAGGAAAAGAGCAGAAATCAGTGTCCCATCACAGATAAGAAAGGTGCAGACATATCAATTCCTATGATAGTACCTCCTTATAATTCTCCAGTTGGCCGACATAAAAAACCAGTGGGTCTTAGAGAAGAACAGTTGAATATTACAACTAAATCAGATAGTGCCTTTAACTGCATGTGTTCTTTTAAGTTTGGTTCTGTTGCTGAAGCAAATCATTACAGTCCTGGTGATTAGCATGTATTCATCTAGAATAGGGGCTGTCAAATATTTCTGAAGGACAAGTTGCTGCATTGTGTTGGTTATCTATGGCTGCATAACAAATTACCCCGAAACACAGTGGCTTAAAACAATAGCACTCATTTATTATTTCAGGGTCAGGAATTTGGACACGGCACAATGGGAACAGCTTGGATCTGCTCCATGATGTCTGGGTCCTCAGTCAGAAGACTCAAAGGCTGTAGCTGGCTGTAGCTGGAATCATCTGAAGGCTTTAGGGTCTAACTGGAACTGCTGGCCAGAACACCCACATGTGCTCTCTCCATGTGACTTGGGTTTCCTCACAACATGGTGACTAGATTCCAACGGCAAACACCCCAGGAGAGAGTGAGCCAGGCAGAAGCTGTCCCCTCTTTCTAAACTGGCCTCATGAGTCACAAAGCATCACTTCCAGCCCACATTCTAGGGGAGGATGATTAGCCTTGAAGGGAAGTATGCTAAAGAATGTGTAGATATGTTTTCAAATTGCCACGTATACCTTTATTCCACCAATAAAGGAATATCAATAACTGAGGGGTCTTCTGGATGGTGGAGCAGCATATACCATATTTGTGTGTTCTGCGCTACCCAATTACTGGGTTACCCCTAAAAATTCCATTGTGGGGGTCCAGAGCAAGAGAACGTTCGTTCTAAAGATAACCAGGGGTGTAAGTCCAGTGGCTTTGTCACCACTGTGACAACCCATCAGGTGAAATGCTATGGGCAGTGTACAGAGCATATCAGGATACTGTGTGGAGCCTGCAGCCAGCCTTGAATGAACATGGCAGCAGCTCCTAGGAGAGTGGAGTAAGGCCATGTCCCCAACTGCAAGAAAGAACTCCTGGACTGCTACTGGACTCCAGGGGAGACTAAGAGTTTTTGATTACAGGACACCAGGTTACCATGACACTCAAGTTGTTTATTTTGAACTGCCATCTGACCCACTTAGCAACAAAGTCGGGAGACCTATGAACACTGCCTGGTAAAGTGGAAGTGATGTATACAGGATCTAACCCAAGCAGGCGCTGAAGGAAATATGGGCAGGTTGCTCACACCCATAGCATCCCTATAACCCCAACAACCTGCCACCACCATCCCTAAATCTGGACCTATGACCTCACACAGGGTGTCCCTTCTGACTGGCTGACTTAGGATGGAAACTCTTATTCCTGGGCCATCTATTCCTGGCCCAGGAAGAGACGGCCCTGCACTTTGCTTGAATGAGCATGAAGTAAACTGCATCAGTCACAGGCCCTCTTGGGGTAGCCCTAAAGGACAGTAAAGGAGAACACGCCTCCCAGGTGGTAGAATTCGATGAGTTTACAATATCACCCACTTTGCCTGGAAGGAGATATTATCTAGGGTCAGAATCTACACCTATTCCTAGACAGTAGCTTACCATCTGGCCAAATGCTGAAAAAGGAAGGAATAAGATTTAAAAATTCTGGTCAAGAAAGTATGGAGGACCATGTCAATAGATGTCTTGGAACGAGCTCCAAACCTAAAAATATTCATATCTCATGTAAACGCTCAACAAAAGGCTCTCATAGTGGAAGCGGCTCCGATAATATGGTGTGCTGGTTGCCCTCCCTATAGCAGCCAGATGATTTACCATGGGCTCGTGAACAAAGTAAACAATGGTACAGGGAAGGAGATAAAGCACAGACTTAAAAGCGCGGACTTCTACTGGTTGAGGCTATCTTGGTTTCTACCTTGGCTGTATGCCAATTTTCCTTCAGGAAAAAATCAACCAATTTGATTGACTGGTAAAACTACAATATGGCAGCCTGCTCAGAGCAGACCAGCCAGCTTCCAGATGCATCGAGGAGGGAGATGGGATTTGCCCTCAGTGGACTAAATATTCTATAATTGAACTGCGTCCCTTACTTGTCGTGCCTCTGCTAACTCCATCTATCCCCACACCTTCTGAAGGCCTTATACATCATCACAGTATCCTAACCGCAGGTAAGGAGTTTATTTCACAGCATAAGGTGGAGGGGTTAGGCTGATGCCCGATGTGGCCTCTTGGTCTTGGTTCTGGTATGAACCCACATTCATTTAGAATCAATTGGACCTGTAGAATGATGGGAAGGCCTACTGAAGAACTTGCTAAGAACAATGAGAAGCAAGCCAGTTGAGCCCTTCAGAACTTTAGCCATTTTTGAGACTCAGGGGTACCAGGTACTGTGGAAGCTGGGATTGAATCTCAAGGCTGAAAACAGGGCATTTAGTTAAAAGTCTGCAAAAGGAGTACTTAGATGCCCCACACCCTTCTCCACCCTGCCAGGCCAGGTGACTATCTTACCCATCCCCATAGGAGACACTCGTGTATCTCCAAGAGTAAATAAACCCAAGGTTCTCCACGTTCAGAGGCACACAGTAGAGGGCAGGGGTGAGTGCTGGACTCAAACCAAAGGGATTTAGCACACTGGCTTGTGCCAAATATTGAGACTGCTAGCCCCACTTCAAAAATACCACTTTCAAAAACTCTGCAGCCAGGCAGCACAGGAGATAAGATTCTTCTTTGCAGAAACAAATGACCCCAGAGAAAGATACCTACAGGTTCTGCAGTTCAGGGGTCCCCCAACGTAAGGACCAGCTCACTAAACACCTGTGACAAGCCACCAGCGGACAAGTCCTGCCCACTCAGGGCTTCCCATCAGCTTTGGTATCTCACTCTTAAATATAAATGGAATGCCAAGGACTGCCAGACTCTGAGAACAACTGCCTACATGGAAGACAGCATCTGGAATGAACGTCTAGGAGAAAACGAACTCAGAGGCAAGAGAAATATGGGGGCATGAAAAAAACAAAAAAACCCCACCAAACATGTAATCAATTCTCAGAGAGATAAAAGTATGGCTCCCGGAAGAAAGCAGAAAAGGGAAAGAAAGAGAGAGA
>NW_006798282.1:342859-345649 GCF_000442215.2 Lipotes vexillifer
GGAAAGAGAGAGAGAGAGAACACTCAGAGAACACTCTTGGAAATTAAAAATATAAATTCTAAAGAAAAGTTAACAGAGGGTTTGAAAGATAAAGGTGAACAGAAAAACTAATAGGTAATAGACCATAATACAACTTTTATTATTGTCCCAGGAGCTGGTCTAAGAGTTTTATACATATTAACTCATTTAATCCTCATAACAATCCTCTTATGTAGAAATCCCCTCCATAACATATCCTTATGAACTTTCATAACTGCAGGGATAAATAAGTATATTGAGAGCTTTCAAGGAGAAAACAATGGGCAACAGAAAGGAACACAAATGGTCCAAACATCGACACGACACTGACTGATAAAAGACAGTGGGTCAGGGCTTCCCTGGTGGCACAGTGGTTGAGAGTCCGCCTGCCGATGCAGGGGACACGGGTTCATGCCCCGGTCCGGGAGGATCCCACATTCTGCGGAGCGGCTGGGCCCGTGAGCCACGGCCGCTGAGCCTGCGCATCCGGAGCCTGTGCTCCGCGACGGAAGAGGCCACAACAGTGAGAGGCCCGTGTACCACAAAAAAAAAAAGAAAAAAAAAAGACAATGGGGCAGCAGCTGCACAGTTTTGAGAAAACACTACATTCAACCTGGAAATCTATACAGAACCAGAGTTTTGATCAAGTATGAAGGTATAATACGGGTACTTCTAGACATGAGAGAACTTTAAACTTTTCCTCCAATTTACCCTTTTTCTCAGGAAGAGACAAGAGATATGCTTCAGTAAAATGAGGGGTTAGCAAGAAAGAGGGGGTCCCAGGATCCTAAAAACAGGGTTTAATACAGGTGAGCAGCAAAGGGAACTCCAGGACCCCCAGAGACAGTCCAGATTAGTCTCGAGGATGAAACATAGAACGTGTGGGTTTTGAACATTCTGAAAAATTATCGTTGGGCAATAACTGACAGATCAAATTGCAGCATTTTGGGAAACTGGTGATAGGTGTAAAAACAGCTAAGTAGATGGAGGGTGTGAGGAGCCAATAAACTGCAGGAACACAACACACTGGCTTCACAGTGAATACTATTTATCGTGGCATGAACACTAATTAGTGATTTAACCAGAAACCAGAAAATAACCAGACTGAGATGTAGAGAGGGGAAGGAGTGTGAGTGAGTTAGTCCTCACCTACAAGAACAGGAAATCAATAATAATGCCTAAAACTGGTACACCGTGAGGAAGCAACATAAGCATATTGCTTAACAACATGTAGGTAAGCAGCAAAAGAAATGGCCAGTAGAAATCAAAGTGGTTGCCTGGGAAGAGTGGGCAGAGATGGCGAGAGGTGGAGCAGGAGATGCTATTTCTAATTTCTTTCTTTTTCTGTCCTCTGTAGGCCAGGATCTGATTTTCTTAACTATGCACTCTTATAACCTTCACAAAAACAAATTTAAATTTTTTGATGTTATTATATGAGAAAGTAAGTGCAAATAGAAAATAAGAATAGGAGAGTAAGATTAAGCCATACACAGAATCCCTTACTGCATATAAGTAAGGCTCTGACAACTGGAAGAGTTGAACTCAAACCTGACCATACCCTCACTTCTTAGTAACCCAAACAAAGAACAAAACACTGTCCAGAACAGTAACTTAAACATAATCAGATTATCAGAACAATATTAAATTAGAGGCTAATCAACTACACATTTTTGGTAAATGCTGAATGGTGTAACATTGGCTAAAATACCTGGCCACAGCTAAGTCCAAAACTGATGCTCACGATCACAGAAAAAAATTGCTGGGATTTACATAAATCTGATATCTTATTTTAAAATTTAATTATAATTGCAGTTGTATTAGTAAAGGTGAGTGCTCTCATTTTTAAAGATTGACATCATGGTGCAGAGACAAACACTTTTCTGCACTGTCAGCATTCAGTGGCTCCAGTGGTCACCATGCGGCACATGTAAGATCCTACATAGTTATGGCTTCCAGCCGAGGCTTGTGGAGGAGCAAGGTCTTGTGCTCACTGTACCAGTGTGGGGAAGTGCTCACGGTGATGTTGTCACAGACTCACTAAGCTTTCCTTTCCTTAGCTCTCATGGTAATCAACTAAGGTGACAGTCTCCTCTTCAACTCTTGGAATTAAAGATACCATCACTGATTGATAATGCAATTTCACTATTAGTGCACTGCTTGAAGAGGATGCCTCTGAAGAGCGTTCTTAAAAGCTGACTAGGGCTTCCCTGGTGGCGCAGTGGTTGAGAGTCCGCCTGCCGATGCAGGGCACGCGGGTTCGTGCCCCGGTCCGGGAAGATCCCACATGCCGTGGAGCGGCTGGGCCCGTGAGCCATGGCCGCTGAGCCTGCGCGTCCGGAGCCTGTGCTCCGCAACGGGAGAGGCCACAACAGTGAGAGGCCCAAGTACCGCAAAAAAAAAAAAAAAGCTGACTATTTGGACACCTCTTAGGAGCCACTTCCAATCCTCTCAGCCTTTTCTGCTGGGGCGCCTGTCAGCCTCTCACAGGTGCAGGCTGACGGCACCTGGTCTGGGCTCGGACCATGCCTCTCTCCACCTACCCCAGGACTCACTCCTCCACTGACACTCAGCAAGCACCATGCATGTGCAAGCTGGGAGCGCAGGCGACTTGATGTCCAGTGGGGCAAAGCCTTGACCAATGGAAGATAGGAGCTGATGGGGAAATGTGTCTGCCTCCACCCCCAGACAGACAATCCTGAGAAGCATCTCAAAGCTTCCAGCACGCATGGTAGTGGTGTCACAATGCATCCTTGTACTGGCCCTTACTCTTTC
>NW_006798282.1:346130-350474 GCF_000442215.2 Lipotes vexillifer
TCTTTCCCTGCGTTACTACCCCATCCTTCACCTCTGCTGCCTGAGATCACATACGCTGATGAAGTTGTGGCACATAAACTTTGATCTTGATCTTGAGCTCTGCCTTCCGGGAAACCCAAGTGGAGACAAGGGATTACGATTATTGCCTTCACTTTCATTTTAAATTTCCAATATTTTCCCATGTTTGTTCCATATAAGCACTCGAGAAAGGGTTGTTCTTAAGCCTTGAATCTAATAATGTGCCATAAGCAATCCGATTGGCATTAAATATTTTAAAAAACTGTCTCAGATTCCACCTGCACCTCAACTCTCATCACAGGCACACCTCTGGAGTGGAAAGATAGCAGGATCTTCACAGCAGTATTGGGCCAGAAATACTTGTGCTTTCAAGATGACTTCTTCAGCAGGTTCCAGTAAATCAGTTATTTTTCCACAAGCAGCTAATGGTTGTTACCAAGTTTTACTGTGCCAGCACTGTTATCTGTGAAGTGTTATTACTCCACTTTCTTTTGGTCAAGCAGCCTTTCTAACACATCAAGGATGCTATGCCATTTGGGCATTTTGGAGAAATGTGTATCAAAGCAGTTTTACTATCTCGCGTATGTCATACAGTTTACCTTTGGCTAAACACTGAATAATACTAGTGGCCGTCTACCTTTTTGCTTATGACCAGCAATTCTGCTACATTATGCAGTGTCATAGGTACTTTCTGAAAACACAACTGAAAGGTGTGAACAAAACACTACATGCTTGTGATCTCTAAATCACTCATAGTCTCACCATGTGTTTTCCATTATCAATGACAATTACAGAACATTTTGCATTGTTGATTTTCCATTCAATACGTGTTCTTTCTTTCCTTCAGATTCACTAAGTTGTTAACCGTATGAGACTTAGAAATCTCTTGACAAGCAAATAAAGTAGAACATAATAGAATTCCGTCTGATTTCATGGTGCTCTCAAACTTAAAAAAAAAAAAAAAAGCTATCTGGTTGTCTCTGCATGCCCAAATATCAAGTGCGTCGTACACAAAATTTAGGATTGTCAGTAATCCATGTTTTCTAGAAGGATATTTGCATCTAGAATTCACAGCCTGGACATTTCTCAAAATTCTTCAACTTCTGAAAATGGTTGGGAACCTCTAGCAATCTTTTTGACAAGGTTTTTGTTTAAATTTCAGCCTCTGTTTTCAATTGTCTTTTGAAAACAAAGATTGTGCCTTTGTAAAACAATCTTGTGAAGTAGATTGTTTCAAAGTTTGATTAATAAAACAGAATGTTTCCCTTTCCCCTCAACATTTTCTTTTTTAAAAATACCTCATATTCTTTCTTATGTCTGGATCAAAGAAAATTTATCATGGATATTTTCATACATTCTTCTGAAGTTCTTTTAGGAAATTTTTAAGGTGAAAATCTTCACATTTTGCTTTTAATTCATCTTCAGAGGATGAGAAGAATTCTCAAATAGAAAACCTTATGGAGGGGCTTCCCTGGTGGTGCAGTGGTTGGAAGTCCGCCTGCCGATGCAGCGGACATGGGTTCATGCCCTGGTCCAGGAAGATCCCACATGCCGCGGGGAGGCTGGGCCCGTGGGCCATGGCCGCTGAGCCTGCGCATCCGGAGCCTGTGTTCCGCGATGGGAGAGGCAACAGCAGTGAGAGGCCCGCGTACCGCAAAAAAAAAAAAAGAAAAAGAAAAAGAAAACCTTATGGAGGGGCTTCCCTGGTAGCACAGTGGTTAAGAATCCGCCTGCCAAAGCAGGGGACACAGGTTTTACCCCTGGTCCGGGAAGATCCCACATGCCGCGGAGCAACTAGCCCGTGCGCCACAACTACTGAGCTTGCGCTCTAGAGCCCATGAGCCACAACTACCGAGCCCGCATGCCACAACTACTGAAGCCCACGCGCCTAGATCCCATGCTCCGCAACAAGAGAAGCCACCGCAATGAGAAGCCCGCGCACCACAAGGAAGAGTAGCCCCCGCTCGCCGCAACTAGAGGAAGCCCGCGTGCAGCAATGAAGACCCAATGCAGCCAGAAATAAACAAAATAAATAAATTAATTAAAAACAAAGACACAAAAACCTTATGGAAAGATTCCTGGCTAAAATTGAATTAACTAAACTAAGAATCAATTACAGTTCTTAAAGCTTATTTTGTTTAATTTTATGAATAATTCTAGGAAGTCAACAACTACAAATATCAAAATTATATAATTGACTCTCCATAATCTCTATTCTTTATTTCTGTTCTATCTTTTAATGTTATTTATATGTTTATAAACATTTCTCAGCCTAAAACGGACACAATGTACTTCCTAGTATCCAAATAAAACAAATTCTCCCTGATTTCTTGTTTTAACTCCGGTCTAATTTTTCTATTTATTTAACTATTTGAAACACCTTAATTTTTGTACATAAAATTGACAGCTTATTACCATCAGTTTTTGCAGCATCTTACTCTTGCAATATTCAATGTACATTTATATTTCAACCGGTTGATAGAATTTCAACATATAAAGCACATAAAGAGATTTTTCACTCTAAGTTACTTGCAAATGCTTATGTATGTTTGGAACTGAATTCAATTATTTATAATAAACTTGTTCTTGTGTTTCATACATTTATATGATGGGGATCTGCACGATCACATGACCCACTGATCACGCAAAAGTTCAGAAATCCCAAAACTAACAGTGATGCAGACAAATAGCTTTTTGCCCTTACAATGACTAAGGTCAAAGCTGAAGCCAAGGGGCTTCTGGTGGCGCAGTGGTTGAGAATCTGCCTGCCAATGCAGGGGACACGGGTTCGAACTCTGGTCTGGGAAGATCCCACGTGCCGCGGAGCAACTAGGCCCGTGAGCCACAACTACAGAGCCTGTGCGTCTGGAGCTTGTGCTCTGCAACAAGAGAGGCCGCGACAGTGAGAGGCCCGCATACCACGATGAAGAGTGGCCCCCACTCGCCGCAACTAGAGAAAGCCCACGCACAGAAACGAAGACCCAACACAGCTAAAAATAAATAAATAAAAAAAATTTTTTTTAATTGGATAAAAAAATAAAGCTGAAGCCAAAATTAGATTCTTTTAACCATATTTTTTACCTGCCTCATATTACCTCCACCACATTTTTGAATGGCATTGAACTCTTACATCAACTATATCCATACTGGGTACTGGTCCAAAATCTAAGACTCACTCTTGTGAGTCTTGTGACTCACAAGAAGTTAAAACAGAAAAAAAGAGAGCAACATCTGTGTGGTTATTTCCAGAACTATAGATATTTCAGGAAGTCTTATAAGAAGTCTAAAGATACACTGGTGTAATGCTTTTCTTTCTCTTACTGTGCCTGGAAAGTCAATAAATTCTTTTTAAATTATGTAAACTTTTAACTAAGTTACCAGCTGAGACAGCATCTTGAAGATTGCGATCATCTAGCCTCTAAACCAGAGGCAGGAACCACAAGGTGAAGATGGGTGGGGAGACGCAGGAGGCTGTGACACATCTCATGTTTTTACCTAATGATCCACTCACAAATGTTTCCTGTCCTCACACCGTTAAGCTCCACTGATCTCAAGGTTTTAGTGCCCAAGTGACCCAAAAAAGTTCTTAAGGAAACTGAGAACGCCACCTGACCCCACCGTCATTTCCTTACACAATTAGAGAAATGGTGAACAAAAGAAAGAATTTTTTTAAAAATACATACAAATATATATATTCTGGAAGAGTATATATCATATATGAAACGTAGGGGAATGTTTCATGCATCACCTTATACTGTTATACCCAAAAGTAGGAATTAACAGAAACTACCCCAGTCCTACACAGACAGATCTGTGGATGTCTCAAGGGACTGAGGAATGACAGACTGGGCCACCTCAAAGGACTCCATCCATGCAGGTGGTGGCCACAGGAAAGGGAACCTGAAATAGTAGTGGAGGACGGGGGTCTTAAAAACCAGCTGCAAAAATATGTATTGTCTCTGCCTGTAGTTCTCGTCCCTCTTTACTTCTCCCAGTATTGTGTATGAGTTACGTTGGTTATGGTTAAGTTTAACATTTGGTTCATAGGTTACAGATTATCAGTTGGGCTTAAGCGAAACCCCAATAGAAACTCACATCACTGGGAGAGCACAGGCTTGGATGACAGTGAACTCAAGTACTCATTTCTAGATGCAGCAGTTGTTGATCACTTTGGGCTCTTCTCCAAAACACAGATTAACATACGTAATTTTACATTTGTGGGATCATATTATACATGCACATCTGAGGGTATCTTTTTCTTTGTAGCACAGCTTTTTGTTTCTCTCCTTTTTTTCCTAAGACGGTCTTTCCATCTCCACTCTTTCC
>NW_006798282.1:350484-355292 GCF_000442215.2 Lipotes vexillifer
TCTGATATCCCCCAAGTCTCACAAATGACCCATGTTTTCTGTCCTAATGTACCATATCCATACACAGTTGTTTGGGTTTTTCTTTTTTTGCCATTGTTTACAATACACTACACTGTTTACTGTACAATACAGTACACTGTTCTTTGCACCTTACTTTTGAATCCCATAATACTTTGTGGAAATTCTTCCTAATCAGCCAGTTTGGCTCTAATTCCTTCTTTTTAATTGCATAATAATATTCTAGGGTGTGGATGGGCCATAATTTATTGAACCTCTCTAGTATTCAGAATTAATGGCTTTTCAAAATTTTTCTTTTTTACTTACATACCCTTACATGCCAGTCACTGGTACTTTTATTCCTATCACACTGGTTTCCCAGGCATGGGATTGGTGAGGCACAAGATATGTGTTTTAAATTTGAAAGAACCTGGCAGATTATTTTATAAAGCAATAACAGTAATTTACTTTTCCATAGACAGCATATGAAGAAACCTCTCACTCCTCCTTACTCTTCACCAACTCACTCTAACAGGCATTTCCACTCTTCCTAACGTGCTCTGTATGGTGGACGTAAAGTGATTTTTCACTTTGAATGTAATTTCTGTGTTTATGCATATCTGTATATTTTTCAGTCACTTGGATTTGCTCTTCTACGAGCTGCACATTCATTAGATAAGAAAGGAGACACACTCCCAAAGACGGGAGGGATGAACAAATTATAGACGAATTCTACATACAGCACTATGGCAACTCACTGGAAAACCTTGAAGAAATGGGAGGATGCCTAGAAAATTTTTATGTATCAAAATTCACCCAAAAAGAAGTAGAAAATACAAATGGGCTGATTAACATAGAAAAATTAGAAAGGTAAATTAATATCTACTTTTTAAAAGATACCAGAACCGGATATTTTCATAGCTAAGTTCTACCTAACCTTTAAAGAAGAGATAATTTCTATGATATTTAAATTATTGTAGCTCATAGAAAACTATGGAAAAATTCCCATTTAATTTTGTGAAGTCAGTCTATTTTTAAAGATAGTTAGAGTGCAATTCTCACTTATAAATATATCAATCTCACTTATACATTTGTAAGTAAAAGTCAAAATATCGGGGAATAAAATCTAGCAGTACATCAAAAGAATAATATACTGTGGTCAAGTGATGGTATCTAAACATGAAAAGATGGTCTGAATTGGGAAATCTATTCTCTTAATGCATTAGATTAACAAATTAAACGGCAAAAACCAAATGACTGCATTAATAGATACTGAAAAATTATTTGATAAAAGCTCAGCAATTGGACTTCCCTGGTGGTGTAGTGGTTAAGAATCTGCCTGCCAGTGCCAGGGACATGGGTTCAATCCCTGGTCCAGGAAGATCCCACATGCCACGGAGCAACTAAGCCCATGCACCACAAGTACTGAGCCTGCACTCTACAGCCCACAAGCCACAACTACTGAGTCCATGTGCCACAACTACTAAAGCCCACACGTCTAGGGCCCATGCTCTGCAACAATAGAAGCCACCGCAATGAGAAGCCTGTGCACCGCAACGAAGAGTAGCCCCCGCTCTCTGCAACTAGAGAAAGCCTGTGTGCAGCAGTGAAGACCCAACACAGCCAAAAATAAATAAATAAATAAATAAATAATTTATTAAAAAAGAAAGAAGCTCAGCAATTATCTCCAAAATGGGGAAAATTGTGATGAAATCTGTTACCAAAAATCCTCAAAAAAAAAAAAAAAAAAAATCACCCCAAATAGTGAAATACTAAAACTAAGCCAAGGGCTTCCCTGGTGGCGCAGTGGTTGAGAGTCCGCCTGCCAATGCAGGGGACACGGTTTCGTGCCCTGGTCCGGGAGGATCCCACATGCCAGGGAGCGGCTGGGCCCATGAGCCATGGCCGCTGAACCTGCGCATCCAGAGCCTGTGCTCCGCAACGGGAGAGGCCACAACAGTGAGAGGCCCGTGTACCACAAAAAAAAAAAAAAAAAAACTAAGCCAAATAAGTCAGGCATCATGTATCAATGCCTGCCACCACCATTATAATTTAATATTATTTTAGAGGGTCTAAAAAACACGAAGAAAAAAGTTGATAAAACTTTGCATGTTCATATACCTAGAAAATCAAAGAGAAAGAAACTTCTGGAACACACAAAAATCAATAGCTTTTCCTTATATTAGTGATATGGCGCAAGAATCCAGAAGCTATAAAAGAACGGGTAAACATATTTGATTATATAAATTTTTCAACATTTTGTAGAACAGAATAGACCACAGCAAACCCAACATAAAAATAATTGTTTGGAGAAAATACGTTTGCAACAAAGATGATCAATAACGTATTGATATCTATAATACATAGAGTTCTTACACATTTGCAAGAAAAAGACAAACAACTCACTAGAAACAAGTGTTGAAAGTCACACCTTGATGAGATAAGGAACTAGACATTATACCACAGAGAGCAGGCTAGCAAAGCAAAGCGTGCCAGGTTAACGATAAGATTGCAACTCTGCTTTCAGCACACTTTAAAAAATAATAATATAAAGGAGAAAGCATATGTACCACCTTTCAAATCCCCTCGCACCACCACCACCTAAAATCGTATGCCCTCAAAATCTAGTCTCATACTTCCTACCAGGCTGTCTTGGTTGTGGAGGAAATAGAAACACAGGCACCCTTTAAGTCTCTGGAGGTGATTTCTGACTCTGGCTTGATAGTACCCCTGTGAATTCCAGTTCACATATGTGGGGACCTGAAATCCTGCTGAGCTGCAGAAGAGGCTCCCCCTGGCCCTGGATGTCCTCAGCACTCTTTATACTCCCGATCTGTAGTGTAGCCCTGAAGGACATATCACCTGCATTTTGGATGCAGATTTAGGTGGTGTCTGTAGTCTTACCACCAGGCCCCACCCACTAGACTGGGCTGTTTGGATGGAATCAGGACCCTGGGTCAGAACACCCCATTATACCCTGTGTAAAATGTACCACAGGACACTTCTTCAGGTGCAAAACAGCAGCCCAGCCACTCCCCTGTCCAGGCCACTCGCCACTCCCTCCTGTTATGAGTGGATCCACACGTGTTAGTTATGACAACTTGGACATTGCCCAGTGACCCGGGCTGAGGTGAACAGCACTGAGTGAAATGTTCAGAGCCCACCAGTTTCTGAGCTGCCTCTTGGTCCCAGCCTATGTGTACAGCCTGCATGACCTGTGACTCATACCCTTTCTCCCGGAGGTTGTGTGTGTCTTCTACAGAAAGCACAGCAATCCAAGAGCGACAGTGGAGGGACTGTGTGGAAACAACCAAGAAGGGGTTAATACGGTGTGGATGGCTGAGGCATCAACAGTCTCTCTGCCCCAGAGAGAAGGTGGATGTGACAAAAGCAAGGTGGGGAGTCTCTCAGGGAAACTGACAAAGCAACTGTGACACATCCCAGGAGTGAGTGGGTTTGGAGGTTAGCAGGGGACAGGGAGATGCAGACTTTCCAAAAGCATGGGGAGAGATGAGCCATGCAGATAATTCAAAACCTGCCAGAAGGAAACCACACTAAACACTTAAAATCAAAGGTTGTTAGTTTCAATCCTTCTATACAAGTTAAGACAAAAAGGCAAAAAAAAATAAAGAAATAAAAATAAAGAACAGGTAAGGAGAGGGGATTTCAACACAGGAATCAAAACTGAGGCAGCTGGGGGCTGAGAGAAGGGCAAAAATGTTTTCTGCTAATGGTGCATGATCCTAGCTCCAAACCATGAAGAATCAGGTGGGTTTTTGCGATTTTCTCATAGCTCTCATGGTGCCCACACCAAACATTTAGGAAGCAGTGCTCATGGATGGAGTGCTGAGCTAAGCATCATGGTAGGTACAGGGGAAATGTAAGATCTACTCTCTGCATGAACTACTGGAAGGCACTAAACAGCAGTGCTGACTGGTTTTATGTAGGACCTTTGCTCTTCAGCATGGTGGTCCAGCAACATCCACATCACCTGGGAGTTTATCAGAAAGGCCCAATCTCAAGTCCCACTCCATTCCTTACTGACTCAGAATTTGCATTTTTAGCAAGATTCCCCAGAGGCCGTGTTTGAGAAACACTGATATAGGCAATGAGGCAGAATGGAGAGACTGCCTGGAGGCAGGGTTGCTATCCAAAGCTTCAGGGACAAGTTGGATCTTGGACAAGCCTTGAGTACGGATGCCGAGTGGACTGAGAAGTGCTGGGGTGGAAGAACTGAAGGTATCCTCAAGGCCCATTTCAAATGCTTCACACATATGAACTCAGAAGGATACATCCACCCTGCCTGTCCTCTCCCCAGCAAACTTCCCTGGGATGTTTTAACTCAGGAAATGGCCCTGGTTATCAGGTGTGAACTGACCCAGTCAAAGAAACTGGCCTGGGCTACCAAGGCCATTCTGCCATTCAGCTTTTTGGCTGCACTCCAGAAGTGGGCCTGGGGTTCCTGCAAGGGGCCCCAGAATGACCTCACCACACCAGACCTTTCTTTCCCTTACTCACTTAACCTTCCTGTTGGGGTAAATATGTGTTTAGGTACAAGTAACATACTTCCTCCCCATTAAAGTGCCTGGGACTGTTACTTTTGCTTTTAGGAAACCCATAAAAGGGAAACTTCAACTCAATCCAAAAGAAAGGAATAGCTCATATGTTAAGAATGGCCCTAATCCCTTAGCAAGGAGCTGTTCTCTATGCCCAGAAAGGGGAGATTAATCCATGCACACTTACTGGATGCTTTGTATGAGGCAGATGCAGCCCTCCACACCCCACTCCTCCCACCACCACCACCGCCCCCC
>NW_006798282.1:355363-360505 GCF_000442215.2 Lipotes vexillifer
CCCCCCCCCCGGCCCCAAGAACACCTCTTCCTGAACTTTGCTTCTGCAACTGACCTACATCGAAGAGTGTTTCACTTTAAAATGAAGTGCTCTTTGAAGTGCTCTGCTGTATCTACTCCATGGATCTTATTAAAGAAATTGATTACGCTGCCCTAGTAGCTGCCATCATGAGCTCCATGATACACCAGTCAACAGCTACAAAAGAAAATTAGGAGCAAGAGGAAGAAGCTGAAGATACTCTTCTGTGCTCCAGAAGCTCTGGAAGCTAGTCTGTCCACCGTGAAATTTACAGGGCCTTTCATTCACTGATGTGGGACTCTCCAAGAAGGAGGTCTGATAGATGGGGCTTTCCAAACTTATTTAACCACCTTTTTCAAGATGGTTTTGTGTAAAACATTTTAGTACACACTTCACCACGTCCATGTCTTCTCAAAGAAGACCCGTGGAAGATTCTTCTCTCCTTGAACCCAATACCAAGAATGGCTCTGTGTCTCCTGCGGAACTACCCTGCCTGAGAATTCGAAACGAAATGTGTTTTACTCTTCATTGGCTGCTGGGGCTGAGGGCAAGATGTTGGAAGGCCTCCAGCAAGTGTACCAAAACTTGGAGCGTACCCTCTGTGGCCTGACTCACTAGTGTCCACTTGTTTTCCTCCATTTCCTCAACAATTTATCTGAAATGTTTCTCTTGGCCTAGCTCCACTTGTAAGTTGCATTAAATCTTATTCCAAACAAAAATTCAGAGAGGCTAAGCGACTTGCACAAGGTCACACAGCTTATCAGAGAGGAATCCAAGATTCAGTCTTGCCTATCTTTGAGGCCTAAGCTCTCCTAGGCCACCTTCCTAGTCCTGTGTGGGCCCATTAAAGTTCTGGGTGTGCTGGTGACACCGGGGGGTGGTAGGAAATGACCGTTATTGAACAGCAATGATTTGGCTTAATCTTTCCTTCTGCCTTTGCTTGTTTCTTGCTGCCTAGCCTCCTCCACACCCACCCTTTAGGACCCCTTCCCTACTTTCCAAGACTTTTCATCAGCTCCCCAAGTCCAAGACCCCTAATCTATGACTCACAGCTCCAGCCCACGTACTTCTAGATAACCAGATATAGGAGAACAATGTACTGAGTGGTCAGCACAGACACCAGCCATAATAACGGGGTGCCCATTCCAGTTGAGTCTCCCCCACCTGCACACAACAGAAACCCAGCCACAGGGGTGGCTTGACTAATTATGGCCTTGTCTGACTCACACAAATACCCCAGCTGCTTCATCCAGCTCTCTACTCTGCATCCCTGGAGTGACGCTTTCATCCCCTTGGTTGCCACATGGGCTCCAGGTGGCTGGCCTACTGCCAGCCTCATATTTGCATTCTAAGCAGGAAGAGAAAAGAAGAATAAATTAAGAGGAGGGGTAAGGGACAGCAAGAATATGAAGGAAGAACAATTTCCCAGGAATCCCTAGCAGATTTCCCCTTTAGTTTCACTGGCCAGGATGGTGCCACACGATCACCTCTAGCTAGAAGGGAGGCTGACCTGAATGTAATCACAGCTAGAAAGGAAGGAAGAGTATGAGGTTGGGGCAGTCAGCTGGTGTGATCTTCCACACCAGAGGCCACCCCAAATGCTTAAGCTGAGTACAAGATGCAGAAAGCAGGCAGCAGGGACTAGAAGGGCAACACCAGGGCTGAGAGGGTTGGCAGAGTCATCTAGGGGGTGCATCCAGGGTCACTGTGCTGCACCCCAGGCTCCCCTTCAGATCTGAAGGGCTCATTCCCCCTGGTACTGGGAGTGCTGCTAACACAGCCACAGCTGTCAGCCTCCTTTGGGCATCACCTCCGCTAAAAAGAGTCACATTCCCTTCCCAGGACAGCCTTCACCCATTGCCTCATCTCTTCATATCTATGAAGGGTCCTCCCAGCTCCAGAGCTCCCCAGGGAGTCAGCTGAGGCCTCTGTTGAGATTGCCCTCTCTCATCCTACTTCCTGCCTTTCCCTCCCACCTGAGTTATTCCTAAGCGCTCCTAATAAACATATGGCAGGCTAATTTCCCAGGGGCACAGCCTGCACCAGGGAATAAGCCACTTCTTTCTTTTTCACGTTCAACCTAACAGGTGTGTCTAACAGGTGTGTCTGGTGAACGTGAGTATGTCTGAAGCCCTGAGCCAGGTGCTGGGAATAGAGGGGGGTAGTGAATCCAAACAGGAACAAGCATCAGTCCCCGCCTTTAAGGCGCTCACAGGCTTGTGCAATGGAGCTGGGAAAACAAGCAGCTAAGACACAGGACAAAACAGAGTAAGGCAAATATAAAGTACAATGGATGTTCAGAGGAGGAGGATGTTATCAACGGTCTGGACCGGAGTAGTAAGAGACTAGGAAATCTGTAGGAGCTTCACAGGAGAGGGAGCCTTTGAAATGACCTCTGAGGATGACAGGGCAGAGCCCATGGCAGAGAAGCACTCCAGGCAGGGCCAGCATAAGCAAATGTCCAGAGGGTAGTAACACATCCAGTTTGGCCAGGATGAGAAGTGAAATTGAGCACTAGTTCCAAGTCAGACAACCGGGACTTGACTCCCAGGTCTGCCTTCTCTGAAAGAGGGGGATCAGGCATATTGCTTAACCTCTCACAACCACGACTTTCTCATCTGCACAACAGTAATTATACATCCCCTTTCCCCAAAGGGCTGTCATGGGGATTGAGTAGCTAAGACATGTAGACCACTACACAGACACCTGGAGAAGCCTGGGGCTCAACTGATACTCCAGTTGTTATCACACAAGCAGAGATATTGAGGAGGCTGTTGTTTAAGCCAGTGGTGCTCAAAGTTAGGTCCCCAGACCAGCAGCATCAGTAACATATTGTTAGAAAAGCAGTCTTGGGCCCCACTCACCCCAGGCCTACTGAGCCAGAAACTCTCTTGGTGGGCGTGTCAATCTGTGCTTCAGCAAGGACGAGTTGGAGAACCACTGTCAGGAAGGGCTTGGAAACAATGCAAAAAGCCCATTTGGTGAGAGAGACGAATCATTTCCGTAACCTTGCCTTTCACTCCACTTCCTCAGATTCATAATGAAATATGCAAAAGAGACACCAGAAGAAGAAACATCCAGGGCAGTGGCCCCCCTTTACCCTTCTTCCCTTAATGTGCAGCGCAGAGCAAGAGACAACTTCCCAAATTCCACAGACCGTTAGATCTGGGATGGAGCCCGACATTCTTTTCTTTACTTTTGGAGAAACTGAGGTCCTGAGGGGTCACAAGCCATGGCCAGTGTCTCAGATTCATTGGCAGAGTCAGGACTGAAGCTCAGGCTTCCCCGCTTCAAACTATGATGGTTAAAAAATGGAACTGTTCTGGTCAAAGAGGAAAGTAAATGAGAAAGTAGATCAAAATGACGCCATAGGAGACCTGGGTGAATAATCAAGAGCAACTCAAAACCAGCTAGTGGAGTTAGCGAGCAAAAGGGTTGCATCTACAGTATCATTTTGCAGAATCCCCAACCAAAATTATCAACCCAACATCCAATGTTAAGCCCCATATTCCACCATTATAATTAAGAGCTTTTCATACACGACAAACCAGGCAAGCCTAAACCCACTGCTACCTCAAAATAAGAATATCCATAAGGCTTTAATTATAAAAGGAAGGAAGAGGAGGAGAGGGAATAAAGAAGCAAGAGACATTTTACAGAGCCATACGAAAGAAAACTACAGCTCCTAAGTTCTTTTATTTAAATGGATCTGTGATGGGGGAAATAGCTAAATTGCATAGAGTTGTAAAAACGATCTACTATAAGTTTGAACTTTGTGAAACTACAAAAAAGAAAGACATTCTTGGCAGTTAATGTGTCAGCCTTAATGAAAGGAAGTGGCGAGTGCAGCCTGAGTTAGGGTGGGTCAATGTGCCCTCACTGTGTGGGATGCAGAAAGAAGTGAGCAGACAACAACAAAAAATTAAGGATTTAAAGAGAGGAGCCAGACTGAACCAAAGAGATCTTTGGTTGCTCTGAGCTCTGGGTTTTACCAAGATGTGACTGGAGGAGGGGTGAGCAAGGACAGTTTTGTATGTTGTGCCCTAAACAAGCCTGCTGCTCCTACCCACGGGGCAGGCGACAACTGAAATCCACGTGGCGCTCTGCTCACCCAGCCATGCTCAGACCAGCACAGGGTGGCACATGTTCCTAAGCTCATAAGACCAAATGACAGAATCATGCTGCTGGGTTGCCTTTTAATATGTGTAATTAAGTCTGTTCAAAGTAACTGCTTGGCAACCCATACCTTTAAAAAAATGATGGGTTCTTTTCAAATAATTTCCTTATTTTCTTTGTGAAGTCCCAAACTCAGAGATCCAACCAAAACCATTCAGAGTCCCTATCTTGGCGCGGAGACAGAGCAAAGTGAGACTCTCCCCTCGGAGAACAACGTGAGCAGATCTACTTTCGGGAAGAGGCACCAACTACAGTGCAGTCCTTCATAACTCCCCTCATTATTTTTAAAAATTTTATCTTGTTTGTTTCTGCAGCGACTCTTCTCAAGATCTTAGTGATTTTGATGATATATTTGGGGATCTGCTTTCTTGCTTCATTCCACGACACCTCCATGCTCTACGTGACTAGAAACTGTCAGACCGATTCACTTATAGAAATCCTTCCCCAACACTCTTTAAAGGGTGAGTTCTTTAAAGGGTCAAAATTAAACAAGCAGGAATAGTAGTGGCCTCCTCACTTTCACAAGGAATGGGAAAGAAGCGCTGCTCTCTGGGGGAGGAACTGGATTCTAAGAAGTACTAACAAAAGGGAGTTGACTTGTTTGCTGCTGGAAGATTTCTAACCCACACAACTGGACAGTGTGTGGGGGTGAGGCCGGTGCTACATGTGTGCTCAGCATCAGTCACATGGCCCCGGGCTATTCAGGATCTGACCATTCATCTCCACCTCCACTGCTCCCATCCTTAACAAGCCTCGTCATCGTGGGAACTTCACCTAACTTGTTTCCCTGCCTGTGTCTGCCTTAACAAGCTGTGCTCAACGCAGCGCCAGAGTGATGTGATCCTGTTGAAACATCTGTCCCTCTGCTACCCAGGGCCCTCCAGCAGCTCCCCAGCTGATGCCCACTAAAGGGCAAAGCGCCCCCCCACCCAAGGCCTGCCAGCCCTA
>NW_006798282.1:360619-379870 GCF_000442215.2 Lipotes vexillifer
CCAACTATCTCTCTGCCATGGGTCCCTACACACTCCCCGCCCCCTCACTCCCTCTGCTCCAGCTACTCTGGTCCCCTGGCTGTTCCTTTGTGCAAAAGTATTGAAATTTCTTCAGGTCAGACATATATCTAAAAATGGAACTGCTGAATCAGAGTATCTCTACATTTTCTAGATATCGCCAAACTGCTCTACAAATAGGTTTGCCAATTTACATTCCTACCCACATTATGGAAGAGGGCTGGTTTCTCCACATCCTCAGCAACATTGGCATTTTCATCTTTACTAATCAGATAGGTGGGAACGGTTAGCCCGATACTGTTTCAGTTTGCATTTTCTTGATTAGGATGGAAATTTAGCATACTTTCCTGTTTATTGGCCATTTGTATTTCTTATTCTGAAAAGCTGATGGGGGAGAGAGGAGATTTTAATAACTCAATTTCTTAGAAAAGTTTATTCGGTTTTTCTGTTTTTTCATGAGTCAATTTCACCAATGTATAATTTCGAGGAAATTATGCATTTTGTCCAAATTTCCAAATGTATTGGCATAAAGTTGCTCCAGGAGTTCTCTTATGACGGTTGTTCTCTGTTCTACTTAGTTTAGTCTTTTGTTGCTGTTGTTGCTAATATTGCTTATTTGTGCCTCTTCTCGTTTTTTTTCCTTCATCCATTTTGTTGGAGGTGGGATCACTGAGACTGTGAACGGTCTCAGGTCAGGTTTTGCCACCAAATGAGTTATGAACAAAAGTTTTCAGTTTTCAGAATCTTTTGGATTTCAGACTTGTGGACTACAGATTATGAATTGATGCTTTCATTTTCATTCAGCTCTAATTACTTTGTAATCTTTGTTCTGCTTTCATGATTAACTCATAAGGCATTTAGAAAATTATTTTTTAGTTTTCAAAAACAAGTTTTTTTGTTTTTTATAATGTATGCAAAGACGGTTTTTAATTTAACAAATTGTGGTCAGAGAATGTGGTCTGTGTGATACCATTTCGTTCTTATTTGCTAATAACTCTATTATGAACTCGGATCTGGTCAGTGTTTATCAAAGTTCTCTATATAGTCTCAGTTCCAGAGCTTCTCTGCTGGTGACTCACGAATGGACTGTGGGTGTTGTAACGTATTGATTTCTTCAGCCCTCAGGACAGTTGAGCAGGGCCTTCTCATAAGCAACCTTATCTGGGTTTCCTGGAGGGCAGCCCCTTGCCCAGGAAGCTCACGCAGTAGCCTCCATGGGCAGTAAACTCACGACCTCCTTCCAGCCCTTGTGCTCTATGGTAATGTGCTAAGATCCCAGACAAGGTGACATTCACATCACCAGCCAGCTGCAGAGCTCATGGCTGCCCAGCAAGGACAAGGGGTCTGTGCAACTGATGTTCATATTCCAGGTGCCCAGGAGATGGAGCACAGCCAAGGCCTCTGGTAGAGACTGGGGCCCGGGGAGGCTCAGTGGGGCTCCCAGCTGACGTAGCTGCAGGCAGCAGCATCAACTCTCTGCTTTACGTATTTCAGTCACTTCTGTCCATTTGTGCATGATGTACCCTTTTAGTGGCATCCAAACCAGCTGCAGGGGTGACTGTTCTAACAACGTTATGTGTGCTTTGTAAAGTAGAGCTACATCATCTTTTAAACTCTTTACATAACATATTTGATTGCCTTTGATATTCATTTGTATTTCAACATTATAAGAAATTTCAACATTACATTTGTTAATGAAAGAGAACTATTAGATTCTTCACATATAATTTCAACTGTTGCAAAATTTTGTATGGTT
The DNA here is from genome assembly GCF_000442215.2 of Lipotes vexillifer. NCBI lineage: Eukaryota > Metazoa > Chordata > Mammalia > Artiodactyla > Lipotidae > Lipotes > Lipotes vexillifer. The sequence continues at coordinate 362,394 of NW_006798282.1, forward strand.
GTAAATATTGTGTTTTAATTTTGATTAAAAAATTATTATTTATGTGAATAAAGTTTCTCATTTATCGTGATTATCAAGAATTTGAAATTACTGTCATCAGAAATCTTGATCTGGAATGTGTCCAGCAGTTTCACACATAAAATATGATAATGGCTTATGTTTGTGGGAGCAACTTTATTTCTCATTTAAAAAATGGGAAAATAGGGCTCCCCTGGTGGTGCAGTGGTTGAGAGTCCGCCTGCCGATGCAGGGGACACGGGTTTGTGCCCCGGTCTGGGAAGATCCCACATGCCGCGGAGCGGCTGGGCCCGTGAGCCATGGCCGCTGAGCCTGCACGTCCGGAGCCTGTGCTCCGCAATGGGAGAGGCCACAACAGTGAGAGGCCCGCGTACTGCAAAAATAAAAAAATAAAAAAATTTAAAAAAAAGGGAAAATATTTTATTTGTAAAATTTATTTAAAAACCAATGTTAATATTTTATGAATTTTACACCTTATTATAATTATACTGCTAATAAAATGAAAATTACTTTCTTAATAGATCATTCCTTTAATAGTATGTAGTCTTCTTTCCCAAATTAAGGATATTGCCTTAAATTCTATTTTGATATTATATCTCAGTGTTCTTTTGACTAATTGTTTTACAGAATAACTCTTTCCAACCCCTTTATTTTCAGTCTACATGGTGTTCTTATAGGAGTTCTTGTATAAGCAGTGAGTGATAACTTGCTTTCAACAAATGATGTCAATCCATTTACTTTTTACTTCTTTTGTGGCTATTGATATAATCTGACTTACTTTAGCCATTTTGCTTTATTTTCTCTTTACCAACTTTTTTCCTTTCTTTCTTTCTTAAATCTCTTTATTTTCTCTTAACCAACTTTATTCCTTTCTTTCTTTCTTAAATCACTTTCCCTGTCTTTAGTCCCCTGCTACTTAGGAGCCTATAGATTATAGTCAATTCTCTTCACAGTTACTCTTTATTTTTTTAAGCATCCATATTTAATTATAGATTTTTCTAACAGATTCTGAAGTTATTTAATATTTCTATTTTCCTCCTAAATACAACATGGAGTTTTGCTCACTTTACCCATTGAACATCACCTCCCTACTATCTAGTCATTACTGCTTGGAGGCTTGTTTTTGGTTTTTTCACATTTTTAAACAACAAAAACAAAAAAGTTTTCTTCCATCAGTCTTTAAATTTACCAATATATTTTTATCAGTTTCTATCTTGCAGCAGTTTTTTTATATCCCACGGTTTCCTTCCAAGTTCACTTCTCTTCTTGTTAGAGCATATTTTGGGGAGACAGTTCTTTTATTGAGTGTCTATAGACAGTGGAATTCCCTAATCCTTGTATGTCTTAAGATCTTTTTCATTTGTCTTTATTCTTGAATGATAAATTAGCAGGCTATAAAATCTCTAGGTTGACAGTCATTTTCCTTAAATACTTTGATGACAGTACTTTGTCATCTGGCATAAAAACAGTCTTTTCTCTTTGACATCTTTGAAGAGTTTCTCTGTATCACTGATGTGCCGCAGTTTCACAATAATATATTTAAGCATATCTTGGCTCCATCTCCATTCAAGGTATGCCTAGCCATATGACTGTGAACCACTTAATATATTTATTTTAAAGTGCTTTTTCAATTAATTAATAATTAATTTCATCTGGAGTAAATGAGAATTAGTATGATTCAGGACACAACTAACAGAAAAGACAACCAAAACAATGGCTTAAACAATTAGGAGAGTTATTATTTCACCTAACAAGAGGTTGAGAGGTAAGATAATGTCATGACAATGATACACAATGTTTTAAGGTAAAAAATCTACCTGCATCATTAGTTTATTTTACCTTATTCATTCTTATAGCTAATAAAGAAATCATACATGCCCTTTTCATTACAAGTATTTACACTTGCAGAAATCAGAAAAAAAAAAAGAACGGCTTATTATTACCAAGGGCAACAAATTATCAAGCAAGAGAACCAATTTCACAAACTAGACTTTGATACCTAAAGTTGCATTTCACAGCAGTTATAGTAACATCAAAAGTCCAAGTGTCTTGAAAATCTGTTACAAATGCACTGCAAGGATTATTTTTTATGATAAAAGAAAAAGGTGCTCACAGTTAACAAATTTTCTCACCCTGTTCCTTAACAGACAAAGGAGTAGGACCAATATTCTTAACATATTAAGTGAATGTTTTCAGCTTAATACGTTATTAGAACTGACTCTTGAATTGCCTTTATGGTTCAGAACTTTGTCTACCCTCTGCAGCTGCTGAGAGGTAGGGTTGTTGATAGAAAAAGAGAAAGGGAGAGAGACTCTCCTACTTTTGATCTTTCTTAGACAATTTTCAGTAGCACTGAGAACTCAAAGGACTGAAAATCTCAAGGTTAAGGACAGGAATTTCATTACGTAAATTTTTGAGCAGGAAAATTTTATGTATATAAAACAGCATTTTACATTAAAAACCATTATATTTTTGGTCCATTATTCCAAGCTGTTACATGTTTTTGAATTCTGTACCTGTCTTTTAAATCATCTGCTGTCACTCCCAACTTTGTGTCAAATGCTATTCTAATAAAGCATGCTTCTTTACTTTCATATCCCCAATCACGTACTGCAATTACGCATTTATGTGTGTGTGTGCTTTTAATTAAAGTTAACTGTAGATTCACATGCTTTTAGTTATAAGAAATAATACAGAAAAATCTTATGTACCCCTTACCAGTTTCCTTCACGGGAACATCTTAGAAAAATATAATACAACATCACAACCATGATACTGACATCAATACAGTTGCGATACAGAACAATTCCATCTCCAGAAGGAACCCTGGGTTGCTTTTTTTAGAGCATACCACTCCCCTCCCTAGCCCTCCTCATCCACAGTCCTTAACCCTGGCAACTGCTAATCTAATGTTCATTTCTAAAATTTTGTAATTTCAAGAATGTTATGTAAATTGAATCATACAGTATGTAACATTTTGAAATGGCTTCTTTCAGTATAATTTCCTTGAGATTCATCTATGTTGTGGTATCAATAATTTGTTCCTATTTATTACTGAGTAGTATTCTGTGGTGTGGATGTGCCTCAACTTGTTTTAACCAGTCAGCCACTGACAGCCATCTCAGTGGTTTCCAGTTTTTGACTATTATGAATAAAGCCACTATAAACATTCATGTACAGGTTTCTGTTATGAACCTAAGTTTTCAATTCTCTGGAAATCAATGCTTAGAAATTCAGTAGCTGTGTCATACGGTATTTGCATGTTTAATTTTAAGAGGCTGCCAACTTATTTTCTGGGATGGCTGTCAAGTTTTACATTCTCACCAGCAATGCAATACATAAGCACTCTTCTGCATTGTCACCAGCATTTGATTTTAGCCAACCTGATAGATATTTAGTGATAGCTCATCATGACTTAATTTGCATTTCCCTAGTGGAAAGTGATGTTGAACATTTTTTCATGTGCTTTTTGGCCATTTCCACTTTGGTAAAATGTCTGTTCGTGTTTTTTTGTCCTTTTTAGGTGGGTTGTTTGTTGGATTTTTAACCTGGTCAGTTGAGAGTTCTTTATACATTCCCTTTGTTGGATATGTGGGTTGCAAATATTTTCTCCACTCTGTAGCTTGCCTTTTTACCTTCTTAAGAGAATATTTTGCAAACTAAAAGCTTTTACCTTGAAGTTCAACTTATCAATTTTTTTCTTTTATGGATCATGTTTTTTGTGTCAAGTCTAAGATCTCTGCCTAACGCTAGATCCCAAAGTTTGTTGTGTTGTTTTTTTCTTTTTACAAAGGATGTAAAAAACATTTAAGTCCATGATCCATTTTGAGTTGATTTTTGTATTTTTTTTTTTCTTTCCTAGGATGACTATTTGCTTGAGCACCATTTGTTGAAAAGTTTATTCTTCCTCCAATGAATTACTTTTGTCAACAGTTGGCCATATTTACGTGGGTCTGTTTCTGGATTCTCTATTCTGTTCCATTTCTCTATGTGAATATATCTCCACTAATTTCACATACTGATTACTGTAGCTATATAATGTCTTAAAATCTACTATACTAATTCCTCTCCCTTTGTTCTTCATTTTCAAGATTGTTATAGCTATTCTAGTTCCTTTGCCTTTCCATATATAAACTATAGAATAATCTTGCTTATATCTACAAATAATCTTGCTGAGATTTTGAAATGAACTGCATTAAACCTGTATATTCGTTTGGGGATAACTGACAACATTACTATGTTGAGCCTTCTAATTCATGAACATAGTAAGTCTCTGCATTTAGAAAGATCTTTGATTTCTTTAATCAGTGTTTTGTAGTTTTCAGCAGTCATCCAGTACATGTTTTGTTGGAGCTATACCTAAAATATTTCATTTTTTGAGCAACTGTAAGTTGTGTTGTATTTTTAACTTCTGTGTCCATGTTCACTGCTAGTATATAGAAACACAACTGCTTTTTATTTGCTTATCTTGCATCCTCCAACTTTATTGAACTCATTATTTCTAGTTTTCTTTGTAGATTCCTTGAAATTTCCTATGTAGACAATTATATTATCTGCAAATAGGGACAGTTTATTTCTTACTTTTGGATCTGTATATTTTTGTTTTCTTTTCTTCCCTATTGCACTGGGCAAAAGACTCATTATGATGGTGAATAAGAGTGGTAAAAGTGCACATTCTTGCCTTGTTCCTGACTTTATGAGGAAAGAATTAAGTCATTCACCATAAGCATAACCCTAGCTGTAGGTTTTTTGTAGCAGAAAGTTTTGCTTTATTTCTGGTTTTCTGAGATTTTTTTCATGGATGCATGTTGAATTCTGTCAAACGCTTTTCTGCATCAATTGATACAATCATGTGATTTTCTTCTTTAGCCTTTTAATGTAGTGGATTACATTAACTGATTTTCAAATATTAAGCCAGCCTTGCATCCCTGGAACAAACCTCCCTGGGTCATGTTATTTAATTGTTTTTAAATATTGGTGAATTCTATTCGTTAATATTTTCTTAAGGATTTTTATGTGTGTAATCATGCGGGATATTGATCTATAGTTAACTTTTTTTTTTTAGAAGACGTTGGGGTAGGAGCTTATTAATTAATTTATTTATTTTTGCTGTGTTGGTCTTCATTCCTACGCGAGGGCTTTCTCTAATTGTGGCAAGCGGGGGCCGCTCTTCATCGCGGTGCGTGGGCCTCTCACTATCGCGGCCTCTTTCGTTGCGGAGCACAGGCTCCAGACGCGCAGGCTCGGTAGTTGTGGCTCACGGGCCCAGTTGCTCCGTGGCACGCGGGATCCTCCCAGACCAGGGCTCGAACCCGTGTCCCCTGCATTAGCAGGCAGATTCTCAACCACTGCGCCACCAGGGAAGCCCCTATCTTTTACTGTATTAACTTTTCCTGATTTTGGTAAAAAGGCAGTTCTAGCTATATTAAATTGTAAGTGTTCCCTCTACTTCTACTTTCTGGGAGCTACTGCATAGAATTGGTTTTAATTCTCCAGTGAAACCATACAGACCTGGAAATTTCTTTTTTGGGAATGCTTTAAATTATTAATTTAATATCCTTAATAGTTGTAAGAATATTCAAATTATCTATTTCGTACTGGGTGAGTTTTGACAGTATGTGCTTTTGAAGAAATTGGTGCATTTCATCTAAGTTATGAAATTTCGGTTTGTAGAACTGTCTGTATTATTTTTCCTCTTTGTTGTCAATGTTATTGATCTTTTAGAAGGATCTTTTGTTTCAATGATTTCCTTTATTGTTTTTCTCTTTTCAATTTCATTGATTTCTGCCCTTATTTTGAGTATTTTCTTACTTTTTCTTGCTTTGGGTTTATTTAACTCTTCTTTTTCTAGCTTTTGGCAGTGGGAGCTTAAATAATTGATATGAAATTTCTATTCTTTTCTAATGTAAGCATTTAGTGCTATAAATTTCTCTCTTGGCACTGCGTTAGCTGTGTCCCACAGATATCGTATTCTCTTTTTAATTTAGTTGAATGTATTTTCATTTATTTTAATTTATTTTATTTTTGGCTGCATTGGGTCTTTGTTGCTGCGCATGGGCTTTCTCTAGTTGTGGCGAGCGGGGGCTACTCAGCTACTCTTCACTACAGTGCACAGGCTTCTCATTGCGGTGGCTTCTCTTGTTGAGGAGCACAGCCTCTAGGCATACGGCTTCAGCAGTTGTGGCACGCAGGCTCAGTAGTTGTGGCTCGCGGGCTCAGTAGTTGTAGCTTGTGGGCTCTAGAGCGCAGGCTCAGTAGTTGCAGCACAGGGGCTTAGTTGCTTCGCAGCATGTGGGATCTTCCTGGACCAGAGCTCGAAGCCGTGTCCCCTGAATTGGCAGGCAGATTCTTAACCACTGCGCCACCAGGGAAGCCCCTGAATGTATTTTTTATTTCCTTTAAGACTTCCTTTTTGATGCATGGATTATTTAGAAGTATGTTGCTTAATTTCCAAATGTTTGGTTTTCCTGTTATCTATTATTAATTTCTATTTGATTCCACTGTGGTCTGAGAACACACTTTGTATTATTTCAACTCTTAAATCTGTTGAGGTTTGTTTTACGGCCTAGGACATAGTCTACCTTCATCTGTGTCCTGTGGTGCTTAAAAAGAATGTGTGTTCTACCTCTGTACAGTGGAGTGTTCTTTAAATGTCAGATCCTGTTAATGGGTGGAGTTATTAAGCTCTTCTATAACCTTGATGATTTTCTGTCTGATTGTTCTATCAGTTGTTGACAGTAGGATGCTGAGGTCTCCAACTATAACTGTAAATTTATCTATTTCTCCTTTCAGTTCTTTCAGTCTTTGCTTCACTTACTTTGCAGTTCTGATGTTTGTTGCACACACATTTAGGATCTCTATGTCTTCTTGGTAGAGTGTCCCTTTTATCATGATGCCCTCTCTGTCCCTTTCTATACTGGTTAATGTCCCTCTCTGTCCCTGTTAATTTTCTTTGCTCTGAATTCTGATATTAAGAGCCACTATTGTTTCTTTTGACTGCTGTTGGCATGATATATATATTTCCATTTTTTAACTTTCAATCTACATGTGTTATTATATTTGAATTGAGATTCTTGTAGACAGGATACAGTTGGGTCATTTTGAAAAAATCCATCCCACCTATATTTGTGTTTTAAAAGGTATATTTAGACCATTTACATTTAATGTTATTACTGACCATGTCAGGGCTTACGTCTGCCATTTACTTTTTTTTTTTTTTTTTTTTTTTTTTTTCGGGACGCGCCTCTCACTGTTGTGGCCTCTCCCGTTGCAGAGCACAGGCTCCGGACACACAGGCTCAGTGGCCGTGGCTCACAGGCCTTGCCGCTCCGTGGCATGTGGGATCTTCCTGGACCGGGGCACGAACCCATGTCCCCTGCATCGGCAGGCGGACTCCCAACCACTGCGCCACCAGGGAAGCCCTGCCATTTACTTTTTAATCTCTATTTGTTCTGTTTTTCATTTCTCAATCTTCTTTTCCTGCCTTTCTGTGGGTTATTTGAACATTTTTTTTTAGAATTCAATTTTGATCTATCCATTGTGTTTTTGAGTGTATCTCTTTGTACACTTGTTTGTTTTTGTTTTTTTTTTGGTGGTGGTCATTCTAGATATTACATGATATATAAACATCACAGTTTAGTGGTATTGACATTTCACCAGTTCAAATGATGTACAGAAACCCTACCTCCTTCTACTTCCCTTTATCCTTCCTCATTTATACTTTAATTCTCTTAAAATATTTCCTCTACATATATCTCAAACCACATCAAACAGCATTACAAGTTCTGCTTCAGTCATCGAAAGTCATTTATGAAACTTGCTATCAGCAGGAAGATGTGTTGTTCTGACCCATATTTTTACTCTTTCCATTGTTCTTGCCCTCTTCCTGATGTTCTAAGAATTCTTAATCTTATTATTTCCTTTCTGTTTAGGGAATTTCCTTTAGCCATCCCCTTATGAGAAAAGAGAGGTAGCAAATGCTCTCTTCTTTTCTCTCATCTGATGTCTTGATTTTCCCTTCACTCCTGCTGGATATTTTCACTGGATATAGGCTTCTGGATCAAATAGTTCTTTTTTTCAGCACTTAAAATATTGTGCCACTAACTTTGAGCCTTTATGATTTCTGATGAGAAATTCACTGTCATACTATGTTTGTTTGCCCTCTATAGGTAATGTGTTTCAGACTGCTTTCAAGATTTTAAAATTTGTCTTCAGTTTTCCAAAGTTTGACAGTGATGTGTCTTGATTATATCTTTTGCTAAGTTTATAAAGTTTCATCCATTACTTGTTTGAGTACTTTTTCAGACTCATTCTCTTTCTCCTCCCCTTCTGGAAGTCTGACGAATGAATGCTGGATTATTTTGTTATAGTCCCTCAGATTCCTGAGGCTCTGTTCTTTTCTTTTTCCTCAGTCTTTTTTCTTTCTGTTATTTCTACTGTTCAAATTTTAAGTTCACTGATTTTGTTTTTCTCTGTCACTTCCACTTCTGCTGTTGAGCCCATGCAGCAATTTTTTGTTGTTTTTATTGTTGTATTTTTCAGTTCTATAATCTCCACGTGGTTCTTCTTTATATCCTCTATTTCTTTCCTGAGACTTTCTATTTCTTTGCTGAGATGTTCAATTTATTCATGTTTCAAGTGTGTTTATAATTGCTCATTGAAGCCTTTTATATGATGGCTGCTTTTAATTACTTGTATTTCTAACATCTGTATCATCTCGGTGTCGGAAGCTGTTGATTGTCTCTATTCTTTCAAGTTGAGATTTTATTGCTTCTTGGTAGGACAAGTGACTTTCTATTGAAACCTGGACATTTTGAGTAGCGTAATATAGGACTCTGGATCTTATTTAAACCCTCTGTTTTAGTTGGCTTCCTTTAACACTGCTCTAGCAGGGGAAAGGGTGGTACTGCCTTGTTAGTGCCATGTAGGGGTAAATGTCCGGGTTTTCCCACTTGGTCTTCACTGACACCCAAGGGGGAGGAGGGGCTCTTGTTACTGCTAGGTGGAAGTGAGAGTACCCACTAGGTTTCCACTAATACCATTCTGGATGGGATGGGTGAGAGTGCCTCATTATTGTTCCTCCATGTGGCCTCCACTGAAACCACACTACCACTGGACCTTGTTAATGAGTGGTGGTAAAAGTCCTGTCTTCCCACTAGCTTTCCTCTGACACCACCCCACTGGGGAATGGGAGGGGTCCTTTTTTACTGCTGGGTGGGAACTGAAATCCAGGCTCCTCACACAGTCTCCACTGACACTGAAGGGTGGTGGGGATGAGCCTCATTCCCTGGTGGGGATGAAAGTCCCTGCTCCCCACCTGGCTTTCTTGACACCATTCTGCCATGAGAGGAGGGGAGAAGTTTGGGCAGTCTCATTAAAGCCTATGCTCACCACTGGTCTTTGACAGCCTGGGTGAGCTTGGGGTCACAGTTCTCTGTGAGGCATCTGGCTGGAATAGAGCGTATAATGTCTGAAAGTTTTCTGTCTTTCTAGTCCTTGGGCCAGAGAGAGCAGAAATTCATTGGAGCTATTTTTTGTCTGTATCTGTTGTCAGTTCTAGGTTCCTAGCTTTTCCAGCACCCAGCCTGGGATATATGAGATGCAAAGAAAACCCAATGAACTCATCACCGTGTTGCACCCTGGGTACTGAGGTCTCTAGCTGGTTTGCCTTCTTCTCTCCACCTTTCAGAGTTTTCATTTTTTATTAAACTTATGATTATTTATTTATTTATTATTTTTGGCTGCATTGAGTCTTCGTTGCTGTGCAGCCTTTCTCTAGTTGTGGCGAGCAGGGGCTACTCTTCAGTGCAGTGCATGGGCTTCTCATTACAGTGGCTTCTCTTGCTGCGGAGCACAGGCTCTAGGCGCATGGGCTTCAGTAGTTGTGGCACACAAGCTCAGCAGTTGTGGCTCACGGACTCTAGAGCACAGGCTCAGTAGTTGTGGCGCACAGGCTTAGTTGCTCTGAGGCATGTGGGATCTTCCCGGACCAGGGATTGAATCCGTGTCCCCTGCACTGGTTGGCAGGCGGATTCTTAACCACTGCACCACCAGGGAAGTCCCTCAGAGTTTTCTTATGTTTGCTTTATATACGATGATCAGGGGGTTTAGTTGTACTCAGTGGGAAGAATAGGGAAAAGTACTTTTACTCCATCTTCCTGGAAGTTCCTATTTGTTTAATTTTATGTCCTTGTCCCACAGCTAGACTGTAAGAGCCATGTCTGTTTTGTCTACCATAGCAATTCCAGGAACCGGTACAATGTCCACGTGATTGTGGATGTTTGATAATGAATGCATGAAAAGTACTAAAAGGAAATAGAATTAAATCTTTACACCGTAGACTTTTTTTTAAACATCTTTATTGGAGTATAACTGCTTTTACAACGGTGTGTTAGTTTCTCCTTTATAACAAAGTGAATCAGTTATACATACACATATGTTCCCATATCTCTTCCCTCTTGCCTTTCCCTCCCTCCCACCCTCCCTATCCCACCCCTCTAGGTGGTCACAAACCACCGAGCTGATTTCCTACAGTGTAGACTTTTGATGGTAGAACAATAGTGATTTTCCCCCTGTCTCTCTATACATGGAACAATTTTTCTAAAATTAGCATGTATCACCTTTATAATGGAAGAAATGAGCTTTTTTTTTTTTTTTTTTTTTTTTTGCGGTACACGGGCCTCTCACTGTTGTGGCCTCTCCCGTTGCGGAGCACAGGCTCCGGACGCGCAGGCTCAGCGGCCATGGCTCACGGGCCCAGCCGCTCCGCGGCATGTGGGATCTTCCCGGACTGGGGCACGAACCCGTGTCCCTGCCTCAGCAGGCGGACTCTCAACCACTGCGCCACCAGGGAAGCCCAAGAAATGAGCTTTTTAACAGAAGAAATTGAAGCCCAAGATAGGTGAAGATATATTGAGAGCATCCATTTTTTCCAAAAGAGATTTATTCTCCAGATTCAGATAAGTCACATTAGAGGTATGGAAAGAATTTGCAGGTATAACTAGAAAACTATTGTCAATAATACTCAGAGACTAAGAGAGGAGGCAAAAGACTGGATGGAGTTGGGAAGATATCCTTGCTTCACTTATATAAAAGGAGAGATTGTTGAGTATTTACTTAAGTGAGATGGTACTGAAACTTCACAAATGCTGGGCAGAATAATTAGATGCTAGCTCACAGATATTAAAAGACGCTAATTATGAGGAGCCTGCCAAGGGAAGGTGGTAATGTTAAGCCCCCAGGCATGATAGGAATGAGAGGCAGGGGTGGAGAAATGCAGGGGAATTTACAAAACAAATACTTAGTCATTCCCTCTGGTAAACTCAATGCCCAAAGTTCATGAACTTCTTGAATATCACTCTCATTTCCACCCCCAACTTCTGACCTAAATTTCCCTGCAGTTAGTCCACCATGCTTATGAACTTCTGGTTTAGCCCCTCTTGTGCATGCTTAAGCAATACTCCTCATTCCACCCTACTTGCCCACCTGTCATTTTTTGTTGCTTAATCCCTTGGCCTAGCGCCACCCTACCCCCCTGGCAGAGCAACCAACTCTTCCACTATAGGACAACATACATCCACTAATAACAATTCATGCCATACCAACTACACTTCCCTTTTCAATGAAGTTACTCAATTGGTAAATCCAGGAATGCCAATGAACCCCACTGACAACAAGATATTTGGCAGGCTCTCTACTGCCTAGTACATATCTTGGCATTTGGAGTTCAAATAATGAGAAACAGATTTAATTGGATTGGACTGGAATGAATAGAGACCTATGGCATAGCTTAGTCAAAGGAGAAATGAAGACCAGTTCAATAATGGTATCTAACAAGAGTTGATTAATGGATTAATATTACCCTCAAAGAAGATCTTTAGGGGTAAGCTAAATCTATCACAGTGAACTATTTTCTAGTCAGTGATTTAGCAGTTACTTGAATGAGGGCACTAAAGCTGTGGCTTACTGGAATGACAACTGGCACAAAGTTGGGAATGACAGCTAATGAAATAACAGAACCAGATTTCAAAAACATCTTGACAGCTTGTGCTTGGTTAAAACTAAGAGGATAAAATTTAACAGGAATAAGTATAAAGTCTCATTTTTAGATGCATTAAAAACTAACCTCTCGAAAATGTCAAATAATGATAATAGCTAAGGTATGTAAGTTTATAGTGAACATGATCCATTTATATTTTATAAATGGTCATAATACTGTTGGAAAGTAATGGGGCAAATGTTTCAATTAGTCATAAACTATTTTTTTTCTCTTTGACACAGTAACTCCATTCCTTGGGATTTATACTGAAAAAAAGTAACCTAAAAAGAAGAAAATGCCAAATGCAAAAAGAAGCTCATTACAGCACTACTTATAACAGCAAAAACCTGGAGACAAATGTGCAATAATAGTGATAATGCTTAGTAATTTGATATATAGCAACCACATTATGTACCTTAAAAAAGGGAGGAGATTTTTAAAGGAAGAGGCGTTATTCTAAAGACAATACAGCACCAGAAATAAGTCTTACAGTATGTGATTAAAACAAAATTATTTCCCGTTCTACGAATACAACTGCAAAATTATATGTGCTTATGTACATTTTCAAGAAGAATTATGAACAAGAACTGCATAAAAACAGAAAATGAAAGCAGTCTGTCAGAATACTGTGATTTTTTTCCTCTCCTCTAATATCTATTATTTCAGTAGCGTATAAATTAATGAATTTTTAGCTGCACAAGGCAGGATGACAGATCTAACCTGTTAACAGTTTATGCTCATAAGATACCTACGAGTTTTTATTAGGGGCAAAGCACATGTTTGCTGGTTTGTTCTTTTCTCTTTAAAAGGTGTTTATTGATCATATACAAAATAAAGAAAACCTTATATACCACAAACATACACTACGTACAGCAATAAATACCCAGGGCCTGGCCCAGTGCTGCCCCTCGTGGACAATAACTTAGCAATAAATGCTGCACCGGGCAGGGAGGGCACGAGGCCGCCGCCACCCAGGTCAGCCAGGGTGCTCCAGTGAGGCCCCTCCCCACCTGGATCCTTAACAACCCTCACCCACCCCGGCCCACCCCGGCAGATCCCAGCATACCCACCCCACCTCCTGTCTTCAGCCCTAGGCAGGGCAGGCAGGGTCTGTTCAACTCTGCTCCGCCCACCTCTCAGCGCCAAAGCACATGTTAAGTGGAAGAAGAGTTATGTCCCCAAAGAAAGCGTTAACCAGAAACCTACACAGAGATCAGAACTCTGAGCAAATGAGGTAAAAAAAAAAATCTCCTTCTACTGGAATGTCTGGAAATTTTATGGAAGTCTAGGGGTCATCATAAGACGGAGCACATCTCTACAGGACTAATCCTTGATGACGTTCCATAATAGGTGTGGCTTCTCTCTTCTGCCCACTCTGGAACCAGAATCTGACTGCCAGGACCAGTTCAGTCCACCCCAAATTAAAACAGTACAAGGGTATTTTTCTACTTTATGTCGAAACACCAGAGTTATTTTTTTTAAACTGTGGTGCTGGTACAAAAGTGGACAAATATATCAATAGAACAGAATACAAAGTATAGTAACAAATTCATAAATACAAGAAAATTTAATATATGATAAACGTGGCACTGCAAAGCAGTGGGGGAAAGGCGGGATCCTTTCTTGGAATGAGGCTCTTAACTAAAGTCTTCTCAAGTTAACTAACTAACCCCAGGAGGGTATTTTTTTTTTTTTTTTTTAACATCTTTATTGGAGTAGAATTGCTTTACAACGGTGTGTTAGTTTCTGCTTTATAACAAAGTTAATCAGCTCTACATATTCATATGTCCCCGTATCTCCTCCCTCTTGCGTCTCCCTCCCTCCCACCCTCCCTATCCCACCCCTCTAGGTGGTCACAAAGCATGGAGCTGATCTCCCTGTGCTATGTGGCTGCTTCCCACTAGCTATCTATCTTACATTTGGTAGTATATATAAGTCCATGCCACTCTCTCACTTCGTCATACAGGAGGGTATATTCTTGATTGAGGTATTTCAAATGTGCCCCCAGGATATGGATTCAAATAAAACTAAATAACACCTCTATATTACATGTTTAAAACTGAAGTGTTTTAAATTAAATTCCAAACAACGCAATAGCATTACAGGTGACCACAGGTGGTACTTTCATTAGCTGTTTCAAAAGCCCATACCTTAATACCAGCTGGATTTTCATCAGCTTTAGCCGCAACCAGGCCAGGGAATCAATCCCAGTCCCCTCATTCCCCTGAGGGTCTGTGGTCTGTGCTCCGCTAGATACCAACTTCTACTTGGTCAAGGTTCTTAGTGTGAACAACAGAAACAATTCTAATTGATACAGGAGCAAATAATTTTATTGGAAGGATATCAGTAGCTGCCATAATTGATGAGGAGACTAAGGATCTAGGTTTGGGCATAAACTAAGGCACATCCATTATCCTGGTGACATAAATGTTCTACTTCTGCTATTGCTGAAGACCCTGTCACCCAACACTGGTCAATCAACGGCACCACAGCCACTGTGAATGAGCTCTAACCTGACCACCACTCCCTCCAGATGAAAATTTCCAGAGGGCAGCAAATGGTCAGGCCTAGATCACATGCTCAGCCACAAGGTGTCAGAAAGTGAGACGGGGGAATTTCTCCCCTGCTTTGGCTTCCAAAGTGGAAAGCAGAGCTGCCCCCTCCTTATCTGGGTTATTTCTGAAAATAGGAAGAGTGTTTTCATACCGGGCAGCCCAAATAATACATGCTCATTTTACCCCACCAATTACACATTCTCCTTTCTCTTAAAGGCTCAAATGAGGTCACATTCTCTTCTTTCTCTCCAGATCAAAACCTACATTCAGGAAAGTATCTGATTAATATTTTTAGTATGAAGAAATGACTGATAATGGAAAGTGTATTGGTACCTTGCTTCTGATAGTATCTGGCCTCAGACCAATTACATAAACGATTTGAGCCTTGAAGTCCCTCATCTTTAAAATGGGAATACCATCACTTAACCTCATAGGGTTGTTGCAAAAACTCAAAATGCCACAGTGTATCTGAAATGCTTCCTACATGAAGGACACAAAACAGGGCTTGAGTAAGTGTAGAGTCCTAACACCTTCCCGGATAGAGAGACTACTGTTGTAAAGATGCCCACTTTCCTCAAGTTAAACTAGAAATTCAGTACAATTTAATAGTTTTTTTTTAAACTGGACGAAGTGATTCCAAGTTTACAAAGAAAATGTGAGACCCCAAACAATATCTGAAACAGAAGAATAAAGTCTCATCCATTCAGAGATCAAAACATATTATGAAGCAACTGTCATTAAAATGTGGGATACCGGTGCAGAAGTGGGGAAACGAATGAAATGAAACAGTCAAAACAAATTCATGTGTGTATAGGGATTTAGAATATAATAAAGGTGGCATTTCAGATCAGGTGAGAAAAGATGAGTTATTCAATAAATGCTGCTGGAAAAATTGAGTCTACATTGGAAAAAAATAAACTCTTCACACTATATATAAAAAATAGACTCCAGATGGATTAAATATATAAATGCAAAAAGAACCCAAAAAACAAAACTAAAAACCTCCATACGGACTAGAAGAAAATATAGGAGAATATTTTTATTCCTTCGGGATAGGGAAGCCCTTACTAAATAAAACACAAAATCACAGCAATAAATGAAAACAGCTGGACACAATAAACCAAGTTAAAAAACACAGGCAACAAAGCAGAAGTAAATAGTTACTACATTTTACAGGTCAAGGATTATCATTTAGCCTCATATGATAAGAGCACCTCCACATAAGGATATCTCTTTATTTGACACCACATGACTCCTCAAAGCAAGACAAATATTTCATCTTAAGCCAACCTAAGACAAACAAACAATCCGCTGACCTGTTCCAACAGTGAAGGGGAACACTGGCGGAGCAGCTACAGGGCACCTTCAGAAAAATTAGAAAAATGTATTCCTTCTAAGGAGCCACATGTGGCATATTCAGTTAGAGCAGAGGCTGGGCTGCATCTCAGCACCCAAAGGCACCCCAATCACACCATTCTCACGGGTCCTGAATGGCTGTGCTGTACTTACCAACAAGTCGTCAGTCTCCTGCGTTTGTCTTCCAAAATATTGTTTTATGATGAGAATATATATATTGATGATTGGTTGATGTGGGGAAAACTCCCACATTATTTGGTGTCAGAAGTATTCTGTGGGGGGGAAGAAACAGGGTTTTTCTTTAGTTGAAGTGTTATGAGCAGAGTACAGGAAAAACGGGAGTTTTTCTTTTTAGTCTTTCTAAGGATTTTCAATAATATTTTTTTGCTTTTATTTAGATTTTGCTTTGCTCTACACTGCAATCTATTTGTGGGATGCAGCTAACAATGCTTAGAGGGAAGCTGACAGCCCTAAACTCCTATATTAAAAAAGAAAAAAAGTCACAAATCAATGACCTCACCCTACACTTTAAAAAACTAGAAAAAGTAGGACAACCTAAACCCAAAGTAAACATAAGAAAATAATAAAAATAAGAGCATAAATCAATACAACAGAAAACAGCAAACTAAAAAAAGAGAGAAAAATCAATGAAGAGCTAGTTCTTGGAGATCAATAAAATTAATAAAATCCAGCCAGACTGTCAAAAAGTCAAAAAAAGGAAGAAGGCACAAATTACCAAAAGTGAGGAAAATAACATCACTACAGGCCCTAAAGATACTAAGGGAATATTATGAACAATTTTATACAAATAAATTAGGCAGTTAAAATAAAACAAATTACTTGAAAGACACAACCAAGATCACCCCCAAAAGAAACACATAAACTGAATAGCCCAAGAGCTATTAGAGAAATTGAAATTGTAGGTTAAAAAAGACCCATAAAGAAAACTCCAGATGGCTTCAATTCTACTAGACATTTAAAGAAGAAACAATACCATTTCTAACAAACTCTTTTATAAAATTGGAAAAAAAGCTGAAAGGAAAAAATACTTCCCAACTCATTTTATGAGACTAGCATTACCCTAACACCAAAATCATACAAAGGCAGTGTAAGAAAACAACAGGTCCATATCCTCCATGAACATAAATGAGATACAAGCTACCCCATGCACAAATTAAGACTTCACACTGTCCTACAAATACAAGCAATTCAGCATTGTTGGCTGCCCTTCCAGGTCTGTTAAGTCCTGCCTTTTTCATCAGAAGGCATCCTTCTTGAGGACAGAAGCCTCAACATTTGTCTCCTCACAGCACCTCCCACGGTCCTCGGCACTTGCTGACCCATCACTACACAGATAAGACATTGAGTACATCCACAAATTATTTTAGAGAAAAAGCAAGAGGAGAAAGGGATTTTTGTACAGAGAAGAGAGAGGAAATTCTTGTGGGTTTTGTACAGATGGGGCCAAGGGAAAATTACACACGTGAAAAGAAGGAGTATGTGAAAGAGTG
>NW_006798282.1:380010-382480 GCF_000442215.2 Lipotes vexillifer
AAAGAGTGTCGTTGGTACACACAAATGCAATAATTTCATTCTTTTTTTGAAAATGACAACTATTCTAATTTTTAATGGTGGTGCTTTATTGGATGCAAACTATACACTGGCTCCTCATTCCTAAGGCTGGAGATAATAATTTCCTCTTTTCATTTGATTATATTTGGTGAAACAATTCAAAGGCTGAGATGCAAACACATTCTATTTCAGGTGCATGACATTTCTCCTGGGCTCAACACAAGAGTGATTACAGCTGAAGACACCAGGTCCTACCAGCAGAACTTTTCTCACAGTCTTGACTTTGGCTTTGTAGTTCTGGACCTTAACATCAAAGTAGAGGGAGGCCAGAGGAAGTGACTCATTTCTGCTTGACGCAAGTTGCAGGCTTCTAATGAGGAAAAGCAAGATGCACAGCTCCCTTTCCTAGTACGTAAAGTCTGTGTAATTTAGGACTTAGGACCTATATGGATTTGAAATATCAAGCATTGGAGCTGGAGTGGTTGGGGACAACGCTGGTGGTGTGGTAGGCCATGGAATGTCAAAAGGTGAAACCCGGGTAAGATTAAACATCAAAACCCTCCCCTCTTCCAGTTTCCTGTGGGATGTGGATTACAATCATTGATGGAGCATAACTGGGATGGAGCTGGAGAAAATATTATCAACTAGGCATTTAAAAATGTTTGTGAGGGGCTTCCCTGGTGGCGCAGTGGCTGAGAGTCCGCCTGCCGATGCAGGGGACATGGGTTCATGCCCCAGTCTGGGAAGATTCCACATGCCGTGGAGCGGCTGGGCCCGTGAGCCATAGCCGCTGAGCCTGTGTGTCCGGAGCCCATGCTCCGCAATGGGAGAGGCCACAACAGTGAGAGGCCCGCACACCGAAAAAAAAAAAAAAGAAAAAGAAAAAGAAAAAAAAAATGTCTGTGAGAGCTAGCTTCTCTGAATGAGAACCCATCCTATTTCCATGGTGACCCACTGGGTATTGATTCTAAAAATCCATGAGTCAGAAGAGTCCTTGTCTTCTCCAAGTTATTGTCCAGGACTCCAAGGAACCCCAACACAGTAACCTTTCTGGATTCCTTTTTGTGCCACTAGCCTAGGAGTTTCTGGAAGGCGGTGGGGGGGAGGGGGTGGCAAGACTCTGTCCTATTCATTCCTGTAACCTTAGCAACTGACCCGGAAGAGCTGTTCCCTCAAGGTTTGGTGAATTATAAACATGCACGTCTCATCCTATTTCTTCCAGAGTATAAGCTCCAGGTACGGATAACAGTATTCCTATGATCTGTTGAGCACCTGTCTCCCTCACTGAACTGTGAACTTCCTGAGAGTGAAATCCGTGTCTGATTTATCTTGGTCACGCCTGCTCCCTGTATTCAAAACAGAGTAAGCACTCAGTATGAGTTTGCTGAATGCCTTGAATGCACATGTGCATGAATGAACAACAAGAGCCTCCCTAAATTTTATTTATCACTTATACCTCAATAAAGCTGGGGAGTGGGGGGAATGAGCCTCCCTGTTTCTGACAGTGGATCAGTTGCTTTGCTATCTTCCTGCAGCCTAGAGCTCAACGTCTGGGGCATCTAAACTTATCTATTAGTGCGGTGGTTCTCAAATTGGTGTGTATCAGAATCACCTGGAGGCCCAGGTTCTTTGATGTACCATAGGGCCTAGGCCTTTCTAGTTTTACTAAGTTAGGCCTTTGTAGTTTTACTAAGTTCCCCAGGTGATTCTAATACCAACCCAAACTGGAGAACTAACGCTTTTGTGCAGTGCTTATCAACCTTTTTCATGTTGAACCATCATAGAGCATGATACGTATTGAGCATATTGGAGCAAACAAGATGAAGCTACTTGTAGTCAGGGGACTCAAACTCTTGGCCCACCGATGATCTTTTCATTTACTGGAAACACCAGTTGTAACACTCTGCAAAACCCTGAGATTCAAACAGCGGTCTGGGGACAAACAGCTTCAGCATCAACAAAGAGCTTGTTAAAAATGCATATCTCAGGCCCTCCCCAGACCCCTGAAGCAGCATTCTAACAAGATCTCCAGAAGATTTGTGTGCCAATAAAAGATTGAGAAACACTGGTTTTAACAACCCTAACCTTAAACTCCAACTCCTCTCTGACCTAAACAAAACCTATGTGTGTCCAGGAAAAGGCATGACTCTTCCCTCCCTGTGGGTGACTCAGAGAAGCAGGGGAAGTGGGGCAGAAATCTGCTGAGCTCAGCTACAACCACTATTTACACTTGAGGACAGCGGGTGGCGGGGGGTGGGGGGATAGTGCACGTGTTGTTCCATTCCTGTCAGAGCACCACTGAGCCAGAGCGTAATGGACGCTATCTTAGATGTTTTAAAAAAAGAAAAATAGTCAAAATTCTAAAAGATGCTGAAGGAAATTTTGTACTGACCCTTGAGCTCACTCTCTGCAGCTGAGATACATCCAGGACAGTTTTTCTGCTCCATTCCTG
>NW_006798282.1:382490-393930 GCF_000442215.2 Lipotes vexillifer
TATCATGACTCTAGCTCATTCATTCACTCATTCATTCATTGAGCATCGATTCTGCAGCAGAGGCACCACAAATACAAATGTAATACAACACTTCAGATTGTTGCTCAAGCCTCTGCCCACAGCCTCTCGTCCTCCCAGTTCACACTGTCTACTGCGCCAGACTAACCTCAGAATATGTATTTCAGGGTCACTCCCTTGGACCAGATGCTCTCAGGGTGCCAACCTTCTTTATTTGCTGGCCTATCGCCCAGAATTTGCCTATACAGACCTGCCAATCCCTGAAGCTGGGCTGTCCTTTAAATGTGCCAAGCGCTTTGCTGCTGGAATCTGTTTCAGCAGGTCTAGGAAGAGGCCTGAGCAACGTATTTTTGTAGAGCTGATGCACAGCCATGACTGAGAAACACTTGTTAACAAGATCAGAGACATGACCCCTGTCTTCTGGACACTCATGGCCCAGCCAAGCAGGGTGTGAAGGCAATGACAGCATGAGGTGGGAGCTGCGGTACTCAGTAGAGTGTTGACATCAACATGGGTGGGCTGATCCTGGACAGGACATCCAGGAGGCTGGCTGGAGGAGAGAACGGCTGAAACGTTTTGTAGGTAGATGAGAGGAAGAAAGATACGCAGACAGGAGACACGGTGTGAAGCTTCATAACACCTTCGGGGAACTAGAGTGAATTTAGTGTGGCTGGAGCTCGTGCAGGGTGGCATCAGGAGGAGAGGATGGGGAGGCAGAGGGCCAGATTTCAGAAACCAGCTATGCCACACTAGAGAAGTTGGTCTTAATCACATAAAGGGGTGCAGGAGGGCAGTATGGAGATTTTAATTGGGAATGCAGATCTGAACTTGAGTCTCAAATGAGGAGTCTGGACGCTTTGCAGAGGATGTGTGGTAAGATGGGGGTGGGGCTGAGGGCATGAGAGTCGAGTGCAAGAAGGCTAGTTAGAGAAGCCTTATGGAGAGTGACAGAAAGACAACTGTCATGACTTGGTTCTGCTGCTCGTTGCTATGCAGCCTCCATTGCGTCATGCCATTTCCCAGGGCCTCAGTCTCTTCATCTGTAACATGGGCGGGTTGCACCATATAACCAGAAAGATCATTCTCAGCGCTACAAGCTCATGATGTGGTGAAATTTAGTCTTATTTTTTTTTAATTGTGGTAAAATACACATGACATTAAATTTACCATTTTAACCATTTTTAAGTATACAGTTCAGTGTTATGAAGTACATCCACATTGTTGTGCAACCATCACCGCCACGATCCATCTTCAGA
This sequence comes from Lipotes vexillifer, assembly GCF_000442215.2. Taxonomy (NCBI): domain Eukaryota; kingdom Metazoa; phylum Chordata; class Mammalia; order Artiodactyla; family Lipotidae; genus Lipotes; species Lipotes vexillifer. The sequence continues at coordinate 383,765 of NW_006798282.1, forward strand.
ACATTTTTATCTTCCTCAGCTGAAACTCTGCACCCATTAAACACTAACTCCCCATTTCCTCCTCCTCCCAGCCCCTGGCAACCACTATTCTGCTTTCTGGCTCTATGAATTTGACTATTTTAGTACCTCATACAAGTGGAATCATAGAGAATTTATTCGTTTGTGACTGGCTTATTTCACTTAACATAATGCCTTCAAGGTTCATCCTTACTGAAGCTTGTGTCAGAATTTCCTTCTATTGAATGTATATACCACATTTTGTTCATCTATTCATCTCTTGACAAACACCTGGGTTGCTTCTACCTTTGGCTATTGAGAATAATGCTACTATAAAGATGAGTGTACAAACATATGTTTAGGGAAAGTCCTGCTTTCAATTCTTTTGAGAATATACCTAGAAGTGGAACCGCTGGATCATACGGTAATTCTATATTTAATTTTTTGAGGAACTGCCAAAACTGTTTTCCACAGTGGCTACTACAGCATTTTACATTCCCACAAGCGATGCACAAGGGTTCCAATTTCCCCAAACTTCATCAACACCTGTTATTTTCTGACTTTTTGATAATACCATCCTAATGGGTGTGGAGTGGTATCTCATTGTGATTTTGATTTATATTTCCCTAATGATTAGTAATTTAGAACAGCTTTTCATGTGCTTATTGGCCATTTTCTTCTTTGGACTTTTAAGCTATTCAAGCCCTTTGCCCATTTTTGAATTGGGTTGTTTGCTTTTTCATTGTTCAGCTGTAGGAGTTCTTTATATATTTTAGATTTTAATCCCTTATCAGGTATATGATTTACAAATTGTTTTCCATTCAGTGGGGTGCTTTTTCATTCTGCTGACAGTATCCTTTGATAAACAGATGCTTTCAATTTTGATGAAGTCTAATCTGTCTATTTTTACGTTTGTCGCCTGTTTCTTTGGTGTCAGATCCAAGAAGTCACTGCCAAATCCAATGTCATGAGGCTTTCCCCCTAATGTTTTCCTCTAAGATTTTTACAGTTTTAGCTCTTACATTTGGGTCTTTGATCCATTTTGAGTTAATCTTTGTATATGGGGTACCATAGGGTCCAACTTTATTCTTTTGCATTTGGATATCCAGTTTTCCCAACACCATGCTGAAAATAGTGTCCTTTCCCTATTGAATGATCTTGGAGCCCTTGTCAAAAATCATTTGACCACATATGTGAGGGTTTATTTTTGAGCTCTCTATTTTATCCCGTTTATTTGTCTTTATGCCAGAACCACTGTTTTGATTACTGTAGCTTTATATAAGTTTGAAATCAGGAAATGTGAGACCTTTAATTTTGTTCTCTTTTAAGATTGACTATAGGATCCTCTGAAAGTCCATATGAATTTTAGGATGGATTTTTCTTTTTCTGCAAAAAAAAAAAAAAAAATGTTGCTGGGATTTTTATGAGGATTGCCATTGAATCTGCAGATCACTTTAGTAAATACTGACATCTTAACAAAATTAAGTCGTCCAATCCATGAATACAGAATCTTTCATTTATTTTTGTCTTCTTTAATTTCTTTCAGCAGTGTTTTGTACTTTCAGTGTACAAGTTTTTCACCTCCTCGGTTAAGTTCACTCCTAAGTATTTTATTCTTTCTGATGCTATTTTAAATGGAATTATTTTCTTAATTTCCTTTCTGGTTTCCTCATTGTTAGTGTACAGAAATGCAACTGATTTTCACGTATTGATTTTGTATCCTGCAACTCTGCTGAATTCATTTATTAGTTCCAACAGATTTTTTGTAGAACCTTTGGGATTTTCCACACATAAGATCATGTCATCTGCAAACAGAGATAATTTTACTTCTTTCTTTCCAGTTTTGATGCTTTTATTTCTTTTCCTTGTCTAATTTCCCTGGCTAGGTCTTCCACTAATGTTGAATAGAAGTGGTGAAAACAGGCATCCTTGTCTCATCCCTGATCCTGGAGGGAAAGATTTTCGTCTTTCATGGTCTGAAAGAGTTTTTTTTTAGCTGCTTTGGGTCTTGGTTGCTGCGCGCAGGCTTTTTCTATTTGCGGCGAGTGCGGGCTACTCTTTGTTGCGGTGCGCGGGCTTCTCATTGCAGTGGCTTCTCGTTGCGGAGCACCGTCTCTAAGCGTGCGGGCTTCAGTAGTTGTGGCTCGTGGGCTGTAGAGTGCAGGCTCAGTAGCTGTGGCACACGGGCTTAGTTGCTCCGTGGCATGTGGGATCTTCCCAGACCAGCACTCAAACCCGTGTCCCCTTCATTGGCAGGCAGATTCTTATCCACTGTGCCACTGCCCTTACTCTATTCTTGGGGTTAAAGAACTTCAAAAGTTTGCTAAGTAAGAGACCGCTTTATGAACCCAACAGGCAACAATGCTGAGAGATCAGAAAAGAAAGAGAGGGGGTGAGAAGTGTCTGGTGAGTATAAAGGGTTGAATGGGCTGCATATACTTCTAATTTTCCATAGGTATTAAACAGATTGCAAAAGAAAGAATGAAAAATGAAGCAACGTAGTAGGAGAGGCAAAAGTCTTAAAGCTGACTAAGGATCACTAAATGAAATGGCTTTGCCTTTATTTCCATGAATGACTTCCCAAGAAGACTCCAGCCTTGATTGTAAGCTAAACAAACAAACAGACGACAACAACAAACCCAGCACCTAAAACTAGAAGCCTTGAAAGAATGAAGAAGGAATTGGGGGACCACTCCATGTCTATTCCAGAAGGGCCAGAAGGGGTCTCCCTCTGGGGTCCTGGCCCCTAACAAGCTATGCATAAACAACCCCGGCCACATTTACTGACAGATGGTAAGTTTGTCTAAAAATATAAGAGAGGGAACTGAAACACTTCAGAGAAGGCAGGGCTCAGGAGCAAGAAACAAAAAGAGGAAGGTAAAATTCTACTTACAAAAAAAGAGGAATGGAAATTGAATTTTTCTTACAAAGAAAGTCCAGAAGCTTCCCCCTCTTCCCTGACTACTCCATCAAAAAAGGGGAAAAAATAGTCAATGGGAAACAGCTCTGAGATAAATAAGCCTCTGCACCATTACAGTTGAGAATTCGAACAACCTGAACTGAAGAGTTAGGCAATTTCTTGACTAAAGGTGCGTTTGAACTGAAAGGGCTTTTCTTAAAAACATCCATCCCTCCCACCTCAGAGAAGGAACTGAGGCTGAGAAGCCTCTGATCTCTCCCAGGGTCACAGAGCTAACTAACTAGGGTCAGAGACAGGCTGGAAAGTCATTTTCTGACATTGCCCTGTGCTCTTTTCTCTGGACACCCATAGCAATTTGATGTACTCATTGAACTGGAATCTCTCTCTTGACCTTTCCTCAGGACCAGGTTTACATCTAAGTCCGTGGTGCTCAGAGTAGGGTCCCCTGTCAGCAGCACTAGCATCACCTGAGAACTTGTCAGAAATGAACATTCTCAGCCCCAATCCAGACCTATGGAATCAGAAACTCTGGGAGTGGGGACCAGTCTCAACAAGCCCAATGCGAATTTCTGATGCATTAAAGTTTGAGAACCGCTGGTCCAAGAAATAAATCACTTTTATTCATTATAATAACATGCATAATAATGAACATGTACTTCACAATTTACAGAAGAGCTTTTAACATGCATTCTTTCTTATTTTGGTTTTCGGGAGAGATCGGCCTCTTAAAAATCTCTGTGACAACAGAAAGTTAGGTACTGACACACCTATTTTATGATCTCAAAGGTGAAGTTAAAGGAGGGTAAGTGGTGCTGAGGTGGCTGGTCTAGAGAAGATAGGGCCAAAACCGCCCGGGAGTCTTCTGCCTTGAAAAATCAGCATAGTTGCCCCAAGGCACTCCTAGATAAAACTTACTACTTAACACTTCTAGATAAAATGGTGTCAACTACGGCCACGTTTCAGAACATTCACAGAAGCACAGAATGCTAGGTCAATTGTGTCATGGTACAGTTGAGGAAATGATAATACTAAGTGCTCCCATTTTCTGAGGCCTTATATAGGATCCTGTCAGGTAGGAAGCAGAGTCTCAGAGAGACAACATTGTCCACTTGGATCACCAGGTGGGCCTGGAAGAGCTGGCATCAGAATGTAGGTGTTTGACTCTAGAGCCTGCCTGCCCACATAGGCCACATGGATGGTACTTGGTCATCCAGAGAATTAGGGGGCAGCACTGGCCCCACACTCAATGCTCCCAACTGCATATACAGTGCCCTGTCTACCTACAGAAAACCTCTTCTCCCTAGACCAATGGCTTTCAAACATAACATCCATCAGGAGAATCACCTGTGAGGCTGGTTTAAACACAGATTACTCCACCTCAAGAGCTTCTGATTGCAATAGGCTGGAGTGGGGCCAATGGATCTGCACTTCTAACAAGCTCCCAGGTAATGCTGATGCTGCCAGTCTGTGGACCACACTTTGAGTAGAGAGGCTCTAGACACCTTAACTTGAAGAGTGATCAGGCTGATGCAGCAAATGAATAAGAACCAAAGTTCTGAGTCTAATATCTTCACTGCCAGTGCTAATCAGTAACGTACACACGATCCCATGCATTTTCCCTTTAGCTTCTCATCTACATCCATCCCTCCTTTCCCTTCCATTGCCTTCTGTCCAGTTACCTCACACCAGGTAACTCTTACGATGGCCTCCTAGCTCACCAACCAGTAGGTTTCTTTGGCCTCAATCCATACTGCCCACCTCCATCAGATTTACCTTGTCAGAGCACCAATTCATTCATGTAAGGCCTAAAACTCCTGAACTTATAATTTAAGGTTTTCCATGACTTCCATGAGTCAACCTAACATTTTAGCTTTATCTCCAGTGACATGTCTTCACCACATACTTTGTCACTCTTTCTCTCTCTGTAACTTTGTTTATGCCATCTCCTCTACTTGAAATGTTCTCCCTCACCATCTCCCCAGATTTAAATTCTTCAGAACTCATCTCAAATGACCTTCCTTTCATGAAGTCTTTCGTGGAAACCCCCAGCGGGAGGTTCTTCCTCCTCTGAGGTCTCCAAAACACAGAGGTCTACATTGGTGGCCATTATCTTATGCTGCCTCGTATTAAAATTTCTCCATCTTGCCACACTGTCATTCGCTTAAGGGCAGACACCTTATTATGCTTTATGCATCTTTGTATTTCATCAGCACAGTACCCAAAACACTTCTGGCGCTCAGTCAGCATTTGATGAATGAACGCACATGTTCTGTTTCTAGTCGTATTTGTATATATTTCAAGTGAATCATCAGTTTCCCCTCATAGGGATCTAAAGAATAAATAATAAAGGTCAGTGCAAATTCATTAACAAACATTAAGGACAACTTATTGGAAAATTCTAAGGGCTAATCATTACACATTGCAATGCTCATCTACCTGAAGCCAGCTAAATATTGGCCAAGTTAATGAGTCTAGAGGAAAAGACAGTAAAATATAATGAAAAGCCCCCACAACCCCTAGAGCCCCAGGTAATACACTGAGGCCCTATGATAATATTTCATGAACAGTAAAAGTGCTTGACAGTAAAGCAAGAAATGAGAGAGAAGTCTGAATAACCCTTGTATCTGGCTACCACAAACTTCTGAGAATAATGGCCTTTCCTCCCTTCTGCCTTCCAAACCATAGGTAAATTCTTCTCACTGGAGACCTCTAACCATACAGAGAAGGGAAGCCATGTAAAGTCCATACAAGGAGAGGGATTCTGGAAAATGTAATTTCTTGCTTCCCTTCTATACGCTCCTGATCCAAAGACTTTACTATCTTATATTATACTTAAACTCCTTAACAAAGCTTTATACAGTCTCGTTGCTTCTAACCCTGTAAACATTCACACACATTCTACCAGATTGACTGTGCTCTGGCCACACTGGCCTTCTTTCAGTTCCTTGAAAACACTGATTTTTCATCTATGGCTTAGTAACTTCATCTTTGGTTTTGCTGTTTCTATTGTGAAGATATGGCAGTGGTTAAAAAAAAAAAAAAGAAAAAAGAAAAAAAAATATATATGACAAATCCCAGTTCTAAAACAAGCATCTTGGAACCAGAAGTGGAGCAGAAAACCAATGTGGTGAGTAGAGCTAAACCATGAGCCCAGGTCCAAAAGTGGGTGATGGCAGCCAGGAGTATGGCATCTGATGGGTAATAGGTACTAAAAAAATGCATGCTTGAGATGGAGATTGGAGCCAGGCTGAGTCTTAAAATCAAAGGCAGGATGAGTTTCTACAACTCCTGAACGAAGGTTGGCAGCTGTTGCCGCCCTTTCCCAGGCGCACAGCTTATACAGAGCGGCAGGCCTACGGAGGCAAGAGGACCCAGACATCACTTGGAAACTGGGCACGAACCACGTCACCTGCTGTTATAGCCCCAATATCCTCTCAGGGCAAGCACTTTGAACCAACGCATGAAGCCTGGTTCTGGCTTGGGGAACTAGACAAAGACAACCACAAAATAGCTGGATAGGGAGAGAGAAGCATAAAAGGAGGAAGAAGACCAAATGTTCTTTTATTCAAAATGAGACTACAAGTCAAAATTCCAGAGTTTGTAAAGAAATCAAATGGTAATTAACACACCCAATGCTCAAAGCTTAAAGTCGGAGGATTCTCTGTCTTAAGAGTCTCTTAAGTCAGAGGACAGGGTTCTACCATGCCTGATAGAAGGATGGGGGAGGAGGTAGAAATACATCCAAATGTCTGACTCTAACAGAGACTACTGGTTGCCTTCTGATAGCTCTTCTTTCATAGTAACCCTATCTTACTGAGTAGCAAAATCCTGCACAAGGCAATTATAGCCAGTCAAAAGATGACTTTTCTCAGTTTCCCTTGCTACTAAGTATCACTGAGTTTTGGCCAATGAGAAGTAAACAGAACTGTTGCGAAGAACTTCTGCAAATTAACCTTAAAAGCAAAGGGATGAGTTCCTATTTTTTTCTTCCTCACTTGCTCTTTGCTGCTGTCTGAATGTGGGCAAGATGGCTGGGGTCATTTTAGACCACCCACTGACCTTGAGGATAGCAGTTCTGTACTAGCGATGGTGTGGTAGCAAAAACAGAGGTGATAATAAGCCTCGATATTGTTAAGATGGCAATATTCCCCAAAACGATCTACAGATTGAACTCAATCCCTATTAAATTCCAGCTGGTTTTTGCAGAAACTGACACACTGATCATAAAATCGATATGGAAATGGAAGGAACCCAGAACGGCCAAAACAATCTTGAAAAGAATAAACAAAGTTGGAAGATTCATACTTGCTGATTTCAAAACTTATTACAAAGCTACAGTAATCAAGACAGTGAGTTACTGGTGTAAGAATAGACATACAGATCCACGGAATGGAATTGAGAGTCTAGAAATAAAACTTTTTATTTATGGTCAATTGATTTTCAACAAGGGTGCCAAGATCACTCAGTGGGGGAAAGAACAGTCTTCGCAACAAATGCTGCTGGGATAACTGAATAGCCACATGCAAAAGAATGAATCTGAGCCCCAACCTGCAGCTGACTGGGCTGTGGGTCCAGTGAGACTACTGATGCTCTGTTAGCCAGGGCTGTGCCAGCAATGTAACAGTTTGCAAGTCTCCCCTCAAAAAACAAATAAATTTGAATGCTTATCTCATACTATATGCAAAAATTAACCCAAACTAAATGTAACACCTAAAACTATAAAACTCCTAGAAGAAAACAGGAGTAAATCTTCATGACCTTGGGTTAGGCAATGGCTTCTTAGATATGACACCAAAAGCACCAAGAACAAAAGAAAAAACAGATGAACTGGACTTCATCAAAATTAAAAGAACCTCTGTGCTGCAAATGATACCATCAAGAAAGTGAAAAAACAACCCACAGAATGGGAGAAAATATTAGCAGAAAATATATCTAATAAGAAAATATATCTAATAAGAGACTTCTAATAAAAAGAATGCTTACAACTCAATACTGAAAACATAAATAACCCAACCAAAAAGTAGGCCAAGGATATGAATAGATATTCCTCCAAAGAAGATATAAAAATGGCCAATAGGCACATGAAAAGATGCTCAACATCATTATCTATTGGGGAAATGCAAATCACAACCACAATGTGATGCCAATTCACACTTACCCGTGTGGTTATAATCAAAAACACAGATAACTATTGTCGGCAAGGATGTAGAGAAATTGAAACTCTAATACATTGCTGGTAGGAATGTAACTTGTACAGCAGCAGCTTTGAAAACAGTTGGGCAGATTCTCAAAAACTTAAACACACGGGCTTCCCTGGTGGCGCAGTGGTTGAGGGTCCGCCTGACGATGCAGGGGACACGGGTTCGTGCCCCGGTCCAGGAAGCTCCCGCATGCCGCGGAGCAGCTGGGCCCGTGAGCCATAGCCGCTGAGCCTGCGAGTCCGGAGCCTGTGCTCCGCAACAGGAAGGGGCCACAGCAGTGAGAGGCCCGCGTACCGCAAAAAAAAAAAACCAAAACGCTTAATCACAGAGTTGATCTTTGAGCTAGCCATCCAACTCCTAGGTATATATGCAAGGGAAATGAAAACATATGTCCACACAAAAACTTGTATACAAATGTTCATAACAGCTTTATTCATAATAGCCAAAAAATGAAAACAACCCAAATATGTCAACTAATGAGTGGATAAATAAAATGTGGTTTCTCTATACAATACTATTCAGTCACAAAAGGTATGAAGTACTGATACATACTACAACATGGATGAAAGCTTGAAAACATTACGCTATGTGAAAGAAGCCAGTCATGAAAAACCACATATTGTATGATTCCATTCATAAGAAATGTCCAGAAGAGACAAATTTATAGAAACAGAAGTAGAATAGTGTTTGCCTAGTTCTGGGCATGGCAGAGGGACAGGGAGTGGGAGAGCTAATGGAGAATGACTGATAATGGGTACAGGGCTTCTTTTTGGAATGATGAAAATATTTTAAAATTAGCTTATGGTGATGATTGCACAACTGTGAATATACTCAAAAAAAAATTAAATTTACACTTTAAATGGGTAGATTTTATGAGTTATATCTCAATAAAACTGTTTTTAAAAATCAGGGGAAATGGACTATTCATTAATGACACAGTTAACTGATTAGCATACAAGAAAATATTAGATCCTTTCTGCACATTATATACAAAAAATAAATTTCAGGGACTTTCCTGGCAGTCCAGTGGTTAAGACTCTGTGCTGCCAACACAGGGGCTGCCGGTTCGATCCCTGGTCTGGGGAACTAAGATCCCACACGCCGCGCGGCATAAAGTTACGTAAAGTAAAAGTATAGTAAAGTAAAGTAAAATAAAATAAAATAAATTTCAGGTGAATCATATACCTAAATGTGAAAAGCCAAAATTTAATGCTTTTCGAAGATAAGCTTTATGACTTTAAGGTAGAAAAGGATTTTTCTGACAAGATACCAAAAAACACTACTCACCAAGAAATATTTTAATAAGCTGCACTGCAATAAAAACCTGTGTCCATCGAAAGACACCATGAATAAAGTTAAAACAAACCACAAACTGTAAGAATATATTTGCCACTGATAATAAAAAACAAAAAGATTAGTATCCAGAATTTGTAAACATCTCCAACAAACTTTACTAGTAATCTGGGAAATGCAAATAAAAACCACAGTGAAACACTATGGCCCATCAGACTGGCAAGTACATTTAAGTCTGATAACACCTGGTACTGAGCTGGCCCAACAATTCCATTCCTGGGCATGTTGCCTAGAGAATTCTGCTAAATATCCAAAGAGGCTTCATTGCTGTATTGCTTGAATAGTGAAAAACTGAAATCAGTTAATTATCCAACAGCAGGAGAAGGTTTTTTTTTTTAATTGTGGTTTATTCATGCAATGGAATATTTCATGAATTAATTGGTGTTTTATTTCACCAGATGAAAACCTTCTGCACTACAATCATTCCAACCATGGTCTGAATACTGAGTTTCTCTATTATGCACGAAAATTTAAAGTGAACATATTCTTTGATCGCATAACCCTACTTTTGGCAATTTGCCCAAAAGAGACAATTATACAAGTGAGATAAATCTTAAAATCATAAAGTAAGCTGCAGACAATACAAGCAGTATATCATTTTAAAATTTTAAATTGTATAAAACAATACTACATATATAGTAAAAATAAATCATGCACGAGAATAATAATCACCCAATTCAGACACTGGGAAGGGA
>NW_006798282.1:393966-394246 GCF_000442215.2 Lipotes vexillifer
TAAATGGGGATACGGGAAGATAAAGTAATTTCAGTTGTAGCTCTAAATTTTTACTTTTTAAAAGCAGACTGAATATGGCAAAATAAGATTTGTTAAATTTGGGCAGTAAGTACACAAGCTTTCTATCATTTTTTGAATACTTCTGTATATTTAAAGTCCATTTAAAAAATAAGAACGCACGTAATTTTTTTTAGCTAGCTCTTTTCTACTTTCTGGCCTTTACCAGTATGGCCCCCTCTGCCTGAGTTCTTTATGTGGTGGTTGAGAGTGGGGGAAAGAG
>NW_006798282.1:394256-434347 GCF_000442215.2 Lipotes vexillifer
GAGGGGGGGAAAGAGTCAGATTGCCTGGGCTTGAGTCCCAGTGCTGAGTTGATTTAGGGAGATTCTTAACCTCTTAGTTCCTCAATTTCTCTTTTGAAAATTGGGTATAATAATAGTATTGACCTCATAGGGTTGTTACAAGGATTAAATGTGGCCAGTATATGTAAAGCACTATAACAGTGCCTACAAGCATTTAATAAATGTCTGCCATTACCACCACCACCATCACCATCATTACTATCATCATCACCACCATCACTATCAAATGTCTTTGTCTAGTTAACTCCCATTTGTCCTTCATATTTTAGGGATCAGTTAAAATATTACTTTTCAAAGAAGTCTACCCTGACTCTACAATATAAATTAGATTTCACAGGACCCTGTCCTTTTCGGTCCATGCACTTATTAGAATTTATAGTTACATATTTATACGTGTTTTAATTTGTTTAACATCTCTACCACATTTGAACACAAAAGTTCTTGAGGGCCAAGGCTGGGTATGTTTTATTCACTTTTTTATATACATTGTTCAGTCTAGGCTGGACAATGAATAATAACGGTATAGATTCTGACTACTTGTTACATGAATAAATACATGAATCACTGTATTATCTGACCAGTATGCAGCCACTGAAATTATGTTTATGAAGGATTTACAACACGGAAAAACTTTTGGCTTGCTCAGTGGAAAAACTAAAAGGTACAAAATTATAAATATGATGAGTACAATGCCATACAAATAACAACAAAAACAAACCTATAAATTGGGGGAAAATAGGGGAGATGTACATTCACTTCGTTGTGAAATCACCACCTTTATCTACTTCCAAAACATTTTCAACACCACCAAATAAAACCCTGTGCCCATTAGGTTGTTACTCCTAATTCTCCCCTCCCCCCAGCCCCAGCCACCACCAATTTGTTTTCTGTCTCTATGGATTTACTTATCCCGGACATTCCATATAAATGAAGTGACACAATATGGGACTTGTTATGTCTGGTTTCCTTCACTTAGCATGATGCTAGTGAGGTCCATCTACATTGTAACATGTATCAGTACTTCATTCCTTTTATGGATAATTATATGTATACGCCACAATTTATCTATTCACCCTTTGATGAACATCTGGGTTGTTTCCACCTTTTGGTTATTGTAAATAGTGCTGCTATGAACATTCATGTACTAGCATTTGATTATGTTTTCATTTGTGGGGTGGGGTATATATCTAGGACTGGAATCACAGGGTCATATGATAATTCTATGTTTAGTTATTTTTTTAGGAATTGTCAAACTGCTTTCCAAATCTGGTATGTATCATTACAACATTCACAACAGCAACGTTAAGAGTTCCAATTTCTCCACATCCTCACCAACACATATTATTTCCTTTAAAAAAGATTATAGCCATCTTAGTAGGTGTGAAGTGGTATCTCAGTGTAGTTTTGATTTGCATTTTCTTTGTAACTAATGATATTGAGTACCTTTTCATGTGCTTGTTGAGCATTTGTATATCTTTGGAGAAATGTGTCTTCAAGTGCTTTGTCCATTTTTAAATTGGGTTGTTTGCCTCTTTGTTGTTGAGATGTAGGCACTTTTTATATTTTCTGGACACTAGACCCTTAACAGATACATGATTTGCAAATATTTTCTCTTTTTCTATAGGCTGTCTTTTCACTTTATTGGTAATGTCTTTTTGACACACAAAAATGTTTTCAATTTTGATGAAGTCCAATGTTATCTACTTTTTTCACTTGTTACTCTTGCTTTTGGTGTCATATCTAAGATTTCATTCAAAATCAAAGGTCATAAAGATTTATCTCTATATTTTCTTCTAAGAATTTTATTGTTTTAGCTCTTATATTTACATTATTGATTCATTTGATTTAATTTTTATAAATGAAGAGCGGAAGAGGCCCAACTTCATTCTTTTGCATGTGGATATACAGTTGTCCCAACACCATTTGTTGAAGAGAATATTCTTTCTCCATTCCATGGTCTTGGCACCTTTGTTGAAAATCAGTTGGCAATAGGTGTCGAAGTTTATTTCTAGAGTCTCAATTATAGTCCATTGACCTATATGTTTATTCTTATGCCAGGATAAACTGGCATAAATTACTGTAGCTTTGCAGTAAGTTATGAAATTGGGACGTTGGAGTCCTCCAGAGTTGCTTTGTTGTTGCTGCTGCTGTTTCGATTGTTTTGACTATTCAGCGTCCCTTGCAATTTCATATGAATCTGAGGATCAGTTTTTCCATTTCTGCAAAATGCCACTGGAATTTTGACAGGGATTGCATTAAATCTTTAGATAGCTTTGGGCAATACCGCCATCTCAACAATTTAAGTCTTCCAGTACATGGACATGTGCCGTCCTTCCATTTATTTAGATCTTCTTTAATTTCTTTCAACAGTGCTTTGTAGTTAGGGTGGACAAATCTTTCACCTCCTTAGTTACATTTATTCCTAGGTATTTTATTCCTTTTTATGCTATTATAAGTAGAACTGTTTTCTTAATTTCCTTTTCAGATTGTTCACTGCTACTGAAAAAAAACATAACTGATTTTGTTTCCTGCAACTTTGTTAAATTTGTTTATTAGCCCTAGCAGGGTTTTTGTGAATTCGTCAGGGTTTTCTGTATATAGGATCATGTCATCTGTGACTAGAGATAGTTTTACTTCTTTCTTTCCAATTTGGATTACTTTTATTTCCTTTTCTTGCCTGATTGCTCTGGCTAGAACTTTCAGTATAGTGCTGAATAGCAGTGGTGAAAGTGGGTATTCTTGTCTTGTTTTTGACCTTAGAGAGAAAGCTTTTAGTCTTTTACCACTGAGTATGATACTACCTCTGAGGTTTCACATATGCCCTTTACCACGTTGAGGAAGTTTCCTCATTATTTGTACTTTTTTGAGTGTTTTTGTTATGAAAGGGCATTGGATTTTGTCAAATGCTTTTTCTGTGTTAATTGAGATGATCATATTTTTTTCTCTCATTCTGTTAATGTTGTGTATTGCACTGGTTGATTTTCTTTTATTGAACCATGCTTGCATTCTTTGGATAAATCCCAGTTGACAACAGAGTACAATCTTTTTAATGTGCTGTTGAATTCAGTTTGCTAGTACTTCCTTGTGAGTTTTGCATTTGTATTCATAAGGGATATTGACTTGCAGTTTCCTTGTGGTGTCTCTGTCTGGCTTTGCTATCACGGTAATACTGGTTTCACAGTATAAATTAGAAAATGTCCCCTCCTCTTCTATTTTTAGGAAGAGTTTGAGAAGGATTGATGTTAATTTTTCTTGAAACATTTGGTAGAAATCACCAGTGAAGCCACCTGGTCCTGGATGTTTTCTGTTGGGAGGTTTTTGATTTCTGATTCAATCTCTTTATTTTTTAAAAGATCTTTTCAGATTTTCTATTTCTTCTTGAGTCAGTCTTGGGTAATTTATGTGTTTCTAGAAATTTTTCCACTTTAGGTTATTTAATTTATTGGTGGACGTTGCTCATAGCTTTCTCTTATAATCTTTTTTTATTTCTGTAAAGTTGGTAGTAATAAACACTTTCACCTGATTTTAGTTATTTGTATCTTTTCTTTTTACTCAGTGTTGCTAGAGGTTTGTCAACTTTGTTGATCTTTTCAAAGAACCAACTTTTGCTTTCAGCATGAGATATAATATATATATATGCATATACATATATATATATGACATGCTGAAAGCATGGATATGTATATATCTCCAACAAGCCCACACTTGATCAGGGTCTCTCTTACTATCTTCCATCACCCACTGCCCACCCAGCAACCCAGGATGAGGCCTCAGTCATGTCCTCTAATCAGAATCTGCCACGTCAAGCTTTATGGGTTTCTTCTCATGCCACTTGTGCCTGCAAAGAGCATTATCTGGGTTTCTTGCAGTTGGGTACAGCATAATGCCCTTCCCTGGGACACCTCAGAAGACATAGGCAAATAGTAGATGATGTCAGCGGTAGGAGAGGAGTAGCTATGGCCCTTAATGCCATGTATGAAACCTCATTCTGTGGGTACTTGCCCCGTCCTCCTACTACTCACCATGCCTTGGGGTGGGAGGCAGGTAATGGTGGTGAGAGTGAATTCTAGCTTCTCATTCCCTAGAACCAGCCCCCAACCCACTGCTGTCATGTACTGAGAGGCAGCTAAAAATGCCTTCTAAGTACTCTGTTCTGACCCATCCCCAGCCAAGGCTTCCTCCCCAGAGCAGGCCACTTCTGAGGCATCCAGATAGACTAAGATCTGATTCTAGTCACAGAGTAGTTCCAAGTATCTGGGATACAGAAGAACACAGCATTATCTCCCTACTACACTGTTCAAGTGACATCACCTTAAGTCACTTGAGGGGGCTTCACAGCAAGTGAATGTATTCAAGATTCTGACTTCACATCTATTTCCCCAAAGTTTATTTGGCCTGAAGGTATGGAAACATCCAATCTGCTACCCTTACACTCTTAAATTAATAAATACTTAAATTACCATTTTTGATGACATTTTTATTTCTATTTTTCATCACATATTCCAGTCTGTTCTTGGTTCCCTTGGACAACGAAGGAGAAATTCATGTCTCGCCTCTGTCTGTTACTTGACACTTTTCCAAAAATCATGTGTAGTTTCTGGGCTTTCCTGCTGTGACTATATACCCTGTTGTGTTGCTTTGTCACTTGGAACAAAAACAGTAGAAAAAGTTCGCACAATTTTTATTATGAAGACATGATCAGAACATGTAGGAACATATAACTGTGCTTCTTCTATGGTTATTAGTCCAGATCATTGTTTTTAACCAAAACTGACGATGTAAAATCCTAGAACTCACTAATCTATTTTATTTTAGTAGGTCACAGGAAGCAGGCAAACTATAGAAACCACAATCAACCAAAAGCATCGTTGTTGAAAAACCAGCAACAGTTTATCTTCTAAAGGTGTCAACTGAACAAATCCAACTGACGATGTCAAGGGGGCATCTTCAAAGTTCCCTCAGGTTGTTGATAAACCTTTCCTATCTCCTTGCCCCAGCAGCATTCTCTCCAGCCATGCTTTTCCCCATGCTTTCATTTGGTTGAGTAATGCCATCCATGGAGGGGCAGAGAGGTTCTTGGAACACACCTAACTTTCAGCTTCAATGGTCTAACCCCCAACGCAGCTGCTGACCTTCAGAGTATGAATAAACAAGAATCTTAAACTTCTCACGGCCAGTGTTGGTCTGGTTCTTCCCCCTTCGCTCAGGGAGCACGAACTATTTTTTTTTTAATAAATTTATTTATTTATTTTTGGTTGCATTGGGTCTTTGTTGCTGCACATGGGCTTTCTCTAGTTGTGGCGAGCGGGGGCTACTCTTCATTGCAGAACACGGGCTCTAGGCACGCGGGCTCCGTAGTTATGGCTTGCGGGCTCCAGAGTGCAGGCTCAGTCGTTGTGGTGCACAGGCTTAGTTGCTCCATGGCATGTGGGATCTTCCCGGAACAGGGATAGAACCCATGTCCCCTGCATTGGCAGGTGGATTCTTAACCACTGTGCCACCAGGAAAGTCCCGAACTATTTTTATTTCATTGGTTTACAGAAGAATTGAGCATCTCTTCATTGCTGGCCCAGGTCACCTTGAGATGACCACGGCCATGCCTTCCATGTGACCCTGCTTAGTCAGCAGTCACACTAGAGACAGGAGGCTGGTGGTGTGTTTTCCCCGAAGTCTGCTCAAAAGGTCATACTCCTTTGCCAGACTGAGAATTTCAGAAACCATGAACCCAGTGCCAACAAGTAGATGTGGGGTTCTCAAGCTCAAGGAAAAGTATCTTTCCTAATTCTTTCCACGTGCATAAAGAATTCTAAGGTGTACTTACTTCAGTTTCCAGTTTTATGACTGTCTATATGGACCATGTGAAAACAAAGGGACAAGAAAAAAAATGTTTGACTCGATAGCTGTGTGGGTATTTGCCATTCTCCCCAGATCCACCGAGCCCTGGGAAGCTGACTTCTATGGGTCACCTAGACTCCCTGCTGCTCCCTCTTCTAGTTGGGTTCAATCACCAGGAAGCACTGGCAGGAGATCAGGGTGGGAGCAGGAGGTTAGGGTACTTTCTGATCCTGCTCTCCTGCCTGGCGTAACTTCTAGTAGTGCCTGTATCCTTCAATCTTCAGCTATCAACAGGGCTCAGGTGATACTGTTTTTTCTTTTGACTCAACAGCTCCCACTTTTGCTAGCATCTCTGGGCACCTCAACACCCCTACACCCCTGTTGGTCCTTTTAACCCCGCCAACCCCTCTGTACACATTCTCATCCTTATCGAGTCTTCAGAATCTCAGCTGAGTGTGTCTTCTGTTCCCTGCCCTAGAGATAAGACAACGATTTGAATCCTGGCTCTACCACTAACTACCTCTAGGCATCTCTCTGTTTATAACATTACAGAGCTGGAATCAATGATGTCTTGTATGTAGACAGAAATGTAGAGTAGTCATAATCAGCAACAGCAGGTCAGTCTTGACCTTCCCCATCCCAGACTGACTCAAAGGAACTAGCAGCGAGATGCTGGAATCAGGAGATTCCCTAAGTGGAAGTGGACCCAGTAACGCCGGGGTGAGTATCACCCATTTTGTTATTGAAACCTCAGAAAGGCCCTTCTGATCCCTGCCCAGAGACCGCATTAGGAGATAACTGGGGAACTTTCCCTGTTCCTGTGCAAGCAAGGGATTGCTTCTAAGGAACAACCTGAGGCCCTTTTGCTTAGCACGAAAAACAGGTCTTAAACAGGATACATGGTCACAACTTATTGAAATCTAGAAAGGACACCTGAACTTCCCTGAGTGCTGTATTGTTATTCACTACGATTTACTGAGAGCCTACTACACACCAGGCACTGTACTAGCACTGTACTAGCCGCTTTACATTTATTTAAACCTCACAGACCCCAGAGGCCTTATTATTTGTTTCATAGCTAGGGAAATCAAAGCTTAGAGATCCTTCTTTCTACATGGCCTATCCTGGAAATGTCCCGTGTGCATTTGGGAAGAACACGTATGCTGTTGTTTGGTAGAGTTGTGTATATACATCTTGTTAAATCTGGTTGGTTCATTGTGTTGTTCAAGTGCTCTATTTCCTTACTTCTATACGGTTGTTTTATCCATTACTGAAAGTGGGGTACTGAAGTTGCCAATGATTATTGTACAACTGTCTTTAGTTCTGTCAGTTTTGGCTTCATATATTTTGATGATCTGTCATTAGGTGTAAATGTTTAAAATTGTTATATCTTCTTGCTGTACGGAACCTTTTATTAATATATAGTGTCCTTCTTAAGCATTATCTCTTGCAAACTTAATGTCTGTTTTGTCTGATATTAGCATAGCTACCTCTGCTCTCTTTTGGTTAAGATTTGCACGAAATATCCTTCACTGTCCATCTATTTTTGCCTTTGGATCTAAAGTCTCTTATTGACAGTTAGACCATGTTTTTGTTTTGTCAATTCATTCTATCATTCTCTATCTTTTGATTGGAGCGTTTCATCCACTTACATTTCAAGTAGTTACTGATAAGGAAGGACTTCATTCTGTCATTTTGCTATTTGTTTTCTATGTGCCTTACAGCTTTTTTGTCCTTCATTTCCTGCATTACTGTCTTTGTGTTTAGTTGACTTTTTTTGGTAGTGGAATGTTTATATCGTTTTTTATTTTCTTTTGTATATGTTCTATAGCTATTTTCTTTGTGGGTACAATGAGGGTCACATTTAACCTCCCAAAGTTTTAATTTAAATATATAGCTTAACTTCAATAACATACAAAAACTCTTTTATCTGGGAATGTCCTAATTTCTCCCTCACTCTTGAAGGACAGTTTTGCCGGCTATAGGAAAAACATGTATCTTATTGAGAATCCCTTGTATGTGACAATTTGCTTCTCTTTTAGTGTTTTCTTTTAGCAAAACTTCTTCCTGAGGAGTGGAACCTATAACAGCTAAGCACCTTCTTACTAAGGACATCTCTGACACAAGAGACCACTTAGCCTTCCCTTTTCATTAAGAAGCCGTATCTAAATAACATTTCTAACGAAGTCCCAAATCCTTGATGCCACTGAAATCAGTGCATATGGTCACACAAAGCGTAATTATATTTCCTCCACCATCACCAACAGCCCCCATTAGCATTTATCTTCTTGGGAAATGAAATTCTGATGTGCTCGTTTCATGCAAATTATTACTGGCAGAAGAGAGTGGAAGATTTCCAGATATAGAGACCCACAAGATAAAGAAGCCCAGAGCTGTCAGACCCAGGAGCAGACACAGGGTGTGCCTAACTTACCCTCAAGGTTGCATAAGCAAGATTTCAAAATTAATTCTACTCTGGAGACTTCAACCTAGTATACAATGTTCCTGGCTGGAAAAGAAGAACTATACCATTCTTTTTTTCAAATCTTTACCATTACTTGCCCTTGTATCTCCGCCTTCTCTTTCTGCAGGAAACTTTATTTCCTACTTCTGCACACCAAGTTTCTACCTCCAGATCTGTTTGGTTCAGTTGCTGAGAAGCCTGACACACCAGTGCCACTTGGAAGAACCCATCTACCGGTGAGTTGGGGGTGTTTTTTCTATCACTTTCTGAACCAAAGGCTCGAAGCACCTCAGTGATAGAGATGCAGGGACTGGGAGCACCCTGGGGGTCTCCACAGCCCAGGAACTTGGGAGATGATCAAGACAGGAGAAACGGGTGGAGGGCGGCATCGGTACCAGGAATGTCAGAGAGACCCCAATGGCAGTGAGTAAGCGCAAAGTGGAGACCCCCCCTCAGGGCTCAGGTGGTAGGATAGAGTGGGCTAAAAGACAATTAAGAAAGTAGGACAATCAGGTTTCTCAACTACTGCTCCTCTCACTCTGCCCCTCCCAGCCGCCAAGGACTGTGAAGAGCTGGAGCTTTCTACCTCAGATTTTCCCCCCTCCAGTCCATATATGTGATAGTCCAGGCCCTGCACCAAAATGCACCTCCTGCCTCAATTCAGAGGCTGAAGTGAGGGATTCACTTTTCTGGGAGGCAGCTTTTAATCAATTCTGGATGATGTGTCTTGACACTTGAAAGTGACACATTAACCAGTACCCTTCAGCTCCCTTGCTACCTGTCGGCTATGGTAGGAGCTAGGTGTACTGGGGTGACATGGGAATAGGGAATAAAAAGGAGAAGGTGGCTGGCACTTGAGAGGCCAGGGCAGGTGAAGAGCAAAGCACAGGAAACACACGGTGGATGTGGCTGGGGCAGTTCACCCACAATCTGAATCACCAGAGTGAGGGTCTGGGCTGTGTATTTCTGACTGACAGGCTTCCTGTGTGATACTGAAAGCCAGCATTTCAGAATCACTGATCCAGTCCACACTTTCCTGTACAGATGAGGAGACTAACCTGCAGAACAGCCCAGAGGGCCTGCTGCAGCTAAAAGGCTGTGTGCAAGGATCTCCAGTATTTTAGTCTTTATAAGATCTCCCACTGCATTACCTGGGAGTCTAGTCTACAGGGTAGCCCTTTGTTTCTCAGAAGCTTGTAGCCTGCTAGTTCGTTGTTATTCACTTTTTCAATTGATATTTATTTAGCAGCTTCTATGTGCTAGGCTGGGTTCTAGGGCACCAAGATAGCTCATTGCAAAACAAATCTCTCTGCCCTCATGGAGCGTATCTTCTGGCGGAAATGTCTCTGAGTGTGTGTGTGTGTGTGTGTGTGTGTGCGCGCTTGTGTATGTATGGGTGGGGCACGCTTGTATGGGAAAGTGTGTGGATTTTAAGGCTAAGATGCCAAACAAGTTCTGTTCAAGGCATGGAAGAATAACTAGAAAATCTGTTACTTGTTCTTTACATCCATCTCTGCTCTCAGAGCCTGAAGATGAAAACCCCTGAGGGCCTTTGAAATTGTATAGCCCAAGGTTCAAATTCCAGCTCGGCCATTACTTGCTTTGTGAGTTTGGGAAAAATCATTTAATCCACCCACCCATGCTTCTATTTCTTCACTTGTAAAATGTATGCTGATCTCACAAAACAGTTGCAAGGATTAAATTAATTAATGTATGCAAAGTATTTAGTATAGCACTTGGAGCTTAAGAACACTCAATTAATTACTATAGTTTTAATTCTTTAGGTGGATACATTTTTTCCCCCAAGTTTGATGAGAGGTATTATTTAGTTGCTGCTGATTTAAAGAATCTAGTTCAGTGCTGTGAAATTCAAAATCTGTGAAATGTATCAATCACAAGAGAAACTGAAGAATAAGGTGTATACACAGATAAAAACAAAGTCACAGTCATTGCCAGGAAAAAATGAATATTCTGGGGAACCAATTCTAATGATGTTAGTTGGCACACTTATTACGAGTTTTGTGTATTTTGTCCATGAACATTTATTGGTGCCTCCTTTAGCCAGGTGCCATCATAAGAGCTGAAGACAGAAACATGACCTAGTCCTTGCTCTCAAGGAGCACACAATGTGTAGAAGATAATGTGCTTATTTAGAGGCACACACGGTGTTATGAGATAAGAATGATTTGACAGGGGAGGTGGGTTGGGCTTCACGGAGAAGGGGAATTTGAGCAGGATGTATTGCAGGATGAACAGGAGCTCACTAGCCATTTTAAGCAGAGGGGCAAGCATGTGCACAACCACTAAAGCCTGAAGGAAATGACAAGTCTGGGGGAAATGGAAAAAAGATGGGTATGGCTGGAGCACAGGATCTGGGATTTGAGAAGTCATTAGCTGAGAAGAAGTGAGCTTAGAAAAGCCATGATGAGTAGTCTGGGCATTGCCTTTGAGGCCCCGCCACATACAAATCGTGGGGCTACTCCAGTTTTAAACTGAGAAGTGCATGATCCAATTTCAGCTTCAGAGAAGACAGACTGAATGGGAGCATGGCTAAGAATAAGGCATGAACAAATGAAAAAGCTCAGCAAAGCCAGAAGTGAGAAGTATAGGAGGCAAGAGAGTGGCAGCTGAAAGAGATGCAGAGGGGATGACTCAGAGGTGTTTATGAGGGAGAATTCATAAGACTTAGTTGTAATAATACAAAGCATTTCTCTGTATCAGATGCTGCACTACGTCTTTGTTTCCAGAGCAACTCAGTTTAGTTATTATTTTATACATGAAGAAACTGATAGTTGAAGAAGTAATTAGCCCCGAATTACACAACTGTAGTTTGGAAGCGGGATTCAAATCTAGGTCTTTTTGGCTCCAAAGGCCTGGCTCCTAATCTTCTGAAGAAGAGGGGACCCAGGACAATGTCAAATCTTACTTCTTAAGTAATGGAGTAAATGACAATAGCCAAGATAAGGAATCTACAAGTTGAAGCAACTTTCCAGGGGTGTTCAGTTTGGGGTGGGCTGAATTTGAGGTAAGCTATATGATACCCACTTTGCTCTCTGCTGTATCTCCAGTGCCTAAAATAGAGTATGGCTCCTGGCAGGTGCTCAATAAATATTGGTTAAATGAATAAATCCATGGGGAGATACGCAGTCGGCAATGGAAAATTCAACTCTGAGGTGGGACTGGAAGGCAGAGCTTTGGGAAGCATTAGCCTACAGGAAACTTAGAACCTTGAGATTAGACAACACAATTCAGGAAGAACTTTGGAGCAAGGGTAAAGGGGTAAATGGTAAAGAAGTGGGAGCCAAGGATGGTGCCTGGGACTCTTACAGTGTGGGCAGACGAAAGAGACACCAACAAAGAAAATGAAAAAGCAGGGGTGAGCCACTTTTTCTCCTGGAAGCCAAAAGTTTTTTTGTTTGTTTGTTTTTTAACTTTTTTTTTTTGGCCTTGATATTCACTGTAATATCAAGATATTTTGATCTTAGCTCCCTGACCAGGGATCGAACCCACGCCCTCAACAGTGAAACCATGGAGTCCTAACCACTGGACAGCCAGGGAATTCCCAAGCCAAAAGTTTTAAATGGAAGAAGTCAGCAGAAGGATCAAATGCTTGATGAAAACGAAACTGAAAGCCAGCGTGTTTAAAAATTGGGTTGTCATTGCAACCCTGGCAAGAGAAGTTTTCTGATGGAGACAGAAAGTTGAGAGAGATATCAGAACACTCTGGGTGGCAGGTAACAGAAAATGCAAATCATAGTGGCTCATTATGAGCATCCCCAGGAGACCCCAGCGGAGTCCCCTTAAATACTATCATCCAGGAATGGGTCACAGGCCTTGTGCCACTGCAGAGGAGCTAGAGAAAGCAAGTGTCCAATATGGTCAGCCTTATCACGAGAGTCAGGGTCTCTGGGAAGGCCAGGCGTGCTGGGAAATGGCTGTGCGGACATGACTGGTGTCTGCAACCAGGAAAAAGGGGAAGTGATGAACTAGCACACACGGTTTCAAGGAGATGGCTGTAAAGCAAAGACAAAGCCTAGGACGTTGCTTAAGTGGAGCAGGCACCTTGGTAAGATTGGGGATTGCAGCCGTTGTGTTGTATGTCATCATCTAGTCCTCTTGTTTACAGGACAAAGGAAGATGGATGGCAATGATACGTTTCCCCAGTTCAGCCACAATGTGCTTTCCACATCTCATTCTCTGTTTACAACAAATATCAAGGGGAACGATGAAGAACCCACCACCAGTTATGACTATGATTACAGTGAGCCCTGCCAAAAGACCACTGTGGGACAAATTGAAGCCCGGCTCCTGCCCCCGCTCTACTCGCTGGTGTTCATCTTCGGTTTTGTGGGCAACTTGCTGGTCGTCCTCATCCTGATCAACTGCAAAAAGCTGAAAAGCATGACTGACATCTACCTGCTCAACTTGGCCGTCGCTGACCTGCTGTTCCTCCTCACCATCCCGTTCTGGGCTCACTATGCTGCAGACCAGTGGGTCTTTGGGAACGTGATGTGTAAATTTTTCACAGGGCTGTATCACATTGGTTATTTTGGTGGAATCTTCTTCATCATCCTCTTGACAATCGATAGGTACCTGGCTATCGTCCATGCTGTGTTTGCTTTAAAAGCCAGGACGGTCACCTTTGGGGTGGTGACAAGTGGGGTCACCTGGGTGGTGGCTGTGTTTGCCTCTCTCCCAGGAATCATCTTTATCAAATCCCAAGAAGAGCATTCTGGTTATGCCTGCGCCCCTTATTTTCCACTAGGATGGAAGAATTTCCATACAATAATGAGAAGCGTCTTGGGCCTGGTGCTGCCACTGCTTGTCATGATCGTCTGCTACTCGGGAATCCTAAAAACCCTGCTTCGGTGTCGCAACGAGAAGAAGAGGCACAAGGCCGTGAGGCTCATCTTCGTGATCATGCTGGTCTACTTTCTCTTCTGGGCTCCCTACAACATCGTCCTTCTCCTGAGCACCTTCCAGGAATTCTTTGGCTTGAGTAACTGTAAGAACAGCAGTCAGCTGGACCAAGCAATGCAGGTGACTGAGACCCTGGGGCTGACGCACTGCTGCATCAACCCCATCATCTATGCCTTCGTCGGGGAGAAGTTCAGAAGGTATCTCTCTGTGTTTTTCCGAAAGCACGTTGCCAAACACCTCTGCAAACAATGCCCAGTTTTCTACGGGGAGACAGGAGATGGAGTGAGTTCAACATATACCCCTCCCACTGGGGAGCAGGAAGTCTCGGCTGTTTTGTAAAGGAGTAGCAGTTTGCTTGTTATTTTCAAAGGGAGACAGAAATCTATATACCATGATAAGCCTCCACGGTTTGTTGAAGAATAAAGGACTCTAAGTCCCTAAAGCAAGTGCCCAGGAACCTCAGGGTTGTATGAACCAAGACAGACTTGTGTCATTCCTTGTAGAGCCAACATGTGCTCAGGGAATATTCCAGAACAACTGTGGGCAGAGACCTGGACTCTCCAACGAGCTCATCGCAGTTCCTGGAAAATGCCACTTTGCCTTGTGCTTTTGCTCTTTCCCCCCTCGTCACCACTTTGCTCACTCTCTGATTCTATCAATGTCTTTAATCAGCTGGAGGTGAGGAAGAGAACGAGACAGGCACAGGTGAATGGAACAAGGGGGAGTGGGGTCAGGATCAAGGAGGAGGAGGAGGAAGTGTCAACAAGGCTGAGCCTGGATGAGGATGCAGGTAAGGGCTTCGCTCTCCCTTAGCGCCACCTCCTACTGTATTTAACTTTGGAGGCTTCCGCAGCTCATGGAGAGCTTAGGAACTGTAAGAACTTTCTAGAAGCTTTGGCTGGGTCCATGATCCCCCTTCTGCTAAATGCATGACACATTTCTGCTTTATCATGGTTTAGCTATGACAACCACGCACCCTACATTTGAAATCTATTCAGTATCTTGCCCCACTGTTCATATGCTTCTTAGGCCTCATTCCCCTATACAAAAATTTACTAAAGGACTTCCCTGGTGGCGCAGTGGTTAAGAAACCGCCTGCCAATGCAGGGGACACGGGTTCAAGCCCTGGTCTGGGAAGATCCCACATGCCGCGGAGCAACTAAGCCCGTGCGCCACAACTACTTAGCCTGCGCTCTAGAGCCCACGAGCCACAACTACTGAAGCCCGCGCGCCTAGAGCCCGTGCTCTGCAACAAGAGAAGCCACCACGATGTGAAGTCCACACACTGCAACGAAGAGTAGCCCCCACTCGCCACAACTAGAGAAAGCCCGTGTGCAGCAACAAAGACCCAACGCAGCAATAATAAAATATAAAATGAATAAATAAATCTTTTAAAAAAATTTACTAAAGTGTTTGTCTATAAAAAATATGCATAATCCTTAATGAGATGAAAAAAATAAAAGCCCTCGCTTGGAAACAGGAGGATTGGAGGTCGTGATTATGAGAAACGGGTAGGCACTAGTGAGTTCCTCCATCAGGAGTGGAGGGGCAAGCTTGCAGCAGGATGTGCAGGAATGTTTCCAGAATCAGCTAAGAGCAGCAGCCAGGAAGGATGCGTCAGAACACTTAATAGGCCTCGTGTCTCTGGATCTGATGCTGTCTGTTTCCTTGTGGCTCTTCCTGCTTTCCTGCTGCCGCTGCCCACCTGCCCCCCTGCAGCCTTTATCACATAACTCTGCCTGGAGGATTACCCTACTCCAAAAGCCGGTTTGTAGAGGTCCAGGAGAGTACCTTTGGGGAGAATGTGAAGGAAACTGTGCAACAAGAACCCCCTGTTGGGCCCTGGAGAGGGAAGACAATCGGTGAGGATACTGGGGTGTGTGCTCAGAGCAGAGAAGGGGCCTGTCTTGGAAATCAAACATCGGCCTGTAACCTCAGGGTCTACTACCAGGCAGGGCAGGCCTAGATGAGGAAGACACTAGATAGGGTGGAAAAAAATGTCCTCCGAATTACCTTCCAGCACCTCATTTTTGCATACAGGCAAAGAGTTCAGATATACACACACACACATTTTTTTTTAATGTAAAGTAAAAATTAAAGCTGAAAACTGCAACTTGCAATTGTGGTAAAGTATCATTTTAAGAGTTATTATTATGCCATGCCTGAAAATACTGTATTAGTCATAGAGACAATTCTGGTGTTGGTGGAGCATGTGGTATGTTTGGGAGACCACCGGTTCATAAATAAATGTTGATTAGGGAGTTGGAGGTCTCTGATCTGTGGATTTACTAGCTTACAGTGATGTAGCATCTAAATAATCTCAGTCGGATCACAGCACACACTCCACAACTGTCATCTCAACTGTCTTTATTCTCTCTGACTTGCTACCAAAAATCTCTTTTGCCTTGTTAGGAAGTCGTGGATTTAATCCTATTTGAATGCTTCATGCCTTGCCAGTGTCCTTATTGATGCTCAAATGGTCCCCTCTTTGGCTGGTGGGAACTAACTCAAGCTGACTCCTAATCAAAGCTTTTAAATCCTATTTGTAAAGGAGAGGAATTGGAGAAGCTCACTTAAATAAGCAAAGATTTTCATCTTGGCTGAGCTAAGAATACAAATATACGTTAGTGCATTTCCTATCTGGTGCAGGCAAGAAACACAAGGCTCCTGGAACCTGGCAACTGGGGAGCTGGAAGTTACTATGGTTTTACTTTCTGGCTTCATGGCTAAAGAAGGTTTCAGAAAGATATGTGTATGTTGCAAGGGAGGGGGGGGGTGCTTCACCTGCAGATATTTACATTATCCTAATGAATGCATTAAATTTTGTTTTGATGATGATGAAACATAAATATTGTTTTAAAAAACTATGACTTGGGGCTTCCCTGGTGGCGCAGTGGTTGGGGGTCCGCCTGCCGATGCAGGGGACACGGGTTCGTGCCCCGTTCCGGGAGGATCACGCGTGCCGCAGAGCGGCTGGGCCCGTGAGCCATGGCAACTGAGCCTGCGCGTCCGGAGCCTGTGCTCCGCAACGGGAGAGGCCACGGCGGTGAGAAGCCCGCGGCCAGGAAAAAAAAAAAAAAAAAAAAAAACAACAACTATGACTTGGAAAATGAATCAATACTCTAACTATATTGTTTTAAAAGAAAAACTGTCTGATTGCCAACTGCCCTGTCCTTCTCCCCAAACTCTGACAATCACCATTCTATTCTTTCCATCTATGAGCTTGATGATTTTAGATTCCTCATATAAGTGGAATTATGCAGTTCTTATCTTTCTGTGATTGACTTATTTCACTTAGCATCTTGTCCTCCAGGTACATCCATGTTGTTGCATATTGCAGGATTTCCCTCTTTCTTAAGGTGAAATAAGATTCCTTAGATGGACTGACCATATTTTCTTTATCCATTTATCAATATGCATAGAATTTCAGTTATACAGGATGAATAAGTTCTAAATATGTTTTACAACAGTGTGCCTACAATACTGTACTGTACACTTACAGATCTGTTAAAAGGGTAAATCTCATACTGTATTCCTACCACAATAAAAAAGTCTTTAAGCTGCCTGCTTTGTTATGCTGTGGTGTGACAGACTGTCTTATGGTTCACAGCTTTTCACTCCCTTCCCCCTGTCATTACACATGCTAGTCCTTGCCATGTGACTTGCAGCCCGCCCTACAAGAGGGACCCCCACCCCCAAGCCACAGCCGGCTCTGCCAACAGAAGGTGAGCAGAACTGACAGTGTCAAGAGACTGGGTGGAGCCTCTGGTTCTCCCTGCTCAGCCACAGGAAGGCCCGTCCCAGAACACAGGTTCAGCCCAGGTGCCTGGTGAGTGAGCGGGAAGACGCAGAGAGCAGAGCCAGGGCCCCGGCCACAGAGCGGCCCTACGTCACAGGAGTAAGAGGTCCATGTTCGCTGTGGTACGCCCCTGACTCGTGGGGGTTGCCTGCTAAGAAGCAGAAAAGGTAACGGATGCATAAGGCAGCTGGTGCCCTCAGAGGTAAAATTTGGAAAAGTGTCTATGTGTTTTTCCATCATGGGATTCACTGTGACAAGCACACCTGAGGATCTACCGTGTGCCAGGCTGGCGCGGGTTTATAACGACGGATATGTTATTCCCGTGCCCTTAGACCTCCTAGTCCAGGGATGGCTGATGGGGAGGCGCGGGGGAGAACAGAGTATAACAGAGTATAATAATCACAATGCACTGTGCAAAGCACAGAAACAGAGGTACACGTGTAGTTTGTTGAGAGCCCCGAGGAGAAGGTGACTAACCTGGTGACAGTCGTGCATCACAGTTACAATAGCTACAGTAGGATTTTATTGCCACCAAAGAAACTGCCACTTGAAAGTTGCCAACCATCTCCATATCTAGAAGTGGAAGAAACCTCAAGTCTTCTTTATTCTAGGGAGAACGTTCGAAGTGGGCTGAGTTAAGCAAATGTCAGGAAAGATGATCATTCCAGGGGATGGGTATCTTAAGACTTTTGGTGGAACTGGGGCTTGACACACACACACACACACACACACACACACACACACACACTGGGGCTCCACCCCATGCCATCCACTTCGATCTGTGGCAACTGGGGCAGTTGGAGCACTTTTTCAGAGACGCCCTGCAGTCTCCTGGGAGTAAGCCATCAAGACCCTATCTTTCCACTTTCACTTTTTCTCATTATTAAAATTTCCCTGGGAATTCCCTGGTGGCACAGTGGTTAAGACACCGCGCTCCCAAGGCAGGGGGCCTGGGTTCGATCCCTGGTCCGGGGACTAGATCCCACATGCATGCCACAACTAAGAGTTTGCATGCCCAACTAAGGAGCCCGCGAGCCACAACTAAAGAGCCCTCGAGCTGCAACTAAGGAGCCCACCTGCTGCAACTAAGACCTGACGCAACCAAATAAATATTAAAAAAAAAAAAAAAAATTTAAAATTTCCCTGACAAACTGAAATGGCCTCAGGTAAGACTAGCCAGCAGCAAAGGCCACCAACGGCTGCCAAGAGGAAACTCAACACGAGCGAAGAGGTGTCTGGGCTGGTGAGCTGACCTCTACAAGGCAGCGCATGAATTCAGGGGAAGGCTGGCCCTGGGTGTGGTGAGTGACTGAGATTGGAAATTTCTCCAGACGCCACCCGTCTAGCACCATGTTTATAACTCGACATCCTTGGGATATCTATCCTTGCTGCCTCACGGCCACACCATCTCCACCATCACCTGTCTCCAATCTCCTCTTCCCTGCTCAGCTGGTTTGCTGCCCAGTGGATGCCCCACCCAGGAATGAGGCACTGGCCTCCGCTTCCCGCAAGCCCCCATTCCTCACATGGTTCTTTCAGAGGCCCCTCCTTTGGCTTTGGGGAGAGGAACCCCACCCTCCTTCCCATCAACCCCACCCACTTCTATAAGCCTTTCCTGCCCAAACTTGTCTCCTTACACAGGATGGGGTGAGAAGGGTCATCATGGTGACTAGGGGCACAGGGCTGATTCTGTTACTCTGAGTAAGCCCTGGGGGAGGTGTGTGATCCTAGGTGTCAGTGGTTTTTTTGTAGAACTTCTGTGTACTTAACACCTCTTTGCCCTCAGCCTCAGGCCATACATAGTTGCCAGCTCTGGGACAACAGGAAAAGTCCCATAGTCCTGTTATGTAGAGAGCCGAACACATAGCTGCAGGTATGACCTGACCCACTGAAGACCACAGAGGGTCTAGTATACACCTTAATCAGCATCTTAGACTTCTGTCACCGCACATAAGGTTACATCAGCGCCATGTCTGGGCAGTGATCTGAAAGAAATACCCAAAATGCATAGAGCAGACTTCCCAGGAGAGTTAAGGGGTTTCCACCAGGTCTGGACATACCTAATAAAGTGATGAGGTGGACAGCCTGTAAGTGTCTACTGGGTTTGATGATTTGCACAGGGTGAGGGGGACGTGGTGCACGGTCTGGAAAAAGGGGTCATACTGGGAAGGGTCTAGCGAACAGACACAGTGGGAGTGGAGAGAACAGCATGGTGGCCTCCCAGCCCCGCTCGCCACAAAGGGTGTCTGGGGTAGAAGGTGAAGGGGCACTGGGAGTCATGGGACCCCAGCATCACTGCTGAGGCACATGAGTGCAAAATGTAACACTGGTTGGGGGTGGGGAGGGATTCTTCCTACTTCTTTGAGGACCGTGGGGATTCTCTGGCTCTCCTGGTGAAGGGGGCTTTGGGGACACTGGGAGCTTCCTCCTTGGTGGAGATACCAGAGCACTGACAGCAACACTCAAAACATGCTGTCCATGTGAGTGAACCAGGGAAAGGGCTCAACCGCCTATTAACAGAGCTCTGTCACATATAGTTACTGCATTCTGTTGAATGAAAGAAACCAGAAAGAGGACAGAGTCTGTGATGCCATTTATATGAAGTTAAAGAAGAGGCACATCTAACCCATGCACAGAAGTCAGAGTGGCCCCTGCCTCTGGGTGGGGTACAAGGGCACTTTCTGGGGTGACAAGGCTACTCCCTATCATCTGGCTACAGGGTGTATGCGTATCAAAACTTCACCAAGATGTACACCTAGGTCTAGTGCGCTTTGCTGCACTTAAGTTATACCTCAATAAAAATAACAAAGAGCTGCATTTATAAAGAATTTTTAATAACATAAGGACATGCCTATACTGTAATCTTTAGCCAAAAAAAAAAAGCAGCATAAAGAACTGGAATGTGTGTGAGAACAATTAATCAGAAGGTATGCATGGGAAAAGGTGTGGATTAAAACACATCATGTGTTAAGAGGGACTGTTTTGAGATTGTGAGAATGTCTAATTTTTTCCGTACTTTCTATTTTTCTGTTTTTCCTAACTTTATACAATGAGCATGTGTTGGTTTTAGAGTTAGACACCTGTTTTAAAAACTAAAAGATTCATTTGCTATTTTTTCAGTCCGTCTCACTGTTGACATTGACCTAGAGTCAGCATGAGCCCCCGTCTGTTCGTGTGAGCTGCTGTGTGTCAGGCTTTCAGCTCATTGAGCTCATGCAGTTG
Organism: Lipotes vexillifer; assembly: GCF_000442215.2. Taxonomy (NCBI): domain Eukaryota; kingdom Metazoa; phylum Chordata; class Mammalia; order Artiodactyla; family Lipotidae; genus Lipotes; species Lipotes vexillifer. The sequence continues at coordinate 414,536 of NW_006798282.1, forward strand.
GCCCTTTGAACCCAAGGGAGAAATTCAATGTCCTCCCCATCTTGTGGATGAAGCTCTGAGTCCAGAGAGAGAAGCAGCCCTCGGAACTTGGGTGTAATGACTCAAAGTGGAGCAGCTAGGGCTTCCCTGGTGGCGCAGTGGTTGAGAGTCCGCCTGCCGATGCAGGGGACGCGGGTTCATGCCCCGGTCCGGGAAGATCCCACATGCCGAGGAGCGGCTGGGCCCGTGAGCCATCGCCACTGAGCCTGCGCGTCCAGAGCCTGTGCTCCGCAACGGGAGAGGCCACAACAGTGAGAGGCCCGCGTATCACAAAAAAACAAAAAACAAAAAAAAACAAAACAAAGTGGAGCAGCTACTGGAAGCCTGGCCTGCACCCCACAAGGAGGGCTGGGCATCAAGCCCAGAGTAGCAAACCAGCCAGAAGATCGTTTCTCATGGAGAGTCTGAAGGCCATACATAACAGAACCAGAGCCCTGCAAACTGGGAAACTGGGAGGGCCAAGGTAAAAAAAGAAGCGGAGATGGCAAAACTAAGTCACAGCACGATAAACTGCTGGTTTACTGTCGCTATTGTATCCAGAGGAATGTTTCATTGATTAAATGCTGAAGACGTTCCCATGGGTCCTCCCTTCCTTGTGCATCCCTGGGATGAACCCCTACCCCAAGAGGTGACCTGAATGTCCCCCTAAAAGGGGGTCACGCACACTGCTAAGCTGTGCTTCCTTGTTTCAGCCTGTGAATCCTCACCCTGTATTGCCCAAATGTGTTATTTTCCAAACCAACTTGGCCATGGAGTCATTTTGTATTTAAGGGGAGAGGTCCCTTGGGGCCCCCAAGTCTAGCACATCATTTCACAGAATGGGGAAACAGAAGCTCAGAGAGGGGAAGAGCCTTGCCAAGGGCACGCAGCGAGCCAGCAGCACAGTATGGGCAACTTCGAGCCTGCTCCACTACTCCACCCTGCCCTCTGGGGGTGAGCGTGCCCTCAACTCCACAGCCACCCTGGTGACAAGACCCACAGAACGCAGGGCAAAGCCCCAGCTCCACATGGTGAAGTACCAATACAATACAAAGCAACCAATGCCACACACAGAAAAGCAACATTTGTCTGGCAGCATCTGAGAGTTCTACCCAGTGTATTACCAGTGAACATAAGGCTTCTCTTCAACCAGCCAAAACTATATTCCCCATTTCCTGTGAAATTCTGTATTAATTTATTTGCTACACATTTTGTGAACGCCTTCTCAAGCGTACTTTGTACGTCGCTGCTTAACTAGCCCACAGAGAGCCGGTACCTACAAAAGACTCTACAACTCGTTCTGTCGTTTGATCTCAACCACAGATCTGTCGAGTAGGTTTGTGTTTGGGGCTTTTTCCCCCCCATTTTACAGGTAAGAAAACTAAGGCCTGGAGAGTTTCAGTAACTTGTACAAATCAAGTAGTAAAGAGTGAAGCTGGGTGTTAAGTCCAGCCTCAAGACTAGAGTCCAGTTCTCAATTGCTGCCTCTTGTATGAACTTGAACATCTTCTTCATAACTCACTGTCCTGGTTGTGATTACCAGTTGCTGGGTCCTTCTGTGCTTTCCTGGCTTTTCCCAGCAGTCATATCCCTAATGGCACCAGCCATTAGCTTCTCCCTTTCAGCTTCTATTTGGCTGATACAAATATGCTCTAGACAAGGACCCCACAGGGAACCAATTTTTTTAGAATTTTATATAATAAATCTCTCTAAGAAAGAAAGGATCACTGAATGAGTAACCAAGAGTCTGATGTTTATTGAGTGTATATTATGTGCTAAATTCTGGACATGGATGCCTCATGTAATCCTCCCAACAAACCCATGAAGCAACTACCATTATTCAGCCCACTCCACAGATAAGAAAGCTGAGGGTAGGGCGAGGCTTCGAGCTCAGGCAACCTGACTGTAGAGGCCACTTCCACAGGTTTGGGGTCTCCTCAGATCACAAGCCAGTGCTTCTTATTCTGTGGCGCTGGCTCTCCACTATGTTCTTGGTTTTGCGGTCTACAATTAAGCTTTATAGATAAGTAACCAACCACCAAGGAAGCCTGGGGTGACTGCGTATAACGTTGAAATAGAATCTTGAACTTGACCCTATTCTTCTGCCATTTGTTGCCTGTTTCGTGTTGAAAAATTCTCACAGAAATTCCAGATAGACTGTATCCCTGGAGTGAGGAACTCTGCTGCCTACATCCCTGGCAGAATACAGGCACTCACAAATGCCTGCTGGCTTGGAGGGCTGCAAAACAGTGGATAGGGAGAGTGAAAATTCATGATGACATGCTCCCAAGATGCTTGATCTGGAGAAAGATGGGCAACATGTTTAGCTCACAGGTAAAGGTATAGTAAAAACCCTTAAGCAACCAGTTATTTTAGTTTGCAGAGGGAACGTATGTGCAGGTGGTGAACGTATGTGTGTGAGTCGTGGCAGGCAAGGAGGGTGAGGGGAGGGCAGATAAAGGGGAGCACGGGGTTAAGGTGAGATGTTCCCTTCACTTCAAAGTTGGTTTCAGCTGGCTTTCATGGAAGACAAATGGCAAGGGGGTCAGAATCTCTCCCTTTGAGCCTCCCCATTGATAAGCCCTGCGGTCTTAAGCCCTCCTAATCATTTGCTTCTTGGGACAGCAGTTTCTTTCAGTAAAATGTGGGCTTTTGACTAGATGGACATGAATGTTCTTCTAGTTCTATTACCCTTCAATTCTTTCTGTTTTCCCTTCAATTCTTTCTGTTTTCTAACAGACTGTGTGGTTGGATGAACTGAGAACCAAAAAGAAACTGTGTAATCAGGGAAGCCCATGAATAAGCTTTCAGACCAGCTATCTATTTTCTAGTCTATTTCAAGCTCAATTTTTCTTCTTTTTAGAAAAAAGGACGGTTCTCTGATGATTTTCTGCACTGCCACATACTTATTCATTAAAACTCCACCCCCAATTCAGAAGAAACTGCATTTCCTACTTTTATGCTGTCTGTATGTTTGATCTGCACAGCTCAACTGGTCAGAGGAACTAAGACATCTGTCCCCCTGCGAGAATCTCTCTCGGTAAGTCACCTCTCAGCCACTTTGCCTATTACTTAGCTCAGCTTGTGTGATGAGTAAAAGCCTTTGCAGGAAACCATGGAAGACATTAGAAAAACACCAGGTGCTCGCTGAACTATCTTAAAATATTATCTTTAAGGAAAAAGTTAGAATTCAGAATGGTTTCAGACTGTGATAACATCAAAGATACAAAACATGATTATGAATGAAAGACTTTAAAGGGAGCAATACTATTTTAAAAAGCCCTCACCTTTCATAAGAAAGATTTTTCAGAGAGATGACGATTATTGGCCCAAACCTTGACAGATGATCTTCTGGTAAGGAGAACTAAAACCTCCTCATCAGGATGCCCTCTGAACAGACGCCTAACCAGAAGTTGCATCTAAGTCTTCTTTTTTTTTTGGCCAAGAAAAGAAGGAAGCCTGAAAATTGTCCAAATTAATAACAAGTTACAAATATCAAATGAAGTTTCACAGCATATTCAGTGTATGATACTTTTTCTGGCTCAGAATTTAAAGGTGAGATTTTCTGTGTGCTTCTCTCAGCTGCCTAATCTGAGGTACCAGGAGTTTGAGACTCACAAGGACTAATTAGGGAAAACTCTCAATCAAGCAGTGGAACTTAAATAGACCAGGCAAGTCAGTGGGTTGTGAAGGGACTGAGCTAACCCAGGATGTATGATGGGAGCTGAAACACTGTCCACTTGGCCATTTCTTACGTATGTGTGGGAGCTCTTAATCATAGCAGCTCAGAAACTACAAACACAAACTTCAGAGAAAATGTGAGAATGGCAGTCCGGATTTCGCAACTGGCTGCTGGTTCCTATGACCTTCTCAGGGGACTCGGGCATCAGCCTGTTTCATTTTGACTACACTGAGGCGCCAGGCTGACAGTCCTGTTTTTAGTTCTCTCACCAAAGAGTGAAAGATAGGGGACCACGACGGATAAGAGTACAGGCTGCCTGCATTCAAAACTAGTTGCCTCCTCACTGTGTGTCTTTGGCGAAGTTACTCAACCTCTCTGTGCTCTGAGGCCCTTATTTGCAAAATGGGGACAATAACCTGACCCGCCTCACTGGGTCACCTTGAGGATTAACTGAATGAATGGAAGTGAAGCTTGGAACAATGTTTGGCAGGCAGAGCGCCCTGGGGAACTGTTCGTTACCACCAGCACGCTCGTAATCATGCTTGTGTAAGCTAACTCCTGGGAATGGCAGCTTCAGAATAGATTGTAAACAGTGTCGGACGGTGCCTGACCCAGTTTCTGGACATTGTTATCACAGCTGCATTCACTCCACATGGCTATGCAACATCAGATTTTATTTGGTGAGATGATACTCTCCATCTAGTAAGCAGAGAAGCAGGCAACAAACATCCCTTACTACAGAAGTTCACTGTCTGACCAAAAAAGGGACTTCAGTTAAACGTAGAAATCTATGTATCAACTTTTAAAATCTACTGGTGTTTAAGATAGCTTGCATTCATGACGGACTGTTAAGGACATTCTAGGACTTTATAAAAGATCTCTTCTTTATTCACAGAGTCGAGCAAAATGGATTATCAAACATCAAGTCCCCTCTACGACATTGATTATGGGATGTCAGAGCCCTGCCAAAAAGTCAATGTGAGACAAACTGCAGCCCAGCTCCTGCCCCTGCTCTACTCGCTGGTGTTCATCTTTGGTTTTGTGGGTAACATTCTGGTCGTCCTCATCCTGATCAACTGCAAAAAGCTGAAGAGCATGACTGACATCTACCTGCTCAACTTGGCCGTCTCTGACCTGCTTTTCATCATCACCATCCCGTTCTGGGCTCACTATGCTGCAGACCAGTGGGTCTTTGGAGATATAATGTGCCAGTTTTTCACAGGCTTCTATTTCATTGGCTTTTTCTCTGGAATCTTCTTCATCATCCTCTTGACAATCGATAGGTACCTGGCTATCGTCCATGCTGTGTTTGCTTTGAAAGCCAGGACAGTCACCTTTGGGGTGGTGACAAGTGGGGTCACCTGGGTGGTGGCTGTGTTCACCTCTCTCCCAGGAATCATCTTTACCAAATCCCAGAAAGAGGGTTCTCGTTATACATGCAGCCCTCATTTTCCATCCAGTCAGTATCATTTCTGGAAGAATCTCCAAACTTTAAAGATAGTCATCTTGGGCCTGGTGCTGCCACTGCTTGTCATGATCGTCTGCTACTCGGGAATCCTAAAAACCCTGCTTCGGTGTCGCAACGAGAAGAAGAGGCACAAGGCCGTGAGGCTCATCTTCGCCGTCATGCTGGTCTACTTTCTCTTCTGGGCTCCCTACAACATCGTCCTTCTCCTGAGCACCTTCCAGGAATTCTTTGGCCTGAATAACTGCAGTGACTCTAATAGGCTGGACCAAGCCATGCAGGTGACAGAGACCCTGGGGATGACACACTGCTGCATCAACCCCATCATCTACGCCTTCGTCGGGGAGAAGTTCCGAAGCTATCTCTTACAGTTCTTCCGAAAGCACGTTGCCAGATGCTTCTGCAAAGGCTGTCCAGTCTTCCAGGGAGACGCTCCAAAGCGAACGAGCTCCGTTTTCACACGATCCACGGGGGAGCAGGAGATCTCTGTTGGCTTGTGACCTGACTCAGTTTTTATATGCAGACTAGGGGCGGGAGCGGTTCTTTTAAAGAGGAAGTTACTGTCATAGAGTGTTTAAGTTTCATCCATTTATTTGGCATCAGCTCTAAGTATATTAGACATTTCAAGCTCATCAGTTCTAGAGAGCCAAATCAAAACCCGTGATGAAATAGCAACCTTCTCACCTCCCCTCCACATACATCAATTTATTGGCAAACTCCCTTCACTGCAAAAGTTCAATATAAAAAAAAAAAAAAATCCTCAGAGAATTGCTAATTCCTGAGTTTGGTTACCTGAACGGGAATAACAAAATGAACTGAGCAAAGTATTGTATAGTTTCTTACCGGTGTAGGGCAACATCTAGGTTGCAAATGTGCTTAAAATAGATCTTTCTCTTGCCATGGGGAGAAAAGACATGCCTGTGATCAGTTAAGAAATGACAACTTCGATGTGGGATCTCCCCTCCAAGGTGTGGTTAAGAAGTTCCATAGACATTCACACCAGGGGAGAGCCCTGTGGCCTGCTGAGAGCTGGGAAGGCTTCTTCGCGGAGAAGGGATTGGAGGTGGATGGTCTGTTGGTGGAGAGGGAAGATGAGCTCCAGGCTGCAGGCACCGCACTGGCAAAGACTGACTGTGGGGAGACGTGCGCTGGTTGGGGGAGCCCCAGGGGAGGAAGGATGAGGTGAGAGCATGAGGAACCTGGACAGCGCTGCTCATCAAAGTCCAAGAGCAGAGCAGGGAGCCCTTGCCAATGTTGCAGAAGGCTCAATCCACAGCCAAAGGATGGCCTGGAAAGGTGAGCATTCAGGGCAAGGAGACCAAAACAGTCTGATCAAGTGAGGAGGCTCCACTTAGTTCGCGGCGCAGGAGATGGGAAGGAGGGGTGCATTCTCACAGCATTTAGGATGAGAGTCAGCAATAGTTGGGGCGGATTTGGCTTGGGGGTGAGGAGCAGAGAAGAGTCAGAGTGAACCCCTAGATTCCACCCGATCATCAGAGATGCCCTAAGAGAGACACCAAGAAGGAGGAGGAGGTTTAGGTCAAAACAGGAGTTGGTGGAAGAGAAAGTTGGTGGTCTGTGAGCTGAACAAAGCCCTAGGCACACAGACCCTGGGCTGCCTGTCACTGACTGCTCCTGCCTCCAGAGCAGTCCGTCCCATCCAGGCTTGAATCATGAGGCATCTCCAGGGGGCTCTGAAATACCAGATTTACGAATGCACGAGCCTGAGGTCCAGGAACACTTTTAGGTCAGATATGACATCTAGGTGAGGACTGATTACATAGTTAATGAAAATCCAGAGCTTTATAAGCACTGAGTAAAGAGGTCCCCAAGAGCTGCAGGAAGCCTGAATGACTGTTTCTGCCTGTTTCAGGCGCACCACTATTTACGGTTTTCCAGATTTAACCATCAATAGACAAAGGGAAGAAGGACACACTCATTTGGAAACAGGCTGCCTCAAGCTTTATAAGCCACAAAAGGTGCAATTTACTAACCTCCGTGTTTCAGGCTGAGTGTGGAGGCTTTAGATACACCTTCCAGGCACCATCTCCAAACAAAGCATATCCAAACACTAGGAGACTTATTCATTTCAAAGGGAGAATTAAAAACTTTTTGCAGTTGCTACTTATGTTATTTTGTATATGCCTAAGATTGTTTTGAATTCAGGGGTAGCTAAGACTATCATTGTAAAGATTAGGTGGGAACGTGTAAAGGAGTGAGAATCCCTCAGGAGATTAAGGTGTCAAAGCAAGAGGTACTACTGATTTTTCTCCAGCTCTTAAATGTGAATCTTGAGGGTTGTGGCTATCAAGGGGAAGTGACTGGAAGGGCCTTTTCTTTTGCCCTTAAGGTTGCTGAGAGTGCATATATGACACATGACCCTCACCTATGAGTCAATTCAAACATTCTGATATCTTTGTGTATATACGTATAAACATATATATATATGTATATATACACATATATATATATACGTGTACATATATGTGTATGACATTCTTACATATATAGAAAGTTACAAACTGCTTAGAAGAAAATATGTATCTAATAAAAACCCTGTAAAATAACTGGTTGTATTCTTGTATTTTCAGCCAAGTTTACATTTAGAAAATAGCACCTAAAGTTGTGAGAGCATTTTGTGTAGCTGTTTTGGAAAATTTCATACACACACACAAACACACATATTGAGAATTATTTTTCTAATTATTTTTAAAAGTTAACCCTCTCCCTGGATCAAATTGCCAGAATAATTTGTTTTTAAAGATGCTACTTCCCAGAGTGGTGATTCTGAACAACTGACCCTGAAAACTTTGAAATTTCAAATTTAATTCTACTCAAGCAAAAGAACTGACATATTTTTTTAAAAAAATCAATGTGTGATTCAGCATATGCCAGCTGTCTATGCTTGAAAATGAAGAAGACATATAATGTCATAACCTGGTCATTTATCTGTAGTCTTGAGTTACAGATACATAATGCAGGAGGAAGAGGTTGGTGGCTATAAAGATTACTTTTCTTTCATTTAAAATCTCTCCCCAAAACTTGGCTGTAATTTCAGCGATGGCAACGGTGCCCATGTGAACTTCTGTGCACGTGTCTCTCACCCTCAAGGAGGACAGGTGCTCCATGTGGAGGTGACCTGGCCGGGCACATTCACACTGGTTTCCCCCCTGCTGTCCTCTCCCCTTCCAGAGTGGACTCTAGAGTTGGCCAGCGTCCTACATGCAGGTCTGTGAAATGAGCAGCAGACAAGGACAGCTGGAGCTGGTCCTTAGGACAGCTTCTCCCTAACAATACCTGAAAGACTTCCTTCTATCTCATAGGCTACAAGGAGGCATGAACCAATGAAGGCTGGAAGAGGGCTGGGGCTAGAGCAGAGGGAAGGGCCAGGGAGAAAGCAGGCCCTGCCCCATATGACAGAGGCAGCTGCCATAGGGAGACTGGAAAGTGTCCGTTTTTATGGCTGATACACACGCACTTCTTATCCTCTTTCCCTCTGAAAAAATGAATCCAACGTTAACGTGAAGAAAAAGCTACCCAACGTGTCTGCAGCCTTTCCAGGGTGCATACCCCATGCTCACCCCTCGTTTGCCTGGATCCTCCATGCCCCTTGCTCTGCAGGCCCCTCCACTGCCCACCTCTTCTCTGCCCATCCCTTAGATCAACAAACAAGTGTGAACTCATTATGGCCTGCAGGTTCTGACTCCATTCACTGCCTCAACTCAGAGGCCCCATCAAGGAGGGGGTTTTGTATGCGCCATGGAGAAAGTCAAAGAAAAGGTAAACGTCCTTAGCAGGGAGCAATAATGTGCAAATTCATAAACTAAGATTCTGTTGACATATACATTCCAAGGGTTCTCAGTAGAAGCAGCTCTGACTAAACTAAAACGTACTGGCATTTCTACTGATTAAATTAATAAGTCATTTACTTTCTATCTGAAGGAAGGACAGATTCCCCAACATGAACACCAACGTTCAAATGTTAACCCTTCTAATGAAGACATCAGACACCACGGAAGTGAGAAGTGAGCCAGAGAACAAGTCCTGAACTTCCTAACTGCTCTGGCTCATAGTCTGGTAACATATCTTTTACCTACAGTTCAGGGTTTGCGAAGAGCTCCTATAACCCTCAGGGGTGAGGGTGGACAGAAGAGGCAAAAAGAGGCATTTCCATAGCTCCTTTGCAATTAAATAAAATTCACTATAAAAGTCTTGCTTGTATTTTTCCAAAATACTGTCAAACTTTAATATATTACATTATGTATATGTCATAATTGTGCCACATTTTCCATTTTCCTTAATTTGCTGTAAGCATAGTTACAAGTCTTACTTATATTTGGCTCAATATTGTTACTACTTTGAGAATAAGTTCTGTGTCACTGTGATTCTGTCATGTTTCAGGAACTTATTTTTGTCTCCTTTCTTAAAGTGGTTAATTAGTTTTTTAAAGCACACACTTAAACATCTTTTTCACATTAAATTCAAAACCATTAAGAACCTTGGGCTATACTGCCCCCCTGTGGCCACTTAGTAAACCAACAGGGCGGCCAGCAGCCATCCTTGACCACAGAGAATGTAGACAGGGGGCATTTTTACACTCAGCCGTTTAATCTCTGTCTCTGCTGGCACCACTCCTGTCGTGGACAAGAAGTATTTCCACAGCAGCTCGGGATGGATGATGCACAACTCATTCTTGTTATTTGTGAAGAACAAGAGGAGCATCAGTGGAGGCCACACTGATGCCTGCAGGGAAGGTCCCAGCTGCCCAGGGCCAATCCCTACAGATCTGGCCAATCTCTGGGATTCTGATTTGATCAGTCTGCGATGAGGCCTGTGGTTTTGACTTTCAGAAATTCCCCGGGCGACTCTAAGTGTCACCAAGTTTGAAAACCACTTGCTTACAGCCCGTCGAACCAAAAGCAGGTCCGAGAGATGGCTGATGTCTAAGGAGGATGCTGCCCGGCCTGGAAGTGGGTGGCTTGTGGGCCCGGTAGACTCTGGATTCAGATCCTCAATTCTCGTAACAGTGCATTGACTCTGTCTTCCCCCAAGCTGGTTTTAAAAGCGTGTAAATCTAGACTTAATTGGCAATATAAAATATCTGTATTTGAGGCTCCAAATATTTCACTTTCATTTCTGCTTTTGGATTATGTTTTGACCCATCCATTCCAAGTGAAAAGTAAATAAAAGTGGGATGTCTGGTGCCCATGCTGAGCTTGACGGCTCCAATTTCAACAGAGAACAAGTCCATCATGTACAAAAGGTCTGCCTGAGATGGTTTACAAGTGAATACAGATTTTGCTTCTGTTGGCAAAAGAATACTCCCCCCATTTCCTCCTCCCTCCAGTGAGCCCCACCTTTAACCATGACCAGTAAAAAGCATTATACCCGAAGAACCAGATAACTCTTGGAGTCCCTTTCAATCCTGGGTGAGGCAATGATAATTCTGCAGAGAAATCAACAGTTTTTAAACAGCAATTGTTCCTATTTAGTCTAAAGTTCCTCTACTTGTGTTTACTGCCACTTACCTAATATTCTTCAAAAATTCCTTTTAAGAAAATTATGACTTTTTGTAACATATAATCAAATCAGGGCTCTGTTGATTGGTTAACTCACTCCTTCATGCAGGGTACAAAGTAGACCCTGGTAGACGAAAGAGCAGCTATTTAAAAATCAGACTGGGACTTCCCTGGTGGTGCAATGGTTAAGACTCCATGCTCCCAATGCAGGGGGCCCGGGTTTGATCCATGATCCAGGAACTAGATCCCACATGCATGCTGCAACTAAGAGTTCGCATGCCACAAGTAAGGAGCCCACCTGCCACAACCAAGGAGCCCACATGATGCAACGAGGAAGCCGGCGAGCCACAACTAAGGACCCTGCCTGCTGCAACTAAGACCCAATGCAACCAAAAAAATAAATAGATAAATAAATATTTAAGGGGAAAAAAAATCAGACTGACTTGAGCTCCAGCCTTGAGACTGGGGGAGCTTGTGGAAGTGACTTAAAGACTCTGGATCTCAGATTCCTTTCCTGTAATTTGGGGGCACTGTTAACATCCACCAGTGAATTATGCTGGGATATGGTGTCTAGACCAGCACTGCCCAGTAGGATTTTCTGTAATGATGAAAATGCTCTGTATCTGCACTGTCCAATACAGCGGCCACCAGACTACTGCAAAATGTGGCTAATGTGACTGTGGAACTAGGTTTTTTATTTTATTTTAATTAATTTAATTTTAATATGGCCAATGGCTATATTAATGGACAGTGCAAGTCTGGCCTACAACAGATACTCATAAATATCAGTAACACTTGGACTGGCATCAGGGATTCCTACGTTCCTAGGCACATTACTAAATGTTTCTAAGCCTGTTTCCTCATCTGTAATATGTGGCTAATAATAATACCTACCTCACAGATTGGTTCAGGGGATTAAACGGAAATTACACGTTAATGGCTTAGCACAGTACCTGGCGCACAGAAAGACCCTCTTGTAACTGTCGGCTGCTTTCCTAATAATGGCTGTTTGCTCTTTACACTAGGGCCCCCCCCCCCCGAAGAATGCTCTTCAACATGGTGGGCGATCCAGCTCACTTTCTGTAGTGGAACAGAAGCACTGCAGACCTGAGAGGGCTATCTGGGTGTGAAATCAAACATGGATTTACAGTAATAGATGGAGAGGGCCTCCCAACTTTGTGGCATTGTGTTCAATCCATTCGACCTTACGGATCTCCTTTGAAAAGCCTCTCAAGGGTAATTAACCTGATAATGTAATTCTGGCTGGATGCAGACCCTGTAGCTCAAAGCAAAACGGGAGATGGAGGTGTGGGTGGCAGGCCAACTCCCCCCCCTGCCTCTGGGATTCTGACAGAAGCTTACACACAAGGAGAATCAAGAACTAGGTAAGTACTGAATGTACAATGAGCTCTGGCAAAGTAACATGGGCAGATGTGGCTTAGGCAGGAAGGCAATGGGGTTTCCACCACTGTCCTCCATCTAGATCTGGCGCCTCACCCCCAGGTGAGCCCGGGGAAAGGGGAGCCATCAAAAGACCCTTGGCCCACTCTCCTCCCATGGAAGCTGGGACAGTCAGGGGTGGGAGAGGGATGGCAAGTGTCCCCGTCAGCCCTCTCCTGAGAGGGGGAGGGGACTTGGGCAGAGGCTCTGCCCTCCGTGGAGCAGAAGCAGAAACCTGGGGAAATGGGAAGTGAGGGAGGTCTCTCTAGTACCATTCAGCCGTGCATTAACCGTCTGCAGCTCAACATTCATTCACTCAACAAACATCTGTGGAGGGCCTACTACGTGCGAGACAGTAACCATTCCACGAACGGGAGTCTGTCCTCACAAGATTCACTGTTAAGAGAGAAAGGCAGGCAAATAAACAAAGTGACCTGGTGTTTGAAGAGCGCCCTGTGAACGAGATACAGGGAGGAGAGTGAGCTCTCCCAGCCCGAGTACAAGGGCCCGGGGAAGGGAGCCTGAAGGAGGCAATGTGTACTTGAGCAAGGGCTGCTGGGAAGCTCCTTAGGTGGTCAGGGGAGAGGGAACGAGTGTGCAGAGGTGACCGAGAGCAAGGCACAGGCCAGGGGCCTCAAGTGGCACAGCCAATGAGATAGGTAGATGGATAGACAGATATACAGACTATGTGAGTGTGGGGGGAGTGGGCATTCCTCCCAAGGGAGGTCAGGAGTGGTGGCCTGTACAGAGAGGGCAGGACCAGGAAGTGTCCCCGCCAGGCTTCCCCTGGGCAAACCCTCTGCCCTGCCTTTGAGCAGAAGCAAAACACAAGGTGATGGGGAGCCAGGAGTCTCCCCAAAATACTACCCAAGTGCATTAGCTATTTATGATTCCACATTCCCCAATTACTCATTAATTCAACATTTACTGAGTGCCTACTGTGTGAAATGTCTGTGTCCAGCTCTCAGGTGTGGATTCCTTTCTGCTGGCCACAGGAAACCCCTGACACCATTAGACCCCATCAGCTTTGCTTTTCAGAGAAAGTCTGTCTGTAGGACAAAAGGAGAGACTCAGGGAAGGAGCAGGCGTCACAAACCAGAGGCGGTAAGGTCAGAAAAGCCAAGGATCACATGGGCCCCAGGGAATGAGGTTTCCATGGAAGCAGAGTTATTTCCAGACATCTAAAGCTCTCTGCTTTTAGTGCCAGTGTTTTTATCATGGCCATTTTATAAGGAGAGCCTGTCTACCACCTTCTGCTTGTATCTATGCCTCCTTAAGTAGATTACACAGAACAGAATGTACTTATTCCTTACTGTCCAGCACCACTGTCCTGAGCGCAGGTCGTGGAGGGGTGGGGACATGTCTGCACCTGCAGACAAGGCCCCAGGCTCTCTGAATTCTTGGATCTGGTTTTGTAACTTCCCTGTCTCTCCTCTTGCTCTAGTTTGCAGGTACCAAAGGGAATAATTTAAAAGTCTCCTTCCCACTCCTACCTCCAGTTCCCCAGTTTCCTATCCTAGAGGCAATGAAGTTACCAGATTCTTATCATTCAGGAGATATTTCCTGCATATATAAGCAAATTCTGTATCCCTATCTCCTACTTTTACACAAATGCTAGTACAATATACTACACCATGGTTCTTTTCACTTTATGATCTTGGGCAACTTACTTAAGCTCTCTGTGCCTCACTTTCTCCATCTGTGAAATAGGGATAATACCAACCCCACAGATTGTTCTAAGGAGTAAATAAATATATTAACTGGCATATGGCAATATGTGACATGTACTAACTGTCCCATGACAGCCACTCAGAGAATTTTAGCTATTGTTGTTGTTTGCCATTCCGAAAGATTTTATTTGTATGCAAGTGAACTTACTTTTTCTTTGGATTCTGGGTTTTGTGGCATGTTCAGAAAAGCCTTTCCCACTCTGAGATTGCAAAAGACTCCGTGTTTTCTTGGCTTCATTTTTTTAAAATAATTTTTACTGCTCTCTCTGGGATTTATCTTGGAGTATGGAGTGACGAGGGGATCTAAGACATTCCCCCCCAGGGGGCACACAATCATCCCCAAACCATTTGTTAAATAATTTTCCTACTAACTTAAAATGCCATCTCTCTAATATTTTAAATGCCCCTCAATGTCTGGCTCTAATTCTGTACTTTCAGTTAAATGACTGCATCCTGGGGTGCCATTTAACACGTTTCTCTGTACCCTGTATTTTCTTCAGATTGGTTGTTATATCTGGAGGCCCCTTGAGCTGCAGGTGTGACTCCCTGGGGAGACACCTCATGAATGGGGCGAGCTCTTCCATCACTCCACACAGGGGGTGCACTGTCACCATTACTGTGATGTCAGTGTTGAGCACTGGGCTCGGGGCAGTCATATCAGTTAGAGAGCCCCCCTGCCAGCCTTTGGTGGTCTTTCAAGGGCACTGCAGTGGACACAAATTAGAGAAGCGACTTGCCTACACTGAAGTCTGGGTGTATGATACCCAGGTGAGCCAGTCAGATCCTGCTCCCAGAGATGATGACCATGACTGGGCCCCAGAGCAGCAGGCAGTGACCTGGAGAGAGTACCAATAACTGCCTGGTGGGGGGTGCGGGGGGAGGCTGTCCCAACACAGAACTGCCCCAGGTCACATCTTTCCCAGGGCCAGATGCTTGGTGATTCCTCCTCTCCTGTGATCAACCCCAAGAATCTGCCAGCACTTCCCTTCATTGCTGGGTAAGCCTGAGTGGCTCTCTGTTTGCACATAGGGTGCCTTCAGGAATACAGACAATAGTCGTAGAAGTCCCTGCTTCCCCTACACGTGCAGAACAAGCACTTCTCCACACCACACTTTCCAGCAGCTCCCTCCTTTTTCCAGTTGAGTGGAAGGTTTCAACCACAGATGCACAGATATTTGTTCACCAGCTATTGTGAACTGAATGTGACCACCACCACCCGCCTCCCATTCATTTGTTGAAATCCTAACCCCAATGTGAAATCCTAACTCCAATGTATTTGGAGGTGAGGCCTTTGGGAGGTAATTAGGTCATGAGGGCTGAGCCCTCATGACTGGCATTAGTGCCCTTATAAAAGAGACAGGAGAGCTTGCTCTTTCTCTGCTCTTCGCCTGTGAGAATACAAGGAGAAGATGGACATCTGGAGGCCTTCACCAGACACCAGACCTGCTGGCACCTTGATCTTGGGCTTCCCAGCCTCCAGAAGTATGAGAAATAAATGCCTGTTGTTTAAGCCACCCCGCCTACAGTGACTGGTTACAGCCAACCCAAGGTGACCAAGACACCAGGCATTTTGCTACAATGTGTTTCTTTCTATCTATCTATCTATTTTGGCTGTGCCAGGTCTTAGTTGAGGCATGCGGGCTCTTAGTTGTGGCACGCAGACTCTTAGTTGCAGCACGCAGACTCCTTGGTTGCAGCACGTGAACTCTTAGCTGCAGCATGCATGCGGGATCTAGTTCCCCAACCAGGGATCGAACCCGGGCCCACTGCATTAGGAGTGTGGAGCCTTACCCACTGGACCACCAGGGAAGACCCCAAAGTGTTTCTCTGTCCTTTTGGAAACTGCTTTTTTAAGGGATCTATATTCATTACAAAATATTATCATTTTTGGAAAGTGAACCCTTCTGCCCCTCTTCAAGTGCTGTCCCCCACCGCATAGTTTTCCTCCTCTGTCAAAACCTCCTCTCCCATTTTTCACCCAGCACAGGGTAACTAACAGATTACAGTGGAAAAGTGTCACTAATTCGGGGGATTTGCATTTTAAGTTAATCATTTATATACCCCAAAATACTTATAGAGAAGCTAGTGTGCTGGTGCTAGGGTCACAATGGGGCACGAGTTCCTGTGTTCACGGAATGATACAAGAGTCTAGAGACAGGATCCAGAGAAGTAAACAGACAATTGTACAGCGTAGAGTGAGGCATGCTCCAGCACCGAGGAGGGCTTCCCAGCCCAGTGCTGGGCTGTCAGAGTTGGCTTCCTGGCAGTGATGATGGCTCAGCGAAAGCCTGAAAACCAAGGAGGGCCTTCTGACAAATCAAGGTTAAATCAGGTCCCATGCTCAGAAGCATGAATGAAACTATTTTATAACCAGACATACTTTTCCTCAGTCTGAGCTGCATCTGTTTCAGAACACAAAGTTCCATTCTATCCTTCCTAGCATGTTCAATCCAACTCCATGATTTTTCAGCTAAATTCAGGATGCATACAATTCATTTTCTGCTCGGCGCTGCACTGCCAAAAATTTTTCCCCTTTCCCCTGACTCCCATGGTTGATTCTTCTAGTGTAGTGAATCTCAACCAGGGGATGACTTTCCCCCAGGGGCCATCCAGCCACGTCTGGAGACATTCCGGTTGTCACAGCTTGGGAAGAGACTAGGGGTGCTGCTCAGCATCCTACAATCCCCCACAACAAAACTGTATCCACCCCAGCTGTCAGCAGTGCCACGGCTGAGAACCCTCCTCCAGTCTCAGCAAGGAGGACCCTGGATCAGGCCCCGCACAGACTGCTGCAGCTGACTCCAGACTCACGGAACATTCTGGACACTCTGCGTGGCCACAGGAGACTCAGGCTATCCACAGGCACCCATTCTTGTCACTCCACCACTTCCACAGCCTTTCCACACCTGATGATGCAGGACAAGCCCACAGTGGTCCCACCAAAGATGCTCTCAGCTTCCCTACAGCATGTGCAGACCTAGTGAGTGTGTGTTCCCTGTCCCCCACCAAGCCCCCTTGGCCAGGTGACCTTAGAACACAGCAGTTCCAGATATTTTTCTCAGTGATCCAGTTTGTGTGCATATGGGGCTGGGGGCGACGGGGCTATTATATGAGGAGAAATTACAAGGATAAGTGTATATATGTGGGATGAATGGGAGAATTTCAATGGAAACAGTGTATGAGAAAACACAGAGGCACAGAGAAGAGGTGGCTTCAGGGAACAGATGGTGAGTGGTTTCATGACAGGGGAAAGTGAGAAGGGAGTGGAAAAAATTGGGACTGGAGGCTGGTGAGTAGAGGACAAATGAGTATGGGCCGCGCACACCCTGCTAAAGGAGTGTAGACCAGTGGGGGAGGAGGGGGCTTTGAAGCCAGGGAGTAAACGCATACTTTGGACCCTGAATGGCCCCGGCGAGTGGCAGATGTGCTGGAAGAGGACGAGAAGGGAGGCAGGGATCCTAGGCGGAGGTTTTGGCAGTGCTCTTTCTGCGACACAACGGGGGCCTCTACCAAGAGAAAGAGCTCTGTGTGGAGAGAAATTAATGTATTTGAAAGCTACGAGGGAGAACCACTCATTAAGATTTGGATTTAGGGAGTGAGTGAGTGAGTGGCAGAGGTCAAGGCTTGGGCCCCAGCCCAAAGGGATGGAGAGCACTGGCTCCAGGATGTGGGATGATGGGTTCAATTTTTAGGACAGGCTGAGTGAGAAATCCTGGAGGACATTCAGGTGGCAGTGTCGAGAGACGCTGGATGTGCTGGCCTTGAACCCAGCGGAGCAAATGGGTGGAGATCCACATCTGGGGTCATAGGAAGTGAACACCGTGGGGGGTGGACAAGTGGCTCTAGACAGAACCCAGAGGAACACAGGCAGCAAAGGAGCCCGAGAGGAGGAGAAGGAGAAAGTGGGCAGGGCAAAGCCAACTGCAGAGAAGAGAGCTCTGGGAGGAACAGGAAGGGTCAGTGATGTCTAATGCTGCCAAGCAAGATAAGAACGGAAAAAACATCTCCTGACCCCGTGATGCAATCAGAAAGGCACAATAACTTAGTAGCCCCTGCCTTGTCTCTTCCTGGACCAACTCATGGCAAAGGAGCATAGAATCATATTTCCTCCTTCCCCCAGAAAAACATGATTTTTGCCCCCAAGTTTTGGGCTCTCCCGAGGGGACAGAACTGGCCTTTGTAGTCTGAAGGTCCTGGTTTACTGGTAGAGGGAAGTGCCCTTTCCAATGATCTTTCCAGAGAGTGTGGCTGAATCCTATGGGACAGGAAGGGATGGGACCATGGACTCTGAGGCAGAGATAGGAGCCACCTCAAATAGAGTCCTCGGAGGCCCCAGGGCCTGGAAGGAAATGGCTGCAGAGCCTCTGAGGAGACTCAAGGACCAGCCTGGGGGAGCACTGGGCAGGAGGGAGCACAGCCTGCAGTCTCCAAAACGTGAGGCTCACATGGGCCTTGGCCCTTGGAGGCGCCCAGAGCAACCAGCCAGGCTGAGGACCAAGGCAAACCCTGTGCTGCAATTAAAATCTACCATGATTTAATTCTGTTAAAGGAACTATTTTTAAAGTGAGATGCTACTGAGTTTATTACCTTTTACCACCGTTTATAAGAAAAAAATTCTTATCTAATTAAGATACGGTTAGCATCCAATCAGTGACTGTCCAACACGGCCGACCCTACGAAAGCTGGAGTGTGGCCAGCGAGGTGGGGAAGGAGGGGAGGAGAAGGGAATGCTGGGGGGGCAGGAGGGACGAGCCACTTCCTCTTCCGCTCTTCTGTTCACACCCTGATGACAACGGTGAGTAGCCAAGGGACCGGTCAAGTGGCGTGAGCAGGCAGTGCAGCCTCGCTGTGCCCATGACTCCTCCGTACACCGTACACATGGATTTCACGGTCTTACGACACATGGTGGTATTGAAAATTTCAGTTTCCATTTCTTGTCATTCAAGGTAAATGAAATGTGCAGGAAATCAGAACCCTCAGCCTGTGCAGCGCTCTGCCCCCCTCACTGGGAACCACCCTCAGCCACCAGGACCTGCCTGCCCATGGGGTGGCTGAGGCCGATGACTGGCTGATGTGGGACTGCAGAGGCCGGGGCCCTTCTCTCACTGTGGGATGGCGCTCAAGGACCACCCCGGAGTTCCACACAGGATCGGGTGAGACCTCACACTGTGCTGAGGTGTGTGCTGTACTCACATCGTGGTGGCTCCTCCGTCTGCCCGGTCCTGCCTCGCTCACTCCCTTACGCGCGTGCCTCCTGGAAGCTGCCCCAACAAGACCTCCGCCCCTGAGGGCTCTGGATTACCAGGAACGCAATCTAAGGTAGTCTGATTCTTGGTTTCAACTTCCTCTTCCACAGAAACTCAATCACAGATGCCAGTAAGTAACAGAATGTCTCTACCTTGAATTGTGTTACTTTCCCTTCCCTACTCCATCTCTGACATCCAAGCAGATGGCCCCTCAAGGACCTGAAAAAAAAGACACTAGGAAGAAAAGGGAGGAGAGGGGAAGAGGCCTGTGCGCGCCTCGTCTGGCTAACTCCCATTCAGACTTTGGGCTTGGAAGACTCCCACCCCGGGAAACCCTGCCTGGTCCCTCTGGCTGGGCCAGGTGCCCCTGCTGACAGCTCCCACAGCTCCTGTGTTCTCCCCCAGTACAGCACGTGACTCCCTGAATTATAACCAGGTATGCACCTGACCATCTCCCTCCGGAAAGTCAATGCCACGAGGGCAGAAAAGGGGTCTACTTTGCTCGCCATTTTCTCCAGGGACCTGGCAAAGTTCCTGGCACTTGGGAGATGTGTCCTGCGGGGTCCTGGCAGCAAACAAATAGCACACGCAAATAGGGCAGCTGAGGAAAGTTTGGTAAAAGGACACTTTACAAAGATTTAGACAGGGCAAGGGGAAACCACAGGACACAATGCAGTACCTGATGCTAGTGAGAGCAGGCCGCCATTCCTGC
>NW_006798282.1:434437-449363 GCF_000442215.2 Lipotes vexillifer
GCCTTTCCTGCTGCTAGGAACAAGGAGCACAGGGCAAAGGAGGGGGCAGGAGCTTCTGTCTGACAAAAGCTGCTCACAGGTCAAGAGACACATCAGTCCCGCTGGGAAGGTGGACCCCTGAGACCCACCAGGAAGGATCCAGGGAGCTAAATTCCTTGACCTCACTTTCCAATCTCCTGCCTAAAACTCCCCATTGGCCAAACGCAACTGAAACTCAGAGGATAGAGGAGTCTGCTATTACAAGGTAAGGCTCCCTGGACATAAATCAAGGTGGAGGAAAGTAGAGAGTAGATACCGAAGGATAAAAGGAAGATTTATGAGACAGTAGACACTAAATACGTGGGAAATGAATAAACGAATGATGTTTTTCAACAAATACGCACTGGAACACTACTCAGGGGATATTTATCATTCTGATCACTGTCTTCATGTAGACAAATCAAAGGCCACACACATAAAAAGGCCACTAAGTGTAACTCCAACCTGTGGGCAGACAATAAGGCCTTAGGCTACGTGAGATGGGCATCTGGAACTGAGAAGTCCTGACAAAAAGCAAGCGCTTGGGAAAAGGTGGACCAGAAGAAATTTGCCCAGAGGCAGATGACAATAAGTAAGCTTACCTGTTTTTGCCTAGGCTCTACGTGGTAGGGGGAAAATCTCTGAGAATCCAAAACCTGCACCTCATGAAAATCTGAGGTTCAATTTTACAATACCCTCAAAATGGGAGACCTCCCAAACAGGCCAGGAAACCTCATCTCAGGCCATTGATATCTTAATGCTCCTGGCTGAAACAAATGCAAAACTCCTCCGGATGGGAGTGTTCCCACTTCAGGTCACGAAAAAGCTGCTGAAGAGAAAATAATCCCCAATAAAGGTGGACTCACATTGAGACTACAAAACACACAAGTACACTGACCACCATGAGTGACAGCTGGAAGGCCTAACAACTATAGGATTAGAACTCTGAAAGAGTTGATTAAATCATGATTTGATTACAAGTATTTTTATAAGGAATCAAAATCCTAAAAAAGGAACAAAATATTATTACCAGAACCCACTCAGTGTATACAAAGGTATACTCCACTCTAACAGAATCTGTCTTATTGCCCTAACTCAGCACACTGTCTTAGAGTATGAAAAATCCTAGAAACCCTTCTGGAATATGGGGGCTTTTACTCAGTCGGTGTTTCCCCTCTCTTTTCCTAGGGATACATACTCACCCTCTGAGTCCCCCCGTCTCCTAACTGAAGAGTACTGAAATAATTCTCAGGACTTAACGATTTCCCTTCTTTCTTCAGTACCATATCTGTAGTAGGATTAGGTTTAGGTACAGCTCAAATGTACCACATTTCAAAGTTGTGGTACAAGATTGTACCCTATTTCTTGTTCAGTCACTACTGGCAAATTTTTAGAATTTTTGCTGCAACTATTTTTCAGTCATTTTACAAGGCAGTGGAGGAGGAAGAGTCCTTGACCCTACTTCACTCTGCCACCTTTACTAGAAAGCCCCACACTAATGTTTGTGAGATTCCAAAGGGGTAAGCACTGCTTCAGCTTGGGCAGCCCTAGATGTAGCTGTGCTTGTATGCTGACTTCAGAATTTTGTTGGTGGGGTTGGTGTTTACAGTTGGGCGGCAGGGAGATACTGGACACCTCGTTTACGGGGCATTTGCCCCAACTCAGCAGAGCAACTGATTACATTTCACCACACGATGTCGTTGGTAACCCTGGGAGACCAATCTCAGGGGAACGGTGGGGACAGAAGCCAGGCCGGAGGGGACTCAGTAGGGAGTAAACAACGTGAAGCAGCTGGACAACTAATGAAGGCTGCCTGGGAAGAGGGAGAGTAAGTAGTTAGAGCAATGTGCGAGGTTAAGGGTGGATTTACAGTCTTTATTTAAGGGAGATACCTGAGCATTTTAAAATTTTGGAGAGTCCAATAGAGAAAGAGAGGCTGTAGCTAAGAAAAAACATGGAAACAACTAACGGAGGTTAGACAGAATGAGACCCAGAGTGCAAGAGGAGACGGCAGCCTTCAATATAAGAGGAGTAACTCTGTCCGTGGAAGAGGAAGAATGGAGAATTTGAAGCTGGGGACCAGGGAGGTGAGAGAGTTTGAAAACTGTAGAAGGTGAGCTCATCTCCTGAGCATAAATGTAGGTGATTGGAATGGGCATTTGAAGAGACGGGAAGAGTTTTAAATTGCTCAAAGCAGCCAATGGAAAATGAGAGAAAGTGACAATTTGAGATATTCAGAAGAGTTACGAGGGAAACTAGAAAAATCTCTGGAAGCCAGTTGAGATGGGAGACCATAAATGAGTGATGGATCTTGTCTTCATGGCTAAGTGGTTTTAACCAGCTATCCTCAGAAATACATTCTCAAAGAAAGAATGGCAGGGAGTAGCAGATTGATGGATTGATCTAAGGCTGGTGGTCAAGGGAGCTCAGGGTACTGACCAGAGAATGACTACGTGATAGACTATTAGATCTCAGCTAGACTAGGGGGATGCAACCACAGGAGGGGCTGAGAGGCAGATGCTGGAGGGCATGATGAAGAATGACGACAGTTATGGAAGGAGCGAGGGAGACCAAAGGGGTAGACATTGTGATCACAAGAGTGAGCGATTTTATTGTGAAAGTCCAGTGGTGGATCAATTTAACAAACCTGAAATCTGACCATGAGTGTGGACGACAGTGGAGTGAAACTGAAGGCCAGTGAGGCTGAGTAAACGAGCTGAAAGCCCTAGGCCCTGCATGGGGGTCAACATGGTCAATTAAGTCACCAGGATGATGGAGAAAACTGGGGTGAAGAGAAGCTCCTTATCCACGTACACTAGTCTTAATAAAAGAAGGGGGCAATCAGGCAGACAGTGGTAATGATGAGGTGGAGTAGAGAGTAGTGGCTGGAGACCATAGTAGTCTCTTATATACGTACCTATTAGATCTTATAGGAGTAATGGTCACCAAGTGGTCACCTGGGGCCAGGGACATCACCTTCTGATCCCCAAGGGTGAGGCGAGTGAGAGAGAGAAGGAGCATCCTCAAGGG
This sequence comes from Lipotes vexillifer, assembly GCF_000442215.2. Taxonomy (NCBI): domain Eukaryota; kingdom Metazoa; phylum Chordata; class Mammalia; order Artiodactyla; family Lipotidae; genus Lipotes; species Lipotes vexillifer. The sequence continues at coordinate 437,486 of NW_006798282.1, forward strand.
ACAACAGATGGTAGGAACATTAGGGAGTGAGGTGAGGTGAGGGCAGAGGAGGCACAAAGGAGAATGGCAATGAGAAATGTGAGAAGGTACCTGACCTGAGGCACTGACTGAAGATGGTGGGGATGGGGGCACGATGACATCAAGTGGTCTTATGTGTTCCAAAAAGACTGACCCCAGCAGACCACAGGTAGACGGTGGTTAAGAAGATGAGAGAAGTATTAAGATGCTGCCGAGCGTATCATTCTCCAGTAAGCAAAGGACTCAAGACTCTCTAGAGACTGATGTCTCCCTTCCAAGGCTGTGTTAGCCCCAGTTCTTCAAAATACAGACGCTAAGATGGGACGTGGCATAAAAGAGATGTATTAGAGGAAACGTCTCTGAGAGAGCTTGCAAGGGGAGGTGGGAGAAGCTGGCAAAGTTGCCAGATCACAATGCAGGTCTGACCACAAGGGAAGGAGAGAAGGAGGAAGTGAGGTTAGGGAGAAGCACCAGTCCATCTCCCAGGAATGGGCCTGTCCCAGTGCCCCTAATAGGGCCACTGACTGGGAGCAGCCCGTGGCCGGCATGGCCTCAGCATGGATGCAAGGATGTATTTCAGAGTGAGGAAGTTGGGATCCTCAGTCAGTTATGATCACTCCCATGGCCGCCACACAACACAGCAATATTTGTACGTCTGAGGCAACATTTCTTGAAACACAGCCTGCAGAGTCCTTGGTCCATAAGTAAATGCATAAGAATTAAAAGGGGATTCCATGATCAAACAATTTTGGGAAATGCTGCATGCTTTCTCTAGGATCCTAATGCTTATTAGCACTTGAAGAGTTCTGAGAAGCACTGTAGTAAAGAAACTTGCTTTATATTTTCAGTCCAACTATTTTTCAAACCTACTTGAGTGAAGTCCATCCCGACTTTTTTTTTACACCTTTCAGCACAAAGCAGAATAAACCGGACATGAATTGAGAAAGGGTTTTTAAGGATATAGTTAACTATTTTTCTTCCAGCAAGTACATATAAAATCTATATTTCAGGGTTGTTCATCAATACAATTGTTTTTTGGAAGTATCATTTCCCCCTCGCTGCCCTCCCAGGTAGCCCAGGTATTGAGAGGACTAAGCACTAAGGTGACATTTTAGGCTTAGCCAAGATGTGGGAGGAAATGTGGGGGCAGGATAAGACATTCTCAGAATCCCTAAAATTATAACATGTAGGTATAGGCCCCTTCAATCTACTGCTCAGTACCAAACAACGAATCCAGAGGAAAATTGTTTTCTAAGAGTAGGTTTTACACACTTTCCATTAAGAAGCAGTGCTATTCAGGGAGATCAGCTCGGTGCTTTGTGACCACATCGTGGGGTGGGATGGGAAGGGTGGGAGGGAGGGAGATGCAACAGGGAGGAGATATGGGGATATATGTATACGTATAGCTGATTCACTTTGTTACACAGCAGAAACTAACACACCATTGTAAAGCAATTATACTTCAATAAAGATGTTAAAAAAAAAGTAGTGCTATTTAAGAATTATAATAGCTGCTATTTGGGATTATCATTATCATAGATTTTTTTCCTATACTTACCTAATTTTCTGTAATATTTGCTAATAAAAATTAGTTAGACAGATAGATAATCTGAGAACACTGATATCTGATAAAGCCATTTTAAGGGATAGATAAATTATTGTAATTCTAAAGTTCTGAATACCCATTTCTCAATAACAAGTTAGACCTCTGAAAATGTCATCATGCTAGCATTCAGCATCCTAGCACCCTCCCATCCCTTCGCTCAACTAATTTAATGTTGTATCTATCAATCAGCATCCAGTCAAAAGACAGGAATCATACCAGTAATTTGACCAAAGAGCATTTACTACAAAGAATTATTAACTAGTCAAAGGGGATTAACTGTCTAAGGAAGTAGGAAGCAGAGGTAGGAAGAGGCCTCTAGACTGAGGCAGAGCACCCAAGAAGGAACACACATGGAAGAGGCCCTCCCTCCCAAGGCTGAGATTCAGACCTGTTACAGAGGGTGACTGCAACCCACTGGATGGTCAGGAAGTTTGTCAAGGTGAGGCCCTTGGGGGCTGGTGAGCAGGAAACTGCCTGCAGGGGTACCAGTGAGAACCACAAGAGGGTGGGCACCACTCGTTCTCCACACAGCACTGTCAGGTCATCCCAAGGAGCAAAAACAAACAAACAAACAAACAACAACAAAATTCTGTAACCAGAATGAGAAGCCCCTGCCTCTTCCTGTGATTCTCAGAGCCTTCTACATCAGCTGGCAAAGGAGAAATGTTTATAGGGTTCAGCTCAAGGATCACAAAGCAAGGCAAGGAAGGGTGGGTTAGGAGCTGAAAGGCAATAAATTACTAACAGGTGCACCGCATCCTTTGCTTTTTTTTTTTTTTTACTGAGGGCCAATGTAACATGAAGAACATTTCTGCATCTCCTGTAAAATTATTAATAAAGTCATCACCCAGTGTGTTTTCCAACCTCCCTAATATAAGGACTTAGTAACAAGAAAAAAATGAGATAATGAGTATAAATTATTGGACGTAATCATTTGCTGCTTCATCTTGTCAGAGCTCCTCTTGTCAGCACAGCTTTCTCTGACTATCCTATGTAAAATGTGAACCGCCAAACCACCCTGGTCCTTCCTAGTCTCCTTCCCTGCTTTGCTTTTCTCCACAGAACTTCTCTCCTACTACCCTACAATTTACTTACTTATTTTCTCTTTGTCTGTAATGTAAGTCCCATGAAGATCAGGATGTTTGCCTATTGATGTGTCCTCAGCACCTGGAACAGTGCTGGGCACATGCTAGGCACTTTACAAACATTTGTTGAATAAATGCGTGATCTACATTTATGGGGGAATGAGAGTTATAACATGACAGTTTCCTAGACTGAAACTGGGATTGAACTTGAACAGACATTTTTCCAAAGAAGACATACAGATGGCCAACAGGCACATGAAAAGCTGCTCAACATCATTAATCATCAGAGAAATGCAAATCAAAACCACAATAAAATTATCATCATCTCACACCTGTCAGAATGGCTATCATCAAAAAGACCACAAAAAACTAAAGTTGGTGAGGCTGTGGAGAAAAGGGAACCCTCCTACACTGTTGGTGGGAATGTAAATTGGTACAACCACTGTGGAAAAGAGTATGGAGGTTCTTCAAAAAACTAAAAAGAAAACTTCATATGACCCAGCAATTACACTCCTAGGTATATATCAGAACAAAATGAAACCACTAATATGAAAAGATATATGCCCTCCAATGTTCACAGCAGCATTATTTACATTAGCTAAGATATGGAAGCAACCTAAGTGTCCATTAACAGATGAATGGATAAAGAAGATGTGGTGTGTACGCACACAATGGAGTATTAGCCATAAAAATGAATGAAATTTTGCAATTTGCAACAACATGGATAGACCTAGAGAGTATTATGCTTAGTGAAATAAGTCAGAGAAAGTCAAATACTATATCCTATCACAAATACTATATCACTTATATGTGGAATCTAAAAAATAAAACAAACTAATGAATATAACAAAATAGAAAGGTACTCACGGATGTAGAGAACAAACTAGTGGTTACCAGTGGGGAGAGGAAAGGGGAGAAAGGGCAAGATAGGGGTAAAGGATTAAAAGGTACAAACTATTATGTATAAAATAAACAAGCAACAAGGATATATTGTACAGCACAGGGAAATACAGCCATTATTTTGTAATAACTTTAAATGGAGTGTAATCTATAAAAATACTGAATCACTATGTTATATTCCTGAAACTAATATAATATTGTAAATCAACTATACTTTAACTTTTTTAAAAACTGGGATTTAATTATAGTAATAAAGAGGAACTCAGACCCTCAAAGGTAAGGTTTGTGAGCTACATGCCAAAGCCACAGCATGTGGTGAAGTCTCACCAATAATGATGACCCTATTACAGTTCCAGATATTACAACGGTAAATGAAACTTTCCTCTTGCCTCAACTTCAGACCTTTAAACCATTCCTACCTACCAATTTAGAATTTCCAAGAATCCCACAGTCTTAGAGATCTAATACACAATACAGTGATTATAGACAACAAAACTGTATTATAAACATTAAAACTGCTAAGAGAATAAACCTTAATTTTTCCCACCACCAGAAAAGTTGATAATTTTGTTAGCTAACACTATCATGGCAATCATATTGCAATATAAATGTATCAAATCAATACGGTACACCTTAAACTTACACAATGTTATTTGTCAATTATATCTCAATTAAAAAAAAAAAAAAAAACAATCCCATGGTCTGGGTGTGGATAAGCAGAATGCTGGGAATCAAGCCAAAATAAAATAATTCAGAAAGTGAAGGCCATACAAATATCAGGAAGTTAGGGTGATCCTGAATTTACCAAACAGTGCCTTCTTTAGGAAACTTCAAATTTCACATGATTCTGTGACACAGATGAGGCGCCTGCCTGCTGCCATTTTCCTCCACTTAACCATGTAATGCAGTGTGTATGTTCACGTGGTTTTTCAAGTTTCAACGTTTGACTTGACCCTCAGTCCCCTGCCTGGGACTGACCAGTGAGTATCAGGCAATAAAGCACCACGAGCGACCATGACTTACTCTGTCAAAGTTCTGGGGGTACTGGCGTGGCTACAGATAGCCCAGCCGCAGGGGGCTGAGCCCCAGGAGGAAGGAGCAGGGCACGGTGGCCCTCACTCACTCACAGAAGCCATACTGTGGGGGAAGACTTGCTGGGAAACATTCACAGCCAGGTTCCCACCAGCACCAACCCCTCCCAACCCCTCCCAACCCCTCCATACGGAGGAACATCGTGAGTTTCCCTCTGAGTTAAATTTAATGCTCAATCACATATTTGTCCAGGCCCTTTTAATGTTTATTTTTCCTTTCCCTTAATAGTTTCCTCAGTTCTATTTCTATTTTGGCAGGTCCACATTCTGCACCGACTACCACCTCAAACATATCTTTGGCATTAACAGGTGTCGTTTAACCAGCGAAATGAACGCTAAGCCAACACGCAAGACTGGTCCTCAAATTAGGTCCATCACAGGTACAAAGAGTTGATCCAGGAAAAGTTCATACAGATTTTCCAGTTATTTCAAGTTCTTTTACTCAGTTCATCTTTCTTCCAAACCGCCCCCATCCCCTTCGTCCTCCCCACACCCTCCTCCCACCACTCCAAATCTGGACTCTCAGCTTCCTTCCTCTCTGGCCTTAAACGTCCCCCACCCCAGCCTCAAACAGGGGTTGAACTTGTTCCCCTCACATTCTCTGCACGTGACTTGATGGAGCCTCTGCATCCTCACCGTGGAATTTTCCTGTGCTGGGCCCTCCTTCTAGGAGCAGGGTCAGCTCCTAACATCTTGCCTAACTCCTTGGTTCCCTCACATCAATTTCCCCCAGGCACTGGTACTGAGGCTCTGTCTCTGCACCACCCCCTTCCCAACTGACATCACTCTGTAGCTTCCACTGTCCCCAGAGCGGACCCTGCTGGGGCCCCATTCCTCAGCCAAAGCACACAGCGTCTCTCAAAAGGGACAATGAAAACCAAAGCAATGGTTCTCACTGCAGGTTCTTGAAGCCCCATATGCTAATGCTGATGAAATGCTACATGGGAGCGTCAGGCCCCTGGGCCTGGACGCACAGTCATCGTATGGGACACTTCTCTCCTCTGCTGCTAGCCACCACCTGCTCAGAGTTACACGTCAGAGCACTCTGCTATCCCTCCCTATCACTGAGAAGCAGCAGTAACTTAGTTCCCTTATCTAGGGCAGCCAGCAGGATGGCCACAGGGAAATCAAAGGCGGGGTACGGGGTGGGGGTGGAAGCAGCAGGAGAAAACAACTTCCCAGTTTCTCTTTGCAGCTTAAGAAACTCTCTGGGGGTCTGGGGGAGCTTTCAAGTTGCTTTATTTTGGTTAGTCCCTGAGACGTGTGACTGGTGGAACACAGCCACCAGGGGGATAAACAGTGGTTTCTCTTGGCCCTAAGGGTCAGGGGCCAGCTGTTCCGAAGGAAGCCAGCTTTTCAACTGGCCCAGACGGTTCCCACAGCAACTCGGATGGTAGGTCAGGAGGCCATACCCTCCCCGCCTAGGAACTCTGTCAGTGGTAAGTCTTCGATGTATTTAACCAGTTATGTCCATGTTGATGCTCAGGGTGGTTTCGCTTTTGCAAACATTTATTTATATCCTTCAAGAGAAGAACTCAGACCTCTCCGCCTGTCACAGGAAGCTGTTACGGGGGGTGAGCAAACTTTTTAAACGCACAGAAATTGTGACTGACACCAATTTTGTGAAACGAAGCCCCGTACTTGGTTCTCTTTCATTGTGTTTTTTCCTACATGGCTTCAGGTAAGCAAGTCTTGTTTCTACCAAGAGAATGAAGTTATATGAAGAAGGGTAATGCTTACTTTCGTCTGCCTGTGGTAGCTCGCGTACTACTAAACACCTAAGTGCTTAATGAAGGGAAGAATCATAGCAGCTGCTCTCAGGATACAGGGCGTTTTAAAGAACTGTTTATTTTCAGTCTTCTGAGTTGTAGACCTGCTCTGGCTAAAATCAGACACCAGAAAAGGGCAAGTATGGCTGCCTGGGCTCTAGTCCTGTGTGCCGTTTCCTCTAGGACCACACAGCTGTATGAAGGGAAAATCATCTTTCATTTCTCCACAGGGCAGCCTGAAGATGGCTAATTACACGTCAGCACCAGAGGATGATTATGATGTCCTCATAGAAGACAATCCGAGTAACAATGAAATAGAACCATGCACCCCATACGAGCCCAAGATTCTCTCAGCCCAGCTGGAGCCTTACCTCTACACCATGGTGTTCACGGCTGGCCTCCTGGACAATATCTTGGTTGTGCTTATCCTGGTAAAATACAAAGGACTCAAGCAAGTGGAAAATATCTATTTCCTCAACTTGGCAATTTCTAACTTGTGTTTCTTGCCCACCCTGCCGTTCTGGGCTTACACGGCCTCACGTGAGGGGGTTCTTGGTGACCCCCTGTGTAAAATTCTCGTGGCACTCTACTCCATAGGCCTGTACAGCGAGGCATTTTTCAATGTCCTTCTGACTGTGCAAAGGTACCAGGAGTTTTTCCGCATGAGAAGGCTTTTCTCGGCCTGCAGGATGGTGGCTGGCAGCATCTTCACAAGTGCTCTGGCGTGGGTCACAGCCATTCTGGTCACTTTGCCTGAACTTGCTTTTTACAAACCTCAGATGGAAAGCCAGAAATACAAGTGCTTCTTTACCAGACCTCACTTCCTACCAGCTGATGAGACATTCTGGAAGCATTTTCTGACCTTAAAGATGAACATTTTGGGATTTCTTTTGCCACTGTTTTTTTTCGTATTTTGCTACGTGCGAATGAGGAAAACACTAAAGTGTGGGGCGAGGAACTGTGACCTTTTCAAGCTTGTTTTCACCATAATGGTGGTTTTCCTTCTGATGTGGGGACCCTACAATATTGCACTTTTCCTGTCTGCTTTCAACGAACACTTCTCCCTGCATGGCTGTGAAAGTAGTTACAACCTGAACAGAAGTGTCCAGATCATGAAAATCATTGCCACCACCCACTGCTGCGTCAACCCTCTCCTCTACGTGTTTCTCAACAAGGCATTTAGGAAACACCTCTGCCAACTCTGCCATCTGTGCAGTGACACCGCACCTCAACCCACTGAGGAACCTGCCCAAGGCACATCAAGGGAAGAATATCACCTTTCCACTTAAATGTAAAGTAGCTTCTACCAAAGGCGGGATAAATAAACAATATTTTTTCCCTCCCTGCATTGTTTTGTGCAATAGTTTTTACACATTTGTACATAAAATAGGCTCCAGGAAGAAAAGGGGAAGGTGAACAAACATTCACCAAGCGCTGAATTTGTCTCAGGCGCTGTGCTAGGTGCTTGACAAACGTGAGCTCCTCCGTGCCTCACTGACTGCTCCTGGTGTAGGTGGAATTATTCTCATTTCTCTGGGGGAGGAAACTGAGGCTCAGAAATTTGTCTAAGATCACACAGCTAGAGAGTGGCAAGGCTGGGACACAAACCCGATGCCATTCACTCCAGAACCTATGCCTCGTCCAGCATGCCGAACTTCTAAACTTCAGGCAAGAAGACTGAATAAAGCAAATATGCACTTTAAAACCAACTGGACCACATTCCAAATTAGAACAACCCATTCACACAAAAGTAATTTATCAGGCACATTTTCTTTCAGGTAATTGAAAGAGATGGCTAGCTGGAGGCTCTGGACAAAAAGAGGAAAAGGGACTTGCTCTGTGGAAAGTTCTCTGGCTTTTCTTGGCTATTCGCCACACCCCCCGAAACCCTCAGATACCCCTGAGACCCCCAGATACCCCCAACCTCTGAGCCTCCCAAGGTTTCTAGCACTTTCTGCTATTTAACAATAGCAAACGTACGATTATGTCTAGAAATGTTTAACACAAGGCATGTTTTGTCCTTTTCAGTGTAACGTACACCTCAGGCCTCACCGCCTGTGACTACAAAACATCACAATAAGAGTTTGCCTGGGGCGATCCAGTGCCCATTTTCTGTTACATATCCCAAGGAGAGGTGACAGATGAAATACAGGATGCCTGTGGACCACAGTCTCTCACCTCCATCACTGAGGAGGGAGGAGGAGGAGGTGGCACCTGGGGGAGACCCTGTAGGGAGCTCAGTCTATACCAGTCACTGGCTCTTCCGTGTCCTCACCGGGTGCTATGGATGAACTGTGTCCTGCAAAACATTCATATGTTGAAGCCCAAGCCCCAGTGAGATGGTATTTGGAAATGGGACCTTTGGGGGGTAATTAGGTTTAGATGAGGCAGAGTCCTCAGGATGGGATTAGTGCCTTATAAGAAGAGACACCAGAGAACTTGCGTGCTCTCTGCACCATGTGAGGACACAGCAAGAAGGCAGCCATCTGCAAGCCAGGAAGAGAGCCTGCATCAGAAACCCCACCATGCCGGCACCTTGATCTTGGACTTCCCAGCCTCGAGTACTGTGAGAAATAAACTTCTGCTATTTAAGCCACCCAGTCTGTGGTATTTTGTTGTGACAGCCTTAGCTGAGTAAGACAGGGCTCACCCTGAATGACATTAAATAGCCAATTAAAAACACCATGACAAGTCAAGAGCAAGACCTCAGCTGAAAGTACCCCAGCAGATATGAAAAGAGGAGAAGGGACAGACGTATCTTCTTCACATTCATACTCACCAGATATGAGTAGGTCTGGACTCTCCATTCACTTCTACCACATACGGGACAGAAATCTCAGGCAAAATGACATCGTTTTTGGATGTTTATAGACACAGTGATGAATTCACAGAACAAACCCTTTCAGAATTTTCAGAATGAAAACATGGAGCATATAGAGAATAAACTCTTACAGTGACTGAGAGTGAAATAGCTATTGAAAATCAAAAGTTTGTGATGGCTGATCCAGCTACAATAGCCCACACACATAAGTAGTGTATCCAGCAAGGTCTTCTTCCCCTGTCAGAAGAAGACAGTTGTCCTACAGATAAAAATGATTCATCCTTGCACTATTTACAATAAAAGCAGCCCAAGTGCCTATCAAGTGCAAGTCGGATGAATGGATATACACACACACAATGGAATAATACTCAGCCATGAAGAAGAATGAAATGCTGACATTTGCAGAAACGTGGACGGACTACAGAATATTATGCTACGTGAAATAAGTCAGACAGAGAAAGACATACTGTATGATATCACTTATATGTGGAATCTAGAAAATAACACAAATGAATGTACATGCAAAATAGAAACAGACTCACGGATATAGAAAATAAACTTGTGTGGGTTTCCCTGGTGGCGCAGTGGTTAAGAATCCGCCTGCCAATGCAGGGGACACGGGTTCATTCCCTGGTCTGGGAAGATCCCACATGCTGCAGAGCAACAAAGCCCGTGTGCTGCAACTACTGAGCCTGCGCTCTAGAGCCCGCGAGCCACCACTACTGAAGCCTGCGCACCTAGAGCCCATGCTCCACGACAAGAGAAGCCACCGCAACGAGAAGCCCGCGCACCGCAACGAAGAGTAGCCCCCGCTCGCCAGAACTAGAGAAAGCACACGCATAGCAAAGACGACCCAGCGCAGCCAAAAATAGATAAAATAAATAAATTTATAAAAAAAAAAATACTGAATCACTGTGTTATACACTTGAAACTAATAATATTATGAATCAATGATACTTCAATTTAAAAAATAACACGTTTTCCACTTTCCTACAAACTATTGCATTAGAAAACTAACAACCAGTAAAAAGCCAAAGAGAAGGTAGCTAGCATATTTAAGAAAATTTGACAGTGTTTCTGTTTTTGCCTGTAAATTATTTTCTAATGCAAAAAAAAATTTCCTATCAAGTCAAGATAATTCTGATTTGGGACATTTGAGAGAAAGACTGAAATCTCATGAGAAATCTCTGATTCATCTCAATTTATGTGTTTGTGAGTACAAATGGAACAAATTTTAAAATGGTAAACATGACTGATTTAGAAAATGAGAAAGCAATAAAACCTGAAATTGAAAAAAAAATACAGGGTGCCCAGTTAATTTTGAATTTCAGTTATGCAACAAATAATCTTGTTCTCTTTGGTTTTTACAAACGTGCTGTGGCCACATCAGCCCAAGTTATCCTCCCTCCTAAGAGCTGCTCACCCTTCCCTGGTCTTAGGCTCCCACACCAAGCCTGAATTTCAATAGGACTTTATCCTTTACCAACTGCCTTCACAGATGTATTTGCACCACATAACAGTCCTTCAAAGAAAACTGACTGTCATCAGCCTCATTTTACAAGTGTGGAAACTGAGGCTTAACTCTCACAGCTCTCAGGGGTCAGAATCTGTGCTTGACATTTTCTGATATCAAATCCCACGCTCTTTCCTCTCCTCCACCCAGTACTTCCTGGCTTGTCTACAGAACTTGGTTTATAGAGTGATTTCCTGTATATTATTGCACCGGATTTTTCATAACAGTCCAAAGGACTGGGGGAAGGCACATCCAAGGACTGCTGCTCCCCTCAGCCACCCACTTACAGACGCTGTGAAAAGCAAAGTTCGCCGAAGAACCGTCTCTGGCACATCTAACGGAAGAAAATCTTTGATCTAACTTTCAGACTCTGAATCCTTTGACTTTTCCCTGTGGTGTGGCCTTTAGCTATGAGCGGGGCCATGAGTCACCTCCCTGGAGTCCCCTGCCATGCCTACTCTGGGAGAAGGTAGGAAAGGGTGTCTCTCTCTTCCTGTGGGACCCAACACAGGCCATCTAGCCTCCCTGTGCCTCAGACAACTGGGAATAAGACACCCCTCCCACAGGGCTGCTGGCCAGGACGAGGGCTTAGTGAGCAGCACAGTGACTGGCCCACAGGACGCTGCCCACACACCACTTTTCCTCACACCCTCCACAGATGCTACCTGCACCCTAATGGTGCTTGAATTTCAGTTCTGATGGGCCTCCTCGTCCCCACGTCAGCCTCCTGCTGCTGCTCCAGGTAAATGACTATGTTGACAAAAGGATCTGGGGACATGTGGCTCAGCCCCAGCTTCTTTGTTTGAAGGAGTGGTGGGGAGGTTCAGACCATCTCGCTTATATCACCTATGACAAAATGTGTTTTCCTCTGCCCTCAACCACGTGGTCAGCTCAACAATTTGTTTTTGTTTTTGTTTTTTTAACATCTCTATTAGAGTATAACTGCTTTACAATGGTGTGTTAGTTTCTGCTTTACAAAAAAGTGAATCATCTATACATATACATATATCAGCTCAACAGTCCTGCTATGAGTCTGTGGACAGCCATCCTACCAGAGCCCCTGCCCACACACTCT
>NW_006798282.1:449446-458643 GCF_000442215.2 Lipotes vexillifer
CACTCTTTCAGGCGTCCATCTTTGCAGAACACCTGCCACACACTTCCTGGGGGTGCACCCAGCTTGCTCACCATGGCTCAGGACCGTCCCCAGCTGCCCCGTGCAACCAGACGCTCCCTCCTCGGCAAAGCACACAACCCATGTCCCCAGGCTCACGCCGGTTCCAGCGGATGGCTATCGGCATGCATACTCTGTGTCTCCACTCTTTTGTCTCTGAAGGACTCCACGGCAGAGCCTGTGGGATTCATCTCCAAATGGACTAGAGGAGATGCGACGTGGTGATGGATGAGGAGGTGGCAAGAGAGAGACTCCAGCCAACACAGGTGCTGTTATTCCCCCACAGAGGTGACACTCATGCCTGTGAGGGAAGGCAAGAGGAGTTGACTACCAATGGGTAGTGGGAGCACTTCCTTTAAAAAGAGGCTTAAAGGCATTCCAGAGAAAATCGGAAAAATATGACTATAAACAAAATGTCAGATGACATACTTATTTTCAAGGGTAACAATAAAACTGCGATTATGTGGGAGAATGTCCTTATTCTTAGAGGATGCATGCTCAAGAATTTAGGAGTGAAATGTCGTAGTCACAGCTCACATTCAAATAATTTAATCACACACATACACACACCAGGTGTATATAAAAGCAGCAAGAGGGAAAACACATCAAAATGTTAACACCTGTCAACTCTACATGGAGGGTATATGAATGTTCGCTGAACCCTCTCTGACTCCCACTGCACATACGGAAACATTCATAAGACCAAGCTGAAGGGCAAAGCTGACTTTGACTTTGTCTGGATAAAAACAAAGAAGAAAGATTGACCCCAAGTACAAATTTTAAAAGTCTCCTCCCTTCTGGTCCCTCATGACTGGGGTCAGACTCAATCTGTAGGGGAGTCGTAGAGAGAACAAGCCCCAACCCCTCATTTTACTTACAAAGCTGAGGCCAGAGAAAGTAAAGGACTTATCCGAGGTCATACAGCCACACAGCAGCAGAGCTGCGACTTTGCTCTAGACGTCCTGCAGCACATGCCCCTTCTTTCCCACTCAGGACTGACCTGTAATTATTTCTGGAGACGATGGCGGGCTAAATGATTCCGAATACGCTAAGGCTAACGGCCGAGAAAAAAGTATGCAGACTCAGTCCGTTTCCCAACGACCTCAAGTACACACACGACGTTCGTCCTGACGTGATGTGATAGGTAGCTCCCAGCACCACAAGATACTGGCTTTTCCCTCAAAACTAAACGCGCACCGCTACGGAAGAGGCCTGCAGGCGTACCTCCCGGGCCTCGTGCAACGCCACGCTCCGCGGAAGCACCGCGCAGGCGCAGACAGCAGCTTGGACTCCTCCGCGGCACCGATAGTCCCGGCACCGGGGGCGGAGCGTCGCGGTACCGCGGCGGATGAATCACTGCTCCGGAGCAGCTCCACGCGTGACAACACTTGGTGCGTTGCAAGGAAGAGTCGTCGCCGTTGTACTGCCAGAGCACTTCCAGGAACTGGTCCTGCACATCCGACAGAGGCAGATCCCACCTTGCAAGAATGGCTGAAAGGAGCCAGGGATGTTCCTACGCCAGGACAAAGAGCAGCAGCCAAAGGGTGGGCGCATGCGCAAAGAGTAGCGTTTACTTTTTTTAATAGTTGGAAAAAATCAAAAGAATATTTCATGACGTGTGAAAAGTATATGAAATTCGAACTTCATTGTCGAATTTCAGGAACTTTATTTTCAATAAAATAAAGTTTTTTTGGAACACGACCACACTCATTTATATATATATTGCCAGTGGTTGCTTTTGCACTGCAAATGGCTGAGTCCAGTGGTTGTGACAGAGGTGGTCTGTGGCACTCTCATGGCTTCCCACTGCTGCTTGGTGCATTGTAAATTACAGCCAGTTATAATTCAATAGCATTTCAAGTACCAGACTGGGATGTTGTGATACAATAAGACATATACCTCCGGTCTTCAGCCCTGACTGATGGGGTGATAGGAGTGTCCTTTGTTATTCATAATAAACCCTCTACCTGAGTTTCAGTCAGACCTGAGTGTATGCTGATGAGGTGACTCTTGGTGCTTCCCTAGATAGCTTCAGGATGGGAGCTGGTTCCCAGAACCAACCTTGTGATGAGAGGATTGGAACTTTCAGCTCTGCTTCCTGACTTCCAGAGATGGGAGAGTGGCTGGATAATCACCAATGGTCAGTGACTTAGTCAATTGTGTCCATGTTACGAAACTTCCATACGAACCCTAAACTACAGGATTCAGAGAGCTTCTTGGTTAGTGAACACATTCATGTACTGGAAGAGTTGCACACCCAGACTCCACGGGGACAGAAGCTCCTATGCTGTAGACCCTTCCAGACCCTTAGCCTATGTACCTCTTCATCCGTATCTTTTACACGATCCTTTAATATAAATAGGTAACAATAAGTCAAGTGTTTCCCTGGGTTCTGTGAGCCATTATAGCAAATTATCAAACCTGAGGAGGGGGTCGTGGGATTCCCCAGTTTACAGCCAAGTTGGACAAAAGTATAGGTAACCTGGGAACCCACTACTTGTGATTGGTGTCTGAAGAAAGAGGGCAGTCTTGTGGGCCTGAGCCCTTAACCTTGTGGGTCTGTGTTAACTCCAAGTGGTTAGTGTCAGAATTGAACTGACTTGCAGGAAACCCAGTTGCTGTCCACAGAGAATTAGATAATTGTTTGGTGTAGAAAACCCACACATATTTGGTGTCATAAGTGTTGTGAGTAGATAGACATAGAGAACAGACTTGTGGTTGCCAAGGGGGAGGGGAATGGGAGAGGGATGGATTGGGAGTTTGGGATTAGCAGATACAAACTATTATCTATAGAATGGATAAACAACAAGGTCCTACTGTATAGCACAGGGAACTATATTCAGTATCCTGTGATAAACCATAATGGAAAAGAATATGAAAAAGAATATCTATATAACTGAATCACTTTGCTGTATAGCAGAAATTAACACATTGTAAATCAATGCTACTTCAATATAAAAAATATAAGTGTTGTAAGTAGAGAGAACAGTTTATCTTTATACACATAGAGCCAAACCACCTTTTTTAAAAATTTTTACTACCAGTGCATATTCATCATGTTAAAACAAGCAAAGAAGGGAAAAGTGAATTTTGAATGTCACACTAATAGGGCACTATGGATTGTGGATTATTTTGTTATCAAATTAGATGCCAAAGCACTGTATTTATTATGCAATGAAACTATAGTTGCGCTAAAAGAATACAACATGTGTTGACATTTCCAGACTAAGCATTCATTGCACTATTCCAAACTCAGGGGAAAAATGGTCAGGAAAATTACAAAGTTTAAAGTGAAATATCTCATCACAACAGAATTTCTTCAAGGGACTTCCCTGGAGGTCCGGTGGTTAGGACTTGGCAATTTCACTGCCGTGGGCCGGGGTTCAATCTTTGGTGGGGGAACTGAGATCCCACAAGTTGTGCGGCACGGCAAAAAAAAAAAAAAAAAAAAAAAAATCTTCAAAACAAAAAAGGAAGTGAGGCTGCAAGCAAAGTGACTTTCTAAATAGCTCATTTGTTAGCCAAGCAAGAAAAGCCATTTACCTATGCTGAGTTAATGAGATCATGTTTGATAGCAGCTGTAAACAAATGTGCCCAGAGAAAATTAACTTAAGACTTTAGCCTTTCACTGACAACTCTTGCTTAAAGAGCTGAAAACATTGGGAACAAGAAATAAGACAAATGATTTGGGTGGCTTTCCTTGGCTTTTGATGAATAAACAGATGTTACAGATGCTGTTAACTATTGTCTATTTGAGGAATCAGTGGTGAGTTTGAAGTGAGTAAAGAATTAGCCTCCAGGAATAGTCCACATGGGATAACTACAGGCAAGAATATTTTCCAGAAAATTGAGGAAACACTCATTCAGTACCATCTGAAGTGGAATCTGCTGAAATGTATTACAGTTGATGGTTGTTAAAATCTGTGTTGGGCAGAAAAAAAGTTTAGAGTGGGGACCGCGCAGAATGCAAGCTTTCCTTGAAGACTGTAAGGAACTTGAGGTCTGAGGAAGTAAAAGCAGGGACACCAAACACAGCCCCACACTCAATTCAGTGTCAGGGTGAAAGAATGCGGGACCAAAGACCCCCCTCATTGATGCTACGGCCGCCTGACTTGCTTTGGGCGATGAAATGATGGAAATGATATGGCCTCTCCTAGAAGGAAGCTTTAAGAGTTTTTTTGTGTTGCCTCCATCTCTCTTTTATTTCCCGCTCTGTCTACAGGCCAGTGTGCCCCAAGCAGAGGCTGCTGGTTCAGCATGGGTCTCAGAATAAAGAGATGAACAACAGAGCCACTGATGACCCATGACAGGTATGAACGTGAGACAGAAACAAACCTTTGCTGTGTAAGACATTGACATAACTTAGCATGAGTTAACAGATACAGCGATGTTAGATTTTGACACTTTTATTCATGACGTTTTTATTTCAGCCAGAAAAGGGGATTTCATGGGCCTTTAATTTCACCTAAGTACCTTATTTATACACGAAGGTTTATACGGTTCAAATATGATGTTTTATCTTGCTGGTATTATGACTAATATGGCTACACCATCAAATGTTGCTCCCTCAGTAAACTTCTAGTTTACTGGTGAGGCTGGACTACATATCTGGGCCATAATTCAAAGTAGCAAAAAAGGGAGTTTTCATTCTAGGATTATGGGACCGTAATTAATGTCCTTCCTGACAGATTTCAGAGGCTTCTGCAGGCAGCAGAAGAACTGCCTATCTCATTTTTTTTTTAACATCTTTATTGGAGTATAACTGCTTTACAGTGTTGTGTTAGTCTCTGCTGTATAACAAAGTGAATCAGCTATACGTATACATATATCCCCATATCCCCTCCCTCTTGCATCCTCTAGGTGGTCACAGAGCACTGAGGTGATCTCCCTGTGCTATGCCTGCCTACCTCATTGAAACTGGTCAATGCTGGCCATTCTTGTCTGCTTGCTGCCTTTGAAAGGGAAGATTCACCCTGGTTGACGCAGGTTTGCCTGTTGAGTCCAATGAGCCATTGGAAATACTAAAAACAGGAAAATGATCCTTTCTCAGGGAAGAGTTACTAATCTAAGGTAGGACCCCAATGGGCCCTGTTTACTCGCGGGGGGAGTCTGTGCATTAGCAGCTAAAACCCAGCCATTTGATTCTCTCTTAATCCCCTTCCCTGGCATCAAGATAGTGGGTCAGAATTGAAACTCTGGAGAAGAAAACTATGGGGAACACTTAAAGGACAAAGCATGGACCTTCAAAAAGGCAGAAAAAGGAAGAAGCAGCAGCATGGAACCTGAGGAAACAGAACTTCAAGGAGCACATGTCCACAGGATCAGACATAGTAAGGGGCTCAGGGAAAAGAGATGTGAACCCTACTAAGCTTGGCCATTTGGGAAGCTGGGGCTGTCCTATTCCAGAACCGCTTCAAGGGAGTGAACAGGTTAGAATCAAACTACAGTGGGGTGAAGAGAGAATGACCCAAACACCCACCTGACTTGCTGAAGTGAAGGCAGCCCTCTTTGACCACGCTTTAGAGAGCTTGGCTGAGAAAAGTGGGAATAGACTGGTGACCAGAGGTTAACCGGAGGTCGAGGGCCAACAAGGCCAAGGGATAGATGTTCAGTTGTCCCCTGTACCTCGGTATTTGCAGGGACTGGTTCCAGGACACCCCGTGGATGCCAAAATCCAAGGATACCCAAGTCCCTTATATAAAATGGTATAGTATTTGCGTATAACCTATGCATGTCCTCCCATATATTTTAAATCATCTCTGGACTACTTACAATACCTAATACAATGTCAATTGCAAATTCAAGTTTTGCTGTCTGGAACTTTCTGTAATTTGTTTTCAAATATATTCAGTCCTCAGCTCGTTGAATTCAAGGATTTGTAACCCATGGACATGGAGGGCCCACTGTGTTCCACATTTTCCTATGTCTATATTTGTACATTTACTATACCTGATGCTATTTACTTAAAATAGCAAACAGCAAATACTCATACCCAGCTTCTTCCACTAATCCCTTGATTCCTACTCTCTATTCCTTCCCCCGCCTTAGAAACACACACACACACACACATGCACATACACAAACACACACACACACACACATGCACATACACAAACACACACACACACACAACTATATGAGGGACCAACAGGTGCCCTTGAGGAAAAGAGTTGCTTGGCCTGACCTTAGACTCCAGACCATCAGGCACTAAGCCCAAAACTGCCAGAAAGAGTGGGAGTGGGAAGTGGGAATACAGGGAAGGAAAGGTTCCACTGGGCAGGTGTTTGGTCAGACGCATGATTTCAGTATGAAATTCTAGAAAAGATGAATGGCACTTTATAGGGAATGAAAATCAACAGCATTTCTAATTTTATTTCTTGATAAGATGATAGCAGGGATCTGTGAAAGCTGATGAGCTTGGCAAAATCCGCCCCCAGGAAGGGAGAGGAAGGGAGAAGGATCAGGGCTGGAAGCAGGGAGGGGACCCCGGCGAGGCGGGGCAGCTGCTTTTCAGGTTTGACCTCGTCAGGAAGGCGCAGGCTTCCAGAAGCGCTGTGGGACACAGCAAAGCAGGAGATTCAGAAACTGATTCCTTTTTTTTTTTTTTTTTTTTTTTTTCAGTACATCAATCAAAGAGGACACTAAGACAGACTTTCCTCTGCCCTCCCACCACTGTAGGTCAAGGCTTGCCATCCCCACACTTCCCCACTGTCCGTCCTGCTAAGAGCTACAGGACCCAAGGGAGCACACAAAAGCTCTGGTCCTTATCAAGCTGCGAGATTCCCTGCTCTGGCCTGAGTGACACAGCTGCCACCCACTTGTCTCCAGGTGAATCAGCTGTCACACTCTCAAGTTCACAAGGTATTGATGGTCCTCGAATTAGTTCTGGAATGTGAGCAACTGATCATCTTCATGCAAATCTGCTTGCAGTAATATCCACCTACTCATTCACTCATTCATCCGTGAATCCCTCCTGAGCACTAGCTTTGTGTGAGCCTCTGTGTTAAGTGCTTGAGGATTCAACACAGACAGATAAGCCCTGCCCTCAAGGGGTGTACCATCTGTGCAATCCTGAGCGGGCTGCTCACGAGAGTAGACCTGCAGCGCAATTTCTAAGCGTAGCCCTAGATCCACCTGCCTCACAATTCCCTGAGATGTCCGTGGAAATAGCAGGGTTTCCTTGGCACTCTTGACATTTGGGGCTGGGGAATTCTTTGTTGCGAAGGCTGTTCTGTGCGTGCTCTGTTTAGTAGCATCCCTGCTTCTACCCACAGATGCCAGCAGCACCCCCTATATCATGAGAATTAAAAATACCTCCTGGCCTTGCCAAATGCCTCAGGGGCAAAATCATCCCCGGTTGAGAACCACTGATATAGAGATTCTCAGCCCTTCCCCAACCCCTGGACCAGCACACAACACCCACCAATGCCTCCAGCTCCCCTGGTGAGGGACCAGGAATAGGAACCCAGATGACATCAGTGCACACAGAGGAGGCAAAACTTGCCGAAACTCTAGAATCATTGCCTGGAGGCTTAAAACACTCTGCTATGTCTTCTAAATGTTTTTAAAGGGTTAAATTATTGTCAATACATTTTCCTGGCTAAAATGTTTTTTGAGAATTTGTATTCTCTATGGTTAGTACTTACGGTAACTGCCTAGAAACCAGAATTTGTCATTTGTCAATATATATGTATATATATATGTATACCTTTGTGTGTATGTATATACATACGTATATTTACAATCGCTATCAGCATTATAAAAAGTTAGCGTATTACTACGGCTTTATTTTATTCTCTAGCTCTTTCACCTCATCAATGAGAGTGTAATTTCCCAAAGTATAGAGACGTTGTATTGCCTTAACGTTTTTATACCCGCTTCATCCCTAGAATGTTTGGCCCTCCAACCTTGACCTTCACCTGCGGTGCTTTCCCAGTGATGCTACCTATGTTCCACTTACGGGAGGTTGAGCATTTTTTCAGGTTAGCAATGGCCGTGACATACTCTGGTCCCAAATATTTTTCGTATGTTGTTTTGCCTCCAAGTTTGGCCAGACACTCAGTGTTGTCATTGAACAGAAGGTTTTGGGTCTCAGACTGGAATAAGCAAAACTTGCCCGGGCAGTCTTTTCCATTTTTCCCAAACTGAGCCTGTGTCAAAAGGGCAGACAGTAAGAGAGCAGCAGAGGAAAACAGGAGAGGTTATGGATTCGGGGAGGCCAAGGGCATTTCTTCTGCACAAGATCAGCCACAGGAAAACCATGGGGCAAAAGGAGCTAAGTTCTGGAATCACTCCCCTGTCCTGGCTAAGTCTTCCCCTGCCCCATGGGCGCCTGCTCCACACCCCAGCCCAGTGCCCAGGCCCCTCACCACTTCTGATCTCACCTCCCGCCATCTTGCCCTTCTTTTTAATCTGTGGCCTCTTCCCTTAGAACTTCTTATGTGTGACTAGGTGACAGCTGAGGATTTTGAGATCCACCCCCAAAGTAATCACCTCTAGCATTCTAACAGGCCAGCTCTCCCAGAGAGGCAGACTGCATTGGAAATCCTCTCTGCCACGGACCCAGTCATTGCCTTGGGCAGGTCACTTAGCCTCCCTTGGGCCTGGTTCCTCCTCCATGCCCAGGCCTCCCACGGAGGTGAGCTGCAAGAGCCAAGCACCTGCATGGCAGCAGACCTCTTACCAGCACCCGTGAGTGTGCACAGTGGGGGCTCCATAAATGCTAGTTATTGTGCCAATTTTTACATTCTAGGGCCACTTTCTTTAACGCACATCTAGAAACATGCCATTTTAATACAGAGCTAGATGTCCTAACAGAGAATCCCACACTTCAAGGAAATTATAGGATTTCCTTCAAACCACTTCACGTAGATAGCCTTAAATCTATACAAGTTCTGGGTTTGTTGTTTTTAGAGATTACAAATGCAGGGGCCCTGTCTAGAACATCCCCAGTCGGCCCGGGCTCTGGAAGCATCAGCAGAGTAAATCACTCTCTACCTGGCTATGGGAGGAAGGCTCAGTCACCTCCCTCATTTGCCTGAAGAACAACAGGAGGCTCAAGGAGAGAAAGCATCTCCCAGCCAGGCCGTGAGCACACGTCCAGGGCCGTGAGACTCAGGGCAGCCCCCCCCCCCCCCGCA
>NW_006798282.1:458839-463803 GCF_000442215.2 Lipotes vexillifer
CCCCCCCCCCCCAGCATGGAGCAAATACTCTCATCACCAGCTTCAAGCAGAGGGATGGGACAGAAAGGCTGGGGATAGGTGGATTCCCTGAGCTCTGTGATTGCCCCACCTAACAGGAGCCCCTGCAGGAGGCCCTGGTGACCCATACCTGTTGGAGGAGCAGCACCTGTTCCACGTGTGCTGCCTTTTCGCTCCGAGATACCACGGCATGATTTGGGGCCACAGCCAGGTAGCAGCTCTCAGCCTCTTTCACAGGCTTCCTGGTGCCATTGAGACACAGCAACTCAAAGTCCTCCTGATTCAATTTCCTAGCCCAGTCTGCAGGGTTCCCTCCTGGAGATATAAAGAAGGCAGCATCAGCCACGGCTGCCACTCTGAGTCAAAGCATCCTTTCCGGGTGGCTGTGACCATCCACCGGCCTCTTGAAATGCACACACTGGGGTTGCAGTGATGTGAAGGAGAGCAAATAAAGCTCCACAAGATACACGAACTTCAAACATATCAAGCATTAGTGCTATATCCTCACGATGGAGTATTACTCAGCAATAAAAAGGAGTCAGGTTCTGACACACGCTACGACGTGGATGAACCTTGAAAGCATTACGCTAAGTAAAAGAAGCCAGTCACAAAAGATCACATATTGTAGGATTCCATTTATGTGAAATGTCCTGAATACGCAAATCTATGGAGACAGAAAGTGAACCGATGGTTGCCAGCTCTGGGGGAGTGGGGAAGGGACTGATAATAGGTGCAGGGTTTCTTTAAGGGGTTTTGTGAATGTTCTAGAATTGGATTCTGTTGGCAGCTGCACAACTTTGAATGTGCTGGAGATCACTGAATCCCATTGAATCTACACTCTGAATGGGTGGATTCT
Source organism: Lipotes vexillifer (assembly GCF_000442215.2). NCBI lineage: Eukaryota > Metazoa > Chordata > Mammalia > Artiodactyla > Lipotidae > Lipotes > Lipotes vexillifer. Next base: position 459,714 of record NW_006798282.1, read on the forward strand.
GAAGTATGTAAATTGTATCTCCATGAAGCTGTTACATTTCTTTAAAAGAAAACCATCCATGTATGCCATATTTTCCAGTGAGTTCCAGAAAAAGAAGTGCTGGTTTGTGTTCAAGAAGAAATTGTTGGGACTTCCCTGGTGGTCCAGTGGGTAAGACTACCAGCTCCCAAGGCAGAGGGCCCGGGTTCGATCCCTGGTCGGGGAGCTCGATCCTGCACGCTGCAACGAAGATCCCGTGTGCCGCAACTAAGAACTGGCTCAGCCAAATAAATAAATTAAATAAATAAGTATGTTTTTTAAAAAAAAGAAGAAGAAATTGTTTCCTATCGTATTCCAATGCTCTTAGTGTAACCAGAGGAAGGATAGGAACGTCTATGGGTTTATCAAATATGCTTTCAGTCAATTCCAATAAAGTACAGTTGTGAAATCCCAGAGAAGCTTAAAACTAAATTTGACACCCATCTGATCCCTGGAGATCACTTAGATTCACGGTTCCTGAATTCGAAATGTAATTGTACACAGGTACGCCTGTGTGTGTGCAAATGTAGCTTCCCTGGTCAGGCGGCTGCTTCTCTCCTTCTGCCCTGTCCCCTCAAGAAAAGGCTTCTTGCATTCTCTTAGCTTTGTCCATTCAATACTGAGATCACCCCAGATTTACATGTCTGGCCTCGATCGCTCTCCCCAGGGACTTGGAGGGGTGGCTCTGGCTGTGGCTGTCACTGAAGGGAAGAGGCAGAAAGTGGAAGCAGCCCCTTTGAGGGGGGAAGTGGTAAGCCCTCTGCGGCGGGGTGGAGGGCTAAGTGCAGCGGGTGAGGAGAGAGGTGCAGTTTGGAAAGCAGCACACCGCTGGGAGTCTTAAACTTGGTAATTAGTATTTTCACCAGAGGTCAGAAGAGAGAGTGACTTATTCCTCTATTGGCTGGGGGATTTTACCTTCTATCATCTGCATCTGTCTATGATTTTGTCCTCATTAACTCCCCAAGGAGTTTCCACACTGAGGGCTCACATGGGCTGAATGAAGGCTCCTACTTCCTTGTTTAAAAGGGGAAATTTAACCTGCATATGTCCGAATTTTTTTTTCATGTATCATCCACATTCAGTTTCCGATAGGCTGAGACAGGAAGATGGTGTGCTTCTGTGGCTGACTAGACAAAGCCAGGGAGATAGTTACCCCTGAGTATGGCTGGGGGGCGCGTGTGTGTGTGTGTGTGTGTGTGTGTGTGTGTGAGAGAGAGAGAGAGAGAGAGAGAGAGAGAGAGAGGAAATTTGGTTTCAAAATCAATGTGACACCTATAGATGTTACTGTGTTGCATACTGAGGTAAAGTATTTTAGAATTAATTTGATCCAAGTCTGGAAAAGGTTATAATATTTCCCACTTGCAAATTTGAATAGTAATCTGTGTCATGATGGCAAAGATCCTTCTTTGAAGGGGAAAGGGAAACATCTTTACCTACCGTTAGTATTCTCCAAGACAGTGACATCTTTCACAAATGCGACATCCCCAGCGTCCTCAGCCAGGCACCTAAAATGTTTCAGAGAATAAAAACATTGCCAGGGCTTCCCTGGTGGCACAGTGATTGAGAATCCGCCTGCCAATGCAGGGGACATGGGTTCGAGCCCTGGTCTGGGAAGATCCCACGTGCCGCGGAGCAACTAAGCCTGTGAGCCACAACTACTGAGCCTGCACGCCTAAAGCCCGTGCTCTGCAGCAAGAGAAGCCACCGCAATGAGAAGCCCGCGCACCACAACAAAAACCCAGCACAGCCAAAAAAAAAACATTGCCAGAGAAGAAAAACTATTACAGTTTTCATAAATATTCATAATACACATTCCAAAAACTGAAACATGGAACTAAACACAGAAAACATAGAGGCAAATATTTCCAGGAACTTAGAGTGCTTCCCTCCTCCTAAAATTCCAATAAAATGACACGAATGAGATTTTTTTTAAAAGCCATAGATCTATGAACCAGAGGAAGGCAAGAGGGAAAGAAAGATAATAATGACAACGTTTGGAGGTAGAGAACAAATGGGTGAGGAGCAGTAATCCCAAAAGAGCAAAGAAAGCTGTGACATAAGCTGGAAGTGGGGGGCGCCCAGGAGAAAGCTGATGTGCATGGCAGAACTCCAGAAAGACTCAACAGTTAGAAGTACTAGGCACCACTGAAAGTAGCTGAGAACAGCAGCACTAGATAGAGCCTATATACATGCAGTGTAAGTATATATGCCCAATCCGACGAATTAAAAGAAGACCCACTAAAGAAATATCATTGTGAAGTTTCAGAACACTGGAGGGAGATTTAAAACTAATTTTTAGAACTATTTTTTATTTTATTTTTTTAAATCAAAAACTTTTCACAAAAATAGTTTTCAAGGCATTTTACATTGGATGAAACACAAAACTCATTTTTTCCTAAAGAGTATTTTTCATTCATAGTTAAATCTCTGTAAATTTAGAGAGAAATATAAAACCTATGTGTCTGATTTATTTACTCTTCACAAAATATTCTTTGTGTAGACCTGTTTGTCTAAGACACCTCATGAGCCGTCTGAAGCTTCTCTCTCAGAATTAGGAAGCCAAAAATAAATTGTTGAAAACTCAAAAAAAAAAATCCTTTTCGAGAAGAAAAAATGTCATATGCAAAGAATCAGGGATCGAAAAATGGTACCAGATTTCTCCACAGAAACTCTAGCTTTAGAAGACAATGGATTACTGCTTTTAAATTTCTGTGTTTGCTCGATTTTCTGTCTATGTTACATTCTGCATAATTTTTTTCACATATTTTCCACATCGCTACTTCTCTTTTTAGCTATGTTTAATCTGTTAAACTGGTCAATTATATAGCAAACTTCAAGTGCTGTCATTTTTTTCCTTTCTAGAAGTTCTATTTATTCCTTTTTAAAATTACTAACCTGTTTATTCTTCTGTTTTTTGCTTCTGGCAACTTTTCCCCCCGTGTGTTTGTTTCACATTGTTATAATTACTTTTTACTGTGTCCTGCTCATTGTTACTGATAGAGTATTTCTGAGCAGTCTTTGAGGCTTAAACTGAAGATGCTGTCTTCCAGACAGATCCCCAAAGGGACCGCTAGTCTGGGACCACTTTTTAAAAACTTATGAGTTGAGAATTTCTGGACCATCCTAGGGGACACAAGTTGGAGCTGCAAATCCACGCAAGAGCTGGCCCATGGTTTCAATTTTTCAGGGATGGCATGTATTTTCCTCCCTGTTTTCCTCAGCATCCAGGCAACCTGAAGCCTCCTAGGAGTGGGGTGGAAGTTACTTCCGGTTCACTCCTACCTTAAAGGTGTATGCAACCTCTGAGTTCAAGTTTGTCAGGATAGCTACCGTCAGGACAAAGTGTCTCCACCTAGGTCTCTGAATTCCTATTCCCCTTAGATTTTAGTCTAATAATCCCTTGTTACTTTGTCAGTTATTCAGTGCTCTTAAGAACACGGGTGTGTGTGCACACGTGTGTGTGTGTGTGTGTGTGTGTGTGTGTACTTAACCCAACATTTTTGCTTGTTTGTAGTGGGACAGTTGTTTCAAAACAGTTAATGCTCCCATCTCCCAGATATGGAAATCCTGTCAGAATTCCTAGGGAAATTGTTTTCCAGCCTGTACTTAGTTATCCAGCCAAACTATAAATCACTTCAAGAGTAGACTAAAGATGTTTTTAGACACGTAAATACTCAAAAAGCAGAACTCCTATTCACCCTTTCTCAAGAACATGTGATCTGTTGCAACAAAACCAAGAAAACTAAAGATGTGGGATCCAGGAAACAGGTCATTTAAGAGGAAGTAAGACAATGAAAAATCCCAGAATGATGCTTAAGGGGAATCCCCAGACCGCAGATACGTAGGGGGCCTCGAGAGGACAAATCCAGACTGGGGAGGAGGGTGGAGATATTCAGGTGCAACATTCCCAGGTAAATGATGAATCTGGGACAGCATCCAGTCTGTTTGTGCATGGATTGTTAGATTTATGCTACTGGTAGAAGGTATGGGGATGAATGAGTGATTTTTTTTTTTTTTTTTTTTTTGCGTTATGCGGGCCTCTCACTGTTGTGGCCTCTCCCATTTTGGGAGC
>NW_006798282.1:463976-472212 GCF_000442215.2 Lipotes vexillifer
TGTGGGATCTTCCCGAAACGGGGCACGAACCCGCGTCTCCTGCATCGGCAGGCGGACTCTCAAGCACTGCGCCACCAGGGAAGCCCAAATGAGTGATTTTTTAAAAGAAGTATAGAAAATTAAGCAAATTTTAAAAAGACACCTGTCAACTCCAGAGTAAACAAAAGCTCTGTTCAATAAGGGAAATATAATTTTATTATGTCACATATTTAATATGAGACTAATATTTACATATTCATAATAAAGTAAGCACTAAATATGTCATACTCTTGCTGGATACTAAAAGGAGGTGAAGTTTGCGGTTACGGATGGGAGAAGCACAGGAGCAGTGTGAGAGGCTACAGATCTCCTTTCATAATGGAAAGTCAGCAGAAAATAGCTGACATTAAAAACTCAAGAACCAGCAATGTTTAAGGATGTTAGTTAGAAACAGAGAGATAAAGATGGCTCTGGTTTCAGCTTTCGATCTGAGCAAAAGACAAAGCATTTCCTTCTAGTATAAATAGGAATACTAAAGTGTAGGTGTTTCCAGTGAAATAATACCTTACCATAGGTTTGAAAAAGAAAACCACATGGCTTTTCATCAGACGTGTTGTCTATTCAATATTTCTGAGTAGAATTACATCACAACTCTTCCATTTGCAAAACTTTAGCCCCTTAAAGACATTTTTGTACATTCACGAAATTTTTTTTTTATAAGTCACTCAGAGTATAGCAAAAGCTACTTTTATATCATGCCATCACTGGAGAGAAGGCTACTGAATTTACATTAAAAAATTCAAAGACCAGTTTGGGCAGTCATTCTCAGATACATGACGCCACCTGGTGGTGAAATATATTCTTAGAGAATACAGAAAAACGGATGGGGGAGACCTCTGCCCTTCAGTCCCCTAACTGTACCACTGAGAAGTAACATCTGGATTATAAAATGAAGACTGTGGAAAGATACTGTGATTTACTAAGTGCTTATAATTGGTGAATTCTGAAAACTTATTTTTTGGTTTATTTTCCACTAGTGGAGAGGAACACTGCACTATTTTGCCATTTCTAAGGCCAAAATCAAAGAGAAAAGTAAAACGTGAAACATAGCAATGACCGAGGCTGCGGTAGAGGGTAGTGCCTGTGAGAAAGAGAATTCTTCCCCATAAACTGAATTGCAGAAAGGACTGATACCACAACCGCTCCCCATTTGATGCTGACGATGAGGACATCAAGGCCCACTGAGGTTGACCTTGGCTCCAGGCCACAAGGGGGAGACCAGAGGAGCTGAGGTCAGACAGCCCCGGGGCCGGTCCCCACTCTTGGGGTGGTGGGTGCGATGGGAGGAGCCCTCCCCAGCCCGCCCATCGGCTGATCCCCAGGCTGCCCCTTGGCTCTGCTGTGATGGGCCACGTTGGGCCCCTTAGAAATGCAGTGCCAAGACGCTGGAGGATGAGGAACAAGGCCCCGTCCTGGTGAAGCCTGCCCGCAGCACTCACCTGAAAGCCCCGGCGTAGCCATAGTACCTCTCCTTACTGTTGGGCACACACTTGTCCATGTTCCAGTCATCGCCAACACACAGTGCACAGAGCCTGGATCTCGGGTCAGCCCCAGGGGCACAGCTTTGATCAAAGAATTCATCTGCAGAGAAGAAGCATGGGGAGTCAGCTCTTCCTACCTGAGCCCAGATAAGCGGTCTTTACCTAACAGGTGATGTGGCTTGGTTTCCATTCATCATATCGACCAAGGCAGATAGAACACAGTCATTATAACACACAGTAACACGTTACCACCAACCCCGGCCCCACCAGGGTTCAGAAAAACTTGAAACTGTAGATACTTGAGACAGGAAACCTGACTGGGGCTGGGGAAGAGAGTGTGTAATTGTACAAAGGGTCGCATCATCACAGCCTCGAGCTGGGGACTCAACTTGAGGAACCTGATGGCCATCTCAGCAGAAGCTGCAAAATGTCCACTCCAGGATCTGATTTCCCCTTTTCCTCAGTAATAGGAACCCTGCTTTTCACCTGGGCGCCTGGTCCCTTAGAACAGAGACAAGCCTTACTCTGTGGCTAGAAAGCCACATGGCTAAGGAGTGTTGGGTGCCAGTGTCCTGACATCCTTAAAAGACAGTTGGCACATGTGTTTTGCCCCTTCTCCTTCCCTTCCTTCATTCTGCACATGGAATGCAGAAGTGGGGATTGCACCCCCAGATGTGACATGGGCCATGAGCGACCTTGAGCATGGAAGCCACATATGTTTCAGAAGAGCCAGATGTTTGAAACCTGGGCCCCTGACACCATGTAGTTGTCCTGCCAGCTCTGGACAATCCACCTCTGGACTTCACTCACGCGGGAGAGAAATAAACTTCTATTCACCTCTACTGGGGGTTTTCTGTCCTTGCAGCTGAACCTAATACAAACCAACCCACCATGTGATTTAACCCACATTAAGGAGTTAACATGGATTAATACGGATTAAAGAGAGAGGAAATAAAGGTGACAAGAAAGCCCTGCCCCGACGAGCAAGTAGCACCCATTATCCGACTCGTGCAGCCCCCGCCACTGGAAGAGCCATGCCACGTGCCAAGCTCGGGCTAGGGCTGGGAGTGCCCCACTGTGGTCCTGGCAGCTTGCCCACAACCTGGAGGCTGCCGTGGGGTCATAGAGAGCGACACCAGTGTGCACTGCGAGTGAGGAACAGAGCCACACGAGAGCCCACCAAGCCAGGATCACAGACCCATTCAAACCGCAGCAGGGCCCCACTAGAGCAGACGCCTGCCCGGGAGGTGGGCCACGACAAGAACGTGGCACACAGCTCCACGTCACCAGGCCCACGGCAGGTAGGGCGTGGCTCTCGTGTGGGGTGTGAGCACGGTGTGCAGCCAGGAGGCGAGGCTGAGCCAAAAGCCTGGAGGTCTTACTCAGTTTCCTCTACAGCGTGGAGTAAGACGTCAGTTCTGTTTAGTAACAGAAGTCACCTTTCATGAGGAAGGCAGATAGATGGCTTTTCCCAAATTGAGAAGCCAGTGCCTGGGAGGAATTTAGATCCGGAGATCCAGGAAGCAAAAAGTGACTTTTGTACTTCTCAGGACCTGCATCCATTCTTAGGGTGCAGAGAAACAGACTTATCCTCCGGTTTTGAGCCTTCGTGTGGGGTGGAGGGGGTGTGGGAAGTGCTGTGTGGAGAAGCTGCAGAAGGAAGCCGCAGGGGGATCTTGCTTACACCAGAAAAGGCCTGTAAGCCACGGTCAGCCTGCAAGTCCCCACACCTCCCCTCCCTGAGTTCTACAGAGGACCCCAGCCTGCCCCTCAGGATGGCCGACCCACGACTCCCTCGGGACTCCTACCAAATTTGCAGGAGCCTGTCTGGTTGGCGATCAGGCCCATGGGGATGTTCCAGCCTGCGGTCCTGCCCACGGCAGTGTGGCAGGACTTCTTGCCTCTCAGAGAATTCCAGGTGAGCTCATCATTTGCCTTCTTGACAACTGCCACGGCAAGATACCCTTGGACAAGAGAAGAGCAAGTCTTAGCCTCCCAGGGCCCGGTCCACGGACTCTACTGCAGCTGTGTGCAACCCAAGCCAACAAAGGTCAAGAAGCATCACCAGGCAATGATTCCCCCAGATGACTGGCCACCGTCCGATAGACCAACGAAGTTTAAGCTGCTGCTCTATGTTAAGATGAGATTGATCTGGGTTATGAAATGAAATAGTAAGCTGATCCCTGAAGTCCTTGACCAGCCATATACTGTCCCTGAGTTATAAACTGGCAATTCATTCTATTTTAGATGTGGGCTACTAAAGCCACAAACACTGACCAAGAAGCAAGACCCCAAGAGTGCATAAATCGCCAACTGCAACATGCAATATACCAACTGCATCAGGCCAGAGCAGTGATGGCTGCCGGAATAAGTGCTGTGTGGATGCAGGGGGTGTGCCCCCAAGGACCTCCCTGTGCTGAGAGAGGGTCAATGGGGTGCAGTCCTCCTCCTGAGAGCACGCACCGGGCACACTCCGCTGCCGGCAAGTGCAGAGCTCTGCCGAAGTTGAGGAAGCACCAGCTCTGGCAGGCAGGTGGGCTGGCGCACGGGGCAAGGGATTTAGCCCAAGGGACCTGGTTCCAGGCCAGGATCTGCCACAGTATTATCAACGGCTGTGAGTGAGATCCGGGACACTGTTTCCGCGCGCATATGAGATGGGGGTGTAACACCCCACCTTCACCGTGGTCAGGACAAAATGAGGAACTCTGATATTTCTCTGCCATGTATGAAGGTCCATAAAAACATAATTATAGTTACTCATCTCTGAGTGATTTGCATCTGCAAAAGAACTTACAGCTTCTATGGCTGTATCTCTGTGAGGTTTTTTTAAGTTCCCACCACCTCCTCCTCCAGATACAAAAACTTACCCTTGACTCTGAAAGAGATCGATTCCAACTCACCTTCCGTTAGTCTGTGCACACAATCTGAGCTGTTGCTTTTGGAGGATTCTGAAAGAATAAAGACAAGCAAAACGTCATTAAACACATGTTTTATTGTGTTCATATATTTTTCAAAGGTACACACATATCAAAGAACATATACTGGCATGGTTTTGTGTATATGTGTTTTTAATATAAATAAATGGCATTGTATTATAGACTTCACTAAGTTTCCTCCTTTTTTCATCTTCAACCCAATACTGTGTTTTTAAGCTCTTTTTTATTTTTGGCCGTGCCATGTGCCTTGCAGGATCTTAGTTCCCCGACCAGGGATCGAACCTGGGCCCCGACAGTGAAAGCACCGAGTCCTAACCCCACTGGACCGCCAGGGAATGCCCTAATTGAAGCATAGATGATTTACAATGTTGTGCCAGTCTCTGCTGTACAGCAAAGTGACTCAGTTATACACATACCTACATTCTTTTTTTTATATTCTTTTCCATTATCGTTTATCCCAGGAGACTGGATATAGTTCCCTGTGCTATACAGTAGGGCCTTGTTGTTTATCCATCCTGCATATAATAGTTTACATCTACCAACCCCAAACTCCCAGTCCCTCCCTCTCCCTCTCCCTCTCCCCCTTGGCAACCACATGTTTGATCTCTATGTCTGTGAGTCTGTTTCGTAGATAGGTTTATTTGTGCCATAGTTTAGATTCCACATATAAGTGATATCATATGGTATTTGTCCCAATACTGTGTTTTTACGTTCAAACCGCCTTACTGTCTGTAACTCACTGAGCTGAGTTAGGGATCCTAAGTTCACTGCTTCCAGTGTTGTCACTGACATCTTCATACACGTCTGGGGATGTACCCAGGGGTGGAACTGCTGAAACTAATGTCTGGACAGTTCAATCACCACATAAACCAATCAACTATCTTTTTTGTTTAAGCCACTTGGCAATGCGATTGTGTCATTTGCAACCAAAGTACTCCGACCTAATCCTCGCCCACTGGAGGTGAGGGGCACCTTGTCTCACCTGCCTGACCTCCTCTAGTTCCCTCTGGAGAGGCTAAGGATAAAGCAGCATTTCTTATGTCCCTTCAGCATGGGGAGATCCATGCTTTCAGACTCAGTAACTGGCCTCTCCTTGGGAAAAAGTCGCATCACTCCTGTTTCATGTGATGGATAATGTGAATCTGTAGGTGTTGTTTTATTGGAAAAGTATTTTTAATTGGTTTATAACATTATGAAAGTTTCATGCATACAGCATTATGTTTTGACTTCTATATACCTACCAAAAGTTTCGTTTCCATCCATCACCTACAGCTGACACCCTTTACCCCTTTCCCTCTCCCCCGACTCCCCCTTTCCCTCTGGTATCCACTACTCTATTCCCTGAATCTGTGTGTTTGTTTTTGTTTGATTTGGTTTGGTTTGTTCACTTTTTTTTTTTAATATTCCACATAGGAGTGAAATCAGAAGGTATTTGTCTTTGCAGAATCAAGTCCAAAGAGACTGTCCCAGCAGTTCCATGCAGCAGAAATGCATATATGTGCTCACCAAACGACATGGACACAGATGCTCATAGCAACGCTATCCACAGCAGCCAACTGGAAATTACCCAAATGCTCATCCATAGTAGAATAAGTAACTGCAGTGGAGTCACAAAATAGAATACTACAAAACGAGGTATAATGCCGAGCAAAAGACATTTTGAAAAGCACATGCTGTGCAACTCCTTTCACATAGAGTTCAAAAACGGGCAGAACTGATCTGTGCCATTTGAAGTCAGGAATCATTACCCTTGCTGGAGTAAGGGGGCTGGTGACAGGAGGACCCAAGGAGACTTGTGGAACCTGCTGTGTCCTGCTCTGGGCCCTAGCGCTTGGGGATGTACCACTTTGTGAAATGTCCTTGAGTTGTACACTTGTGTGCACTTTTCTGCATATATAGTATACTTTACTAAAATCTTTTTAAAACTTAAAAAGAGGAAACCAATCTGGGCTTTGTCAGTTCTCACTACAATAGGCTGTGTGGGTAACACGGCCCCTTTCATCTATTCTTTCCCCTGATTCTCCTGTTTGAACGTATCTGTCCATTTTAATGTCTCCACTTGGACCCACCGAGTGGGGCTACTCCTCTACCCCACCCCCAAAGCCCTGAGGGAATAAACCAGAGAGGACTTTTCTCCACTTACTCTGGTTCTCTGCCAGGACAGGCACCAAACCGCACTTGCCCGCAGTGTAGACATATCCTCCATCTAAGCTCAGGGCATCAGCTTCTCCTTTCTGCCAAGACAAAGCATATCTATTCTCCAGCACCACAGTGAGGCTGTTTCCTGTCCCGCCTGCCTTTACAGCTCTAAGAGAATGGCTGTCAGGTGCCCCAGTAAAGCAGCGAGCGTTGAACTGAGGACCCCAAGGAAACGCCATGTGCACTATTAATTCTCTACCAGACCTACATGCCTTTCATGCTGTCGCTTCCATTGGAAAGACCGGGTACAGGTAGCCCGGTCCTCTGAACAAAATCACTTTCTGCACTTGGAGCACTGTTGGGATGCCCTCCTGGACCAGCATCCCTCACTGAGGAGACAGATGGGAACAGCTGGTCTTGTCTAGTCTCTGCTCATTAGCACTACACTCAAAGTGCTACACAGAAGCTATTCAACAAGTGGGCAGAAACAATTAAATTCGCTCACCATCAGAATGAATGAGCCCACGCTCCAGAATTGGAACACGGATTCATCGAGATTGTAAAACTCCCTCTTTGACTAAGTAATAATTTTTTTACATTATTAAAGCTAATAGGAGAGGTGGATAAAGATTTCTGTTCAAGGCTGCACAGCACAGGGTTATTGTTAACAAAAAAATAAGGAGACAAAGAAGAACAGGGTCATGACTAAACTGTGCCACACCATATAAAAGATACCCTGAAATCACTTTTTAAAGTGTTTTCAAAGAATATGTCACGTGGGAAAATGGCCATGATACACCGGTAAGTGAAAAGGACTCAAACTACATAACTGGAACGACCCAGTACTGTTCCGAGCCTAAACTGAGATGAGCCGAGAAATCCTGGAGTGGGAAGTTAGCAAAATTCTAACTGTGGTATCTCTGCATGAGGTCCCGGTGTTTTGTTTGTTTTTACATCACATCTCTCTATATTTTCCAAATTACCTGCATTCATCGCAACTTGTTCTTAAAATCAGATTGGAACGCCCACAGTAAACAGATGGCAGACGGAAAGCTGTGCCTGTTCCCACACTGCGCGGGAGCGAGCAGACCCCGCCCCCCGGGGCCGTGGCGCTTCTAAGGTCCGCCTCACTTCAGGCCAGATGCCCGTGACCTCGGTCTCCCAGGAGCGCTGCGCCGCCCGCACCGCCCGCAGGCCCGCTGCCGGCCACCTACCAGCACCAGGGCGATGCAGTCCTCGGTGGTGGAGGCCGTGGCGCAGGCCACGCTCTGGCTGCTCTGGAGGCTCCACTGCCGGCACTTGTGCTCCTCCTCGGGTCCCACCGCGCACCACACGACCCGCGCGCGCCGCGCCTCCACCTCCGCTGCAGCTGCCCGGGGACATGGCGGTCGGCAGGTGCCCTGAGCCGAGCGAGGGACACCCAGGCCCGCCGACCTCCCTGGAGCGCCGGCTCCACTCAGAGCCCCCTTCCTGCCCCGACGCGCGCTGGGCGGGAGCTACCTCCTCCAGGGAAGAGTGGAATCAGACACCTGCGCCTCTTCCCTTCCACGTGCTCCTCCGCCCCCCCCCCCCACCCTCACCTCCCCAAACCCTTCTTCAGGCACAGCCCTCCCTGCGTCCCCTTTCTTTTCCTTTGGAGCG
>NW_006798282.1:472684-474287 GCF_000442215.2 Lipotes vexillifer
CCGCCCCCCCCCCCACTCTCAGCTCCCCAAACCCTTCTTCAGGCACAGCCCTCCCTGTGTCTCATTTCTGTTCCTTTGGAGGCTTCCCCGGCTTCTAATCCACCCTTCAAGCTTTAGTGTAATGAAAGAGATACCGAGATATTGCCTAATATCTCTGTCCTACTGGATGAAAGCTCCAGGACACGGAAACAGTGTCAGCCCCAAGAGATGGCCTAGGGGACCTGGAGCCCTGTCCTGACTTCCCCTAAGGCAGGCAGTCACCACCACTGACAACAGCGCAGCTTCCCAGTTCACCCAGACTCCATCTGAAGCCTCCCGTGGAGAAGGAGCCATGGCTGAGCTGGCCCAATGTGGTATCCCAGCCAAGTTCAGGGCCCAGGCACCGGGCCGTGTCCCACCAGGCCTCTGGATTTATCCCAGGAGGGGCCCTGGCTCTCTTGGTTCATGTTCATACTTCTCACTTCCTGGGAGGCAAACTGACTGTTTCGTCAGGGCTGGGGAGCCTGACGCACACAGGGACCTGTGGCAGTATTATCAGGAGGCGACACATTCCTTTGGAGACAATTTTCACCTGACTTGGTCCACAGAAGATGCTCACACTCACATCAAACCTACCATGGTGAAGACCTCCAGTGGCTTGGAGATGGCCAAGTGACCACTACAGAGCAGGGCCAAGCTGCCCATGGCGTGGGGGCGAGGTGCTCCCCGAAGGCCTCACCCATGGCTCACCACCCACACCGGCCTGCCCTTGGGGCCTGCCTGGTCCTCACTCACTTTCCCTCAGGCCCTGCAGTGCGGTGAGGTAGCGGAAGCCCAGGTACAGCCCAGAATCTATCTTTGAGGGGATCCTCAAAAACCCAAGGGCAGAGTCTTTGAACAGCAGGTCCTTCTGCCCATAAGGAGAGCCAAAGAGCTGGAACCCCTGTCGAGTGCTTTTTCCAAACTTCTCCTAATTAAGGGAAAAGAGAATTATGATGTCAGTGGTAAATAGGAAACAAAAACACGATGTTGAAAAAGAACATCTGGAACTTAGGGATGACTCTGAGAGGAGGAACCTTGGTTGACTTCCTCCCATAGAGGGACTCAAGCCATCCCTGTGACATAGCTCAGTTATGGCTTCATCTTTAACAAGCTGCTGGGTTCCAAGCACCTTAGAGTCCTGAGAATATTGCACTGTCCTCCCCCTGCTTCTACTCCAGCCCATGAGACACCACCAGTCCGTAATGCTAGAAGGGGCTTCCTTGTTCCTGCTGTGTGGAGTATGGCCTAGAGACAGGCAAGCCACTGCATCTGTAGTGAGGCTACAGAGGGGACTTTTGCAGTGGCGGGTAGTTAGGGGAAGAAGGATGGAAACCCCACCACCACCAAATCCAAGCAGGTTAGGGGTACTCTGGGTGGGGATACCTGTGCCTTGAGGAGAAGCTTCCAGATCAAGTCCTCCTTGCCATCCACACTTCGGGCCACAACAGCATGAGAAGGGATCTGGGCTAGGTGGCACTCCTTGAATGCATCCACTGGCTTCCGAGTATTGTTTGGGCAGAGCAGCTCATACTGGTCCCTGTCAGCCTTCTCTGGCAGGTTCTCTAGGGGAAGAGGGAGGGGG
>NW_006798282.1:474297-480926 GCF_000442215.2 Lipotes vexillifer
GGGGAGCCCAGATGAGGCAACCCCAGACAGTAGCCATGAGCTGTAGTCCCCCTTCGCCCACAGAATTTGAGCTGGAGGAGACATCTTACACAGTTGACAAAACTGGGGGTCAGAAAGGCAGTGGATTGATCCAGAATATCCAGAAAGGTAAAGACAGTGCCCAGAAAGCCTTATGGGCAAGCCCATGTTCCTCTGATTGGATCATACAGGCCCAGGGGTTGCTGCAACTCCTGCCTGGCAAGCCAAGGCGGCTGAACCAGACCCATCTGTTTCCACGGCAACTCCACCTAGAAAAGGGTCACATGACGGAGACAAGCCCAGGGGGCCAGCCAGGGGCTGCTGCCTCACCCATATCTCTAGCAAGAATAAAAGCAAGAAAAATTTTAAAGCAAGAAATACAGTTGAGCCACTTCTCAACACTTGGGTGTATCAAAAGAAAAGATTATTTTTATGAGTGAGTTCATCCCAGTTTGGAACTGTTAATCTATATCACATGTAAACTGCTTCAGAATACATAAAGTGACGGAAACTGACCCAAGTTGTTTTATGAGCTTAGTATAATCTTGATCTCAAAATCAGAGAAAGAAGTACGGGAGGGAATAATTACAGACCTATTTTACTTATGAACATAAACACAAAAATCTAAAATAATTCACGAACTCAATATAACAGACTTTTTAAAAACTAATAGATCAGGATTAAGGTTTATCAGTTTATTCCATTCACAAAAGAATGGCTGAATGTCAAAGAAGCTAAAGTAATTCATGACAAGAATGGGTTAAAGGAAAACCATGAGATCATCTTAATCCTAATAGGTGCAGAAAGAGCATTTATATGTTCAACATCTATATGTGCTTTTTTTTTTTTTTTTTTTTTAGTTTTGGAAAACTAGTAACACAGAGAACTTGGCAAAGGTATTAAACTTGATAAATGCCACTTATCAAAATATCTACAGCAAAATCATACTAAAAGAAGAAAACTGAAACAGTCACTTCAAAATCAGGAACAAGGCAAAGATGTCAGCTGTCATGTTGCCAACACAATATCAGACGACCTGGACTTCACAATTTACTAAAGAAATAAGACATATAAACACTGGGAAAAAGACAAACTCTAGATGAGGTACTCACCTACATAGAAAAGCCAACGAAACCAAGAAAAAACTAATAAAACTAACAAGAGAGTCCAGCAAGGCAACACTACAAAAATCAAGTGTTACTCTCCTTAGCAATAATAAAACAGAAACTAATGCAGAATATGATACTATAATAGCAACTAAAACCATTAAATAGCTGGTAATTAGCCTCATTAAACAATGCAGGAAGGAGTTCCCTGGGGGCCTAGGGGTTAGGATGCGGTGCTTTCACTGCCCGTGGCCTGGGTTCAATCCCTGGTTGGAGAACTGAGATCCTGCAAGCCATGCTGCGCAGCCAAAATAAAACAAAAACAAACAATGCAGGAGACCAAGAGAAAAATGTTAAGTTCTGTAAGTTCTATTAAGGGACATAAAAAGAGGTGTGATCAAAAGGGAGAGATTTATCATGATCAGGGATTGGACAGTTTGACATAAATATGTCAATTTTTCATGAATCAATTTAAATTCAATACAATTCTACTTAAAGTATGATGTTTTTAGAAATTCAACAAAATAATTCTAAAATTTTAGTTAGAAAATAAATAGCAAAATGTTGGGGGAAGGTGCTTACGTGCACTCTCTCTCTCCCCAGACCCCCACAAGCCATTAAGAACCATTACAAGCCAGAGTAATAAAAGCAGAAAAATACAAATAGACCAATGAAACAAAATAGCTCAGAAACTGATCCATGATTATAAACAAGCTTGATGTATAGGAGGCTCCACGTATCAGTAGGAAGAGGGTGGAATTTTTTACAGTCGTTACTGTAAGGAAAATGATCTCACTCTAAAGGGAGGAAATGCTGAAGCTAAATCCATACCTGATTTCCTCGGTAGAGTACGTATGAACAAACAAGTGTGTGTTAGGGATGGGAGTCTATAAATCTTACTGTAGAAAATATTTATGATCTGGAGGGAAGAGGGCATCTTTAAAAGTCCCCAAAACACAAACCAGCAGGGCAAAAGTGACCAATTTGACCTAATCAATATCAAGGGCTTCTGTTCAACAAAGATGCTACTGACAGATTTTTTGGCTGAGAAAAGACGTTCCTAAAGTCTAGAACCAACAATGGCTGGATATCTAGAGAGAAGGAATGCCTAGCCTTGAATCAAAATCATGAAGAAACAGACATGAAAATCAAGAGGAAAACAGTCAAAGATCATAAAAGAAGAAAGGGAAGTCCAAACTACTAGCAAATATATTGGGATGATCAAACTCACTAGATGTCAGAGAAATGCAAAATAAACCAACAATGACATATCTATTGCTTTACAACCATAGATAATAAAATGTGATGTGTGTTGACTTCCCTGGTGGCGCAGTGGGTAAGAACCCGCTTGCCAGTGCAGGGGACACGGGTTTGATCCCTGGTCCGGGAAGATCCCATATGCTGCGGAGCAACTAAGCCCGTGCTCTTAGTTGCAACAACTACTGAGCCTGCGCTCTAGAGCCCGCGAGCCACAACTACTCAGCCCACACACTGCAACTACTGAAGCCCACGCGTGTAGAGCCCGTGCTCCACAACAAGAGAAGCCACTACAATGAAAAGCCCAGGCACCTCAACGAAGAGTAGCTCCCGCTTGCTGCAACTAGAGAACGCCCGCACGCAGCAACGAAGACCCAATGCAGCCAAAAAAAAAAAAAAAAGGGATGTGCCTTCCTGTTGAAGTCAAAAGAATTGTACTGTTTAGAGAAAGTCACAGATATGGTGTCTTTTTATATATTTCGCCTTATGCTACCCAAAATTAGTAAAGAGAAACTCAGAATAAAAGGAGTTTTTAAGAGCCAGAATCTCATCTATTAGAACCACTGAACCAGACAAGTACAACAACACGGATAAATCTCCAAAACAAAATGCTGAGTGGAAAACCTTGATCACATCGTGATCGATAATGATCAGTAAAGCTTCTGTGACCTTAGAATCCAGAAACACAAACCAGCACTACACATTTTGCAAGACCACCTATATATCTCGGAGGACACGTGTCAAATACGTTGGCATGGGCGTCTTTGAGGGGGAAGAGAAAGACAGCGGGCATGGGAGATGTGAAGAAAACTGATCGTTTAAAATATGAAATAACATAAAATAAGAGCTATGCTCTGTAGGGAACCTTGATGATCGTGGGCCAAGAAGTGAGGAGTCAAATTAGCTCACTACTTGGAATTACAATAAAATGAAATGAAATAAAATAAGGAAAGAAAAGGAAAGGAGGCAGTACCCGTGGCTCTTCCTCTCTTACCAAACACTGTACTATCTTTCACGAAAGCCACATCTCCAGCCCCGTCCTGCAGACACCTGTGGGACGAGAAAGCACCAGAAGGCTCAGCACAGAGCGGCCCTCCCCGACTTCTTCCTCGTGCCTCCCTGTGGAACAGGGTCCTGCGGCTTGTCTTCTGTGGGGTCCTGATCTGTGGAGGGCAGGGCTCTCAGGCTTTGGGGCATCCCCACTGGGAAGGCTTCAGGGGTCACCTCCGGGTGAATTCTGAGGAAGAAGGGCTCAGGTGCTGGCCGGAGACCCCTGCTTTCTGCTTTAAGGGCTGAGAGGGCCAAACTTTGTCCTTCTATGTAAAACAGTTTCGAAGCCTCTACACCAGAGGGTAAAAGTAATGTCCTTGGCCATGTAGCTTTTTTCTCCCAGGACTAAGTGGCAGATGTGCCCTGGCCAGCAGAGAAGCAAGGAGGCCTCCCTGCGCAAAGTGCCTGAGTCCGAGAGGCAGGTGGGGGAACAGGGGCAGCATCAGTTGGGTGGGGGGTTTGCAGAGAGGGGCTGGGGCCAGTCAGTCAGGAGGAGTCCACCGCCTCCTGGCTCCGGGACAGGCCAGGCTACCCTGCCTGGCCAGGAGCCTGGGACTGGTCTTCTCATGACAAGACTCCTTCAGTCCCTCTGTGGTTATGGAGGGGACAGAGTCAGCCGGAGGAACCCAGGACGACAGAGGGACAAAGCCCGATTCAGGGTTCTCTGGTGGGGACAGAAGGGGCCACTGGCCAGTTGGCTGCTCATGGGGCTGGTGCAGAGGTAAGAGGGCACATGGCGGGCCTGGGGGGCTAGAGGGGAAAGTGCACTGGGAAGGTGCACTGGGCACCCTCTTCGGACTCAGTTTCTCTGTCTGCACAGCAGTAGGACTGGACCTCCTCGATGGTCCCCACTAGCTGACTGAGCTCTATCTGGGACCAGAGATGCAAGCGCTTCCTATAGCCGGAGGACATGTGGGCCACTGGGGAGAAGACGGCAGTCTCACTCACTTGAAGGCGCCAGAATAGCCAAAATATGGCTCCTGGGAGGAGCAGGCACATTTACTTCCCCCTGTCCCTGTGCACAGTTGACAGAGGTTGGGGTACTCTTTTCCATCCACGCAGGGAACACAGCTGGCAGAGAAGAATTGGGCCACAGCTGTTGAACAGAGAGAAATGAACCAGAGTGTGAGCCCACCGGGCCACAGCCAGCGGCAGCCCCCAGTGTGCGCTCCCTCCACCCCTGCCTGTCAGCCTTTGCAAAGCCAGCAGCTCAGAGAGATGTACTTTGGCTGAGAACAGACTCAGCTGCCACCTCACAGGGCTGCTGATGCAGGTAGACCCTGCCCCTGCAGGTTTCACATCAGTTGACTTCACCCCTGCCTTGGAGTCATCCCACATATCCACCTGGGCCATCCCGAAGTGGCTTGTGTATGTGCCACTGGAGTAGAGACCCCAGCCTGAGATCACCCCCAACACTCCTCCCCCAGCCATCTTACCTTTCTGGATGGGCTCAGGTGGCCCTG
Organism: Lipotes vexillifer; assembly: GCF_000442215.2. Lineage (NCBI taxonomy): Eukaryota > Metazoa > Chordata > Mammalia > Artiodactyla > Lipotidae > Lipotes > Lipotes vexillifer. The sequence continues at coordinate 479,192 of NW_006798282.1, forward strand.
TCCAGTTCAAGAATGGGCGAAGTGTCCCCATAGGTATGTTCCACCCGGCGGACCTGCCAAAGCCTGTGTGGCAGGACTTCCGGCCTTGTAGCTGGTTCAGCTGAAAGTTGCTGCTCTTCTTGGCTACAGCCACGGCATAATACTGGGTTTGGGGCTCTGCAAAAGAGCAGAAAGAATCGAGAGCTCTTAACTTGGACCGGAGGGAGAGAAACAGCCCACGCTGACCAAGCCCCCAGTGGGAAGGGGAATGTGTGCTGCCATTTCACCTGGTCACCGCAGCCCAGAGCCTGCTCTGTTTCCCCGGTGGGTCAGTGACCGGCCCAAAGAGCCCCGGGACTCCGTTCCCTGTAAGTGTGATGCCGCCCGAGACACCACCTCTGTGGCTCATCCACTCTGACTCCACAGAGCCCAGGGTCCAGGCCACCCCAACTTCTGGGTCCCCAGGGGCAGCTCACGCTTTTCCGTCCCGTAGACCTCTGCTGCTACCGGCCGCAGTTTGTAGGGGTCCCGGCCTGCCGCAAACACCAAACCACCATCCAGGGTCACAGCGTCTGCCTTTTTTGCCTGAAAGCAGAGACCAGACCGGCTTAGGAGAAAACCCACCCTAAGCCACGCAAGTGAACTTCAGAAGGTCGGAAGGCTCCGTGGCTGGAAGGATCTGCCAAAGGGTCAGCTTTCAGTCATGTCCTCGCAGGTGCCATGAGAGGTGGCACAAGCCCAAGGCCCCTCTTTTTGGGTAACGAGCCCCAGCGGAAGTGCTTTAACTCCTGAGGCTGGTGGGTGGCCGCTTTTTCACATGGCTTAGATCTCTCCGCGGATTGCAACCTTCGCGGTCATTTATATTAAAAGTTGTTCTAGATGCTTTCTCCCCTGTTTTTGCTCTACATTTCTTCTAAGTTCTTGTTTATTGAATAGAAATTTTAACTCTTAATATATCTTAAACTTATCATAATAATAAACTATGTTCATTCTCTTTGGCGTATTACCCCCCTCATATGCTTACCTATTTCTCGTATTTGCAACCTGGTATAGATAATGTTTTGCAGACTGTTTTATTCATCTAAAACTGACTACATTTTCTTACCTCTGTAGTGCCTTTATTGATTTTACTGACTTCATGATATTTCATTATAAATGTGGCTGTTCCATAATTTATTAAGCTAAATTGTAAAAATTCCCTCCAATGTTCACCACTTGGGTTCCTTCTAACTCTTTGCTGTTAAAACTGTACTTTTATGGACAGCTTTGTCCTCATAGCTTGTTTTTCCTTCTGATGACCTGTTGCCTTTGGATAGGCACCTGAGGGTGGGATCACCCAGACAATAGGCATTTTATCTTCAAGGCCTTGGCTGTCACTGCCATTCTGCTTTCCAGCTGATTCGTTTCTAACTTGGAATGCCACTCACTATGAGGATCAATTTCACTATAGACTCACCAGTGGGCCAGGGTTTCATTTTATGGAGGGTTATTATTTAGGAAATGCAAGTGCTAACAAATTGCTTAGATTTGTATTTCTCTTGATTATTAAGGGGAACATTTTCATAAGTATTTTTATTCATTATGAACTCCATCTCCTCATGCTGTTTTTCTTACATGATCCTACGTTTCTTACCAATTGACTTAGTTCTTTATAGAGTGTAAATGGCAGTCACTTGTCAGAGCTGCTGCGTATTCACTCTGGTGCTTTCAAATTTTTGGCTTATTCACAATTTCTGTGGCAATCCCAGTTTCCCTA
>NW_006798282.1:480978-483141 GCF_000442215.2 Lipotes vexillifer
CACATAGCTCTCCACTTCAGAATGTTAATTTCCGCTTTCAAAATAGCATCGTGTCCTATGAGAGAGGACAGCTCCCAGCTTACAGGTGTCCAGGACGAAGGACAGAGGGAGCAGGGAGAACACATATTCTATTGCGCTCGGATCCTGTCCCTTTCAGTCTGGTCCCACCCAACCTATGGCATGGACTTACTGCAATGGCCTGGATACATTCAAAGCGAGAGGTCCTCCTCACACAGGTGACAGAGGGAGTACCCAGCTTCTTCATCCTCCATTGCCATCGGTAGCATTTCGACCACTCTGGTTGTGATATGGTGCACCATCGAACATCTTGCTTAGGGCCAGCCAGACACAGTCCTGGGAGAAAGAGGCCGAGGAGTGAGGGTTCCACCACTGCCCATGGAAGAGACTGCCTCACCCTCTCACGGAGTTGTCCTCCCCTTCCCTCTCCATTCTGTGGCTAAGTCAGGCCACTCTCCTCAAACGGAGGTGTCTCGCTAGCCTAATGACAACACCATGCTGGCCAGAGGGCTGTAATTCTTAACAAATTAGAGGAGACAATCTGGATTGTCTCTCTGGATTCTTTGCCCTCCTATGACTGACATACTTCCTATCCCCTGAAAAAAACAATGATGCTGCCTTCTATCAGTTTATGGAGTTCTTCCACCTGCTTTCTCCCCCTGGAACCTGGGAGGCAGGCAGGGAAGGGATTATTACTCCTGTGTTTCTGGTGTGGAATCTGACTCTTGAGGACACTGAGTGATGGCTGCTCAGCAGTGGCAACGTCCCACCTGGAATCTGGGTCTCTCTAGATTGTTGTGGCTACGAGCATCTCCCAGAGGATGCCAAAGGAACAAAGGAAAATACACCGCACCCCTTGTCAGTAGCTGCAGTAGGTGTTGTCAGTTTGGGTGGGTTTGCCTGAGTTATCACCATTCACCACTGTATCAGAGAGAGGACTCTTATGGGGGGATGGAAATGTTCTAAAACTGATTTACCGTGGTGGTCGCACCACTTGGTAAAGTTCCTAAAAATCGTTAAATTGTACACTTTAAATAGGTGAGTTTTATGATATGTAAAATATACCTCAGTAAAGCCGTTACCAAAAACAAAAAAACAAAAAACTCTTGGTTGCAAAAGCCACCTCCCCTTCAGGATGTGCTTTGGGGTGGACCATTCAGCCCTCTGCCACCTCCTATTCATGAGCCATCCCCTGCGCAGTCAGACCCACCAGGGTATTGAGACACCCGCCAAGGGTGTGGCTGCCACACCCTTCCTCCACCAGCCATCATCCCAGGGACATCTCTGGGGGTGTAATCTATCCTTGGAAACCTTCCTGGAACTGTCCTGAAGTGAGAATTAGCCTTATCAGATTCAGCCATTTGTGACCCAATAGCATTTCCTGGATGCCCTCTATGTACACAGCACTGAGTGATATGCAGAGGAACGTGCAAGCAAACAGCACTAGCTCTCACCTCCCATCTGGAGAGACAAAAGCCCAAAAAGAGGACGCTAAGTATGACGAATGCTCTAGAAGAGAACAAATACCAAGCCAGAAGTGATGTCCCCATGACCTCAGCCAATAATGGGGGGGGGGGCGCATTCCAAGAGGTGGGAACAATGGGCCACATGCACAACGATGGTTGCAAGCATAGTCTACGCAGGTCTTTACTCAGCCCTTCATGTGTTCTGTCTCCTTCAACCCTCCCAGCCCCTCTTTATTGTGAGTTTTGCCGATATCCTCATTTTCCAGGTGATGAAACTGTGGCTTCAACTAGTCATGTGGCTTGCCCAGGGTTTCACAACTAATAAGTTAGGATCTAGGATTTGAACCTAGGCAGTCAGACACCAAACCCCCTGCCTATTTAGGCTAACTGGGTTAGAGACGGGCTGCCATGGAGATGGGGCTGGTAAAGTGTTTGGGGTCAGATCATGGAGAGCCTCCAATGCTGGCCCAAGAAGTTCTTACTGGGAAGCAGTGGAGCAGTGACTCACTGGGAGGGCAGGGACAGGTGGACTGAAACCTGAGAACCAGGCAGAAAGGCATCGAGAATGGAGAACAGGGCAGAAATAAGGAGTTGCTGTCCAAAGTTAGCTTAGTAATAGATGGGACTTGAAGGGAGAGAGCAAAACAAAGACCATGTCTCAAGCTGGGCGGGGGCTGAC
>NW_006798282.1:483273-506911 GCF_000442215.2 Lipotes vexillifer
GGGGGGGGGGGCGTGAGCAGGGGCAGGAATGGGAACATGGGGAAGAGCTCGTTTGCTCCCCTGGGAGGGGATGAACCAAGAAACTAAAGCATCACTGAGAGGTTTTCTGAGATCCACAGTCCCCCCCGCCGCTCCAAACACCAGGGCTGGGTGCAGAACACAGCATTCTGTTCATCCCCTCCACAGCTCCCACCAGCCAGCTCTGAAGCTATGTGTCCCTCTCAAGACAAAATGCTCCCTGAAGCAGGTCTGGGCCTGGCCCCTCCTGTATCCCTAGCCCTGCTCCTGATCTGTCTCAGCCACTCAGCTGCTGCCCACCTGAGCCTCGAGGGAATCTTCCTGAAAGTACAAATGCTCAGATTCCTTCTGTTCAGACAGGTAGTGCCCCTGTCTCAAAGGCAGGGGCTGGGATGGAGTTACTCTTCCCACCCCACCCAGCCTTTGCCAGCCAGGACACCCATGAGAAGCAGGGCAGGAATCCCCTAGGGCAGCTGCCACTCCTTCCACTGGGTAGGACAAGGGATTCCGTGACACTTTGGGACATTGGCCACCATCCCATGGACTGCAGGATTTAAACTGCAGACCTCTGTGGGGGCCAAGACAACCAAAGATTCAAGTGAAAATGGAACCCAGTGGTGCAACTCTGAGCCAGAATCCAGACCACCGCCCGTAACCACCTCTAGGAAAGCAAGGCTTCCTACCCCTCGGGCCTCTCCCAGGTGGCCCTGACCCTGTGCTGTGGGCCCAAGCAGGCCACGTGTCAGGGAGCAGAAGGGAAGTTGGTCCTGAGCAGTTGGTCCTGGCTAGGCCAATCCTGCCTTAGAGAAGAGAGAAATAACCAATACCCCTGGGAAGGAATTTGGAGAAGGGGACCAGAAAAGACAGGGACAGGTTTGGGGGCATAAGCTCATTGCTATCCTTTAGCCACCCCTTTTCATCCAGGAAGCTCCCAGCCCAGAGTAGATGCCCTAGGACAGGAGGAGGCTGCACAGGGCTGCCGCTGGGGGGAGGGGGTGAAACCTGGGCTTTCACTCTGAGCCCCATGCACACACACTGCCTAGGTGCTGACGCCCTGCCCTCGAGCCCTTACCGCTGCTGCCCTGGACCCTCCCCCTCCACTGCAGGAAGCCCTGCCCTCACATTTACATCACTAATGTCCATCATAGGTGAGTGTCCTGGGAGCATCCCAGAAATTATTTCAGATACTTGGGTACAGAACTAACAATTGTTTAGTCCCTTCTGTTTAGTCCCTTTCTAGTCCTGGCACATTAAAAACCAGAAACCAATCACTTCTCTCACACCCTCTGGCAGAAGGGTCCCATCAGCAGGGTCTGTGCCACCACCCCTGACCTTCTGCACTGGGAGGCTTGTGTACACCTTTGCCTACCACAGAGCAGGTGGACCCTGGCCCCTCCTCACAGCTGTGTGGGAAGAGGATTGGGCCATTTTTAAATGAAACTAAGGTTCAGAAAGACTCTCTCTTGCCCAAGTTACGTAGTCCTTGCAGGAGCTGGGATCCCATCTCCAGTCTCCTGTGTATCTTGGGCAAGTCGCTCACCCTCTCTGAGTCTCATTGTCTCCCCATGTATACGCATGTAACAGTACTATGGGTAGGACAAAATGGGACAGGGACCCGGAAGACCCTCCGGGGAGCTCTGCCAGCTCTAGGGAAGAGACCCAACCTGCTTCGCGGAGCCCTGCTCGGGCCCCTCCCCAGGCGAGTGGGCGGCAGCCGGCCCACTCCCGGGCTCCTCCCCCGCTGCGGGCGCTGGTGCCCATCTGGCGGTGCGCGGGACCGGGACGCCCGCACTGAGGGGCCAGGGGACCCGGACGCCCGCCAGGAGGGGCGTGCCCCCAGGTACCCGCACTCACCGAGGGCCCCAAGGGACAGCAGGGCGGGGAAGAAGAGCTTCATGTCTGGGCTCTTGAGGCGACTGCGGGAACGAAGGCTCTGCCACCTGCGCTCGCTCTGAACCCGTTTATCCAGCGCTTGGTGACCTCACGAGGTTAGCCACGCCCTGCGGCCCACCTCCCCCTCCCCCCTCCCCAGGTCTACCAGTTCCTTGAAGGGAAGCAGCAGCAGCGGGGAGAGGACAGAGGAAGCCGGAATGGTGCCAGGGCTGGGCTTGGAACACCCGAGAGGATACCCAGCCCACACCCACCTCTCAAGTCCGCCCTGGTGCTGCCTGGATTTGGGATGTTTTTCCTCTCCCACTAGTCTGCAGCCCCTGGGGAGTGGCAGCCCGTAAGTTCTGCCCTCCCTCTGGTCTCAGTGCTTCCTAGAGAGTGGGACACAGAGAAGCGGTCCTAAGGTGAATCTTTGTGGATCACCTTGACTGTACAGATGGTATCTAAAGTGCTTGGGAGCCAGTTAGGACAGAAGGATGCCCCTCCATCTGCACGCAGCAGCCAGCCCAGCGTTCGAAAGAGGACTCGCTGCCTGGCCCGAGGTCCGCAGCAGGCTGGCACAGCTAGCGGAGGTAACAGAGGCTGCCCATTGTCTGACCCAGGCTGCCCATGGGGCCCTCCTGGCCCTATTGAGACCACAACACAACTCCCAGAAAACAGAGCCAGAGGCCTCCGTGACCAACAGCTGTCTCCCGGTTCCCTCATCTACCAATGCAAAGGATAGCCTACCACTTGTTTTGTTTTCGTTTTGTGGCAGTATGAGATGGGAGATGGGAATCTCATTTTGATAAATGTCCTATTTTGTCCTCAGTACACAAGCCGACCCTGTTTCAGGAAGCTGGTTTTAAATTCTAAAACTAGAATTCTGCTTCTACATCTTTTAAATACACTCCCTTGATGCACAATGGCTCACATACAGGGGTCTCCAGTGCAGCCCTGCTTATCATTCACTGATTGCAAGCAAACTAAATGTCCATCACGGTGTGTGTCGGGGGGGCGGGGGTCACAAAGAGCAGGGGTCCCTGACCCCCGGGCCGCGGACAAGTACTGGTCCGCATGGCAGGAGGTGATCGGCGGAGAGCAAGCAAAGCTTCATCTGCCGCTCCCCATCGCTCCCCATCGCTCGCATTACCGCCTGAACAACATTCCTTCACCAGCCCCTCCCCGCCCCGTTCCATGAAAAAATTGTCTTCCACGAAACTGGTCCCTGGTGCCAAAAAGGTTGGGGACCTCTGACATAGAGCATGGTTCTGTGCCTACAGGGGGACACACTGGAGGCCCCAGAAAGAGCAGGCCACCCTGCGTGTATTGATGTGAACTTAGCTCCAGGAGATGCTAAGTGAAGAAGTCAGGTACTAACAGTGAGGGAAATCACAGGTCATCTACACATTCCCTCTACTCTTTAGTCTGGACAATATGTTATTCTGAAATCTGCTTGTCCTGAAAAGCTGGTCTTGACTCTTTGCTTAGACTACTTGGTACAAAAAGCATTTCTTGGAGCAGAGGGGCAAGACCTAGGGAGACAGCACTGTTGAGAGTGGGCATGTAGCGAGCAGCACTTGGCCACGGAGAGGCAGAGCCAGCCCAAGTCTTTGAGGCCCTCAAGGAGGCTGTGGGGCCCTTCTGTCTTGGGTGTGGATCCTGCCAAGGCACGAGAGTGGTGTCTGACCAGGGATCCTGCTTGATGGGCACAAGAGTGGGGTCCGAGGTTCAGCACTAGAATCACCAGCCAGGCTTTGGGGTGACAGATCCAGGGTCTCTCATTGTTTGGAAATATAGTGTCGCAACATTAAAAGTTGCTTTCATCAATAATTGCAGTAAGCTGTTTCAAAAATAATGAAGTAATACAAAACTGGCTAGGTCTCACGAGCACTGAAACATCTTTTTACATAAATTAGCAATTTGGCTTTGCCTTTCCATGATTATAAAAGAATTAAGAAATGTCACAACCCATGCCTGTATCTCCAAGCGCAAATTAGAAAAGGGATGTGTTGGGAGGTCAGAGGCCTCTAGATCCTCTTATGTCTGCTGGCGGGAACACAGAGAACCTGGGGCCAAAACCGAGAGGCTGAGCTTAAGGGCCGCCCTGGGGGCAGGACTGCAGCAGGCAACAGGGCAGACTGTTTGCATGCTGTGTCTTCGGAACTGGAACGGCCCAGCCTCAGGCCAGGGATGTGCTCAGCTGAACACCTGCAGGGCAGCCCCCAAGGCCACCTGCAGGAGAAGCTGATGAAGGGGGTGGGCCTGCCCAGAAGACAAAGTTCAACTGATCTGTTATGAACGTTCATTCATTCACTCTTTCATGCCAGAACCGGGTGGGTGCCATGAGGGACACAGAGAAGAGGGCTCCGTCCTTGCCCTCAGGAGCTCGTGGCACAATGGGGGACAGGGGTAGGCACAGGCCACCTGGAAAGAGGCAAGGCAGCATAAACAGAGTGAGGGTGGAAGCCAAAGGAGGACTGACTGACCGGTTCCCATCATGAGGGTCCCAGAAGACTCTGAGGAAGAGCATTTGACCTGGGTACTTGAAGGAAAGGTAGGGTTTCTACAAAGAGAATTTCAGGTAGAGGAAATAGCCAAGTCAAGTCTCTGGAACGTGGATTCGGTGACCTGGAGGAACAACAAAAAGTCGCTCTGGGCTTTCTGGCCTGGAACGCTTATTGAAGAAAGATTAACAGAGTCACCTCCTCCATCCTCAGCTCCACACACATGTCTCTGTGCCCCTGGACAGCTCTTCCTGCAGGTCCAGCAAGCACTACAGTCAGTGCATCTAAAATGGAACTCCTCTGCTCCCTCCAGCCCTGCATCTCCTCTCATATTTCCTACCATTTTCCACCAAACCCACCAGACAAAGAGCCTCGGAGTCATCCTCAAATCCTCTGGCCAGGTAGCCCTACATGTGTGCCGGGCACTTAATTAATATTGGTTGAATGGATGAGTGAATGAGTGAGGAGGAAGGACAGAGCAAGGCAAAAGATCCTGCTTGCAGTGCGTCAGATCTGAAAGACAGAGCCTGGTCTGGCTACGCCGGTCGCCCCAGAGCCTGTGTGCCTGGAGTCATCAATTTACCCGTTAATTCAACATCCATCTATGGGGCACCTCTGATGTGCCAGGAGCTGGGCCAGATCTTGAAAAGCCTGCAGGGAAGTAGGACGCAGGTTTCTAGATGCTGAGACGGTAGCATGGCACGAATATAAGGAATACAAAGAAGGTGGATGTGGTACAAACCCGAGTGTAATGGCAGGAGCTGGTGTTTCACAGGCAGCTGAGGGAGGCTCTTCCCCAAGGACCCCACCCTCTCTCCACTCCCGAGATTCACACAGCGACCCTTTGCTGGTCCAAGCTAAGCCCTCCCGACAAATGGGCAGCAAACCCCACACCCTGCCCTCTCTGGAGTCCTCCAGCTTCAACCCCCAAGAGAAGTGTTGGAAGGAAATGAGGGATCTGGGCAGAATCGGCTCCAGATGGAGTAAAGGAAAAAAGGAGTTCCCAATGGGCTTCCCTGGTGGCGCAGTGGCTGAGAGTCCGCCTGCCGATGCAGGGGACACAGATTCGTGCCCCGGGCCGGGAAGATCCCACGTGCCGCGGAGCGGCTGGGCCCGTGAGCCGTGGCCGCTGAGCCTGCGCGTCCGGAGCCTGTGCTCCGCCGCAAGGGGAGAGGCCACAGCAGTGAGAGGCCCGCGTACCGCAAAAAAAATAAATAAATAAAAATTAAAAAGTTCCCAAGACATCCACTCACATGGGGGCTTCCAGTCTGGCTGACAGGAGACGAAGGCCTTGTTTCCTGCCCCTGCCAGTGGTGTGAGGTTACTGGCTTGGTAGAGAGCCACTTGTTAAATATTTAGGGATGTCGTGGTGGTTTGTTAAACCGTTGGTAGCTTGGAATCAGTCATGGTGGGAATATTTACACCATGGAAATTAGCGAATTCTATAAATCATGGCATTTTTCCCTCTAAGAAGGCCAGTTTACAGCACACCTCTGCCTATGTTTGTCATTATTTGGAGGCATGCAGTGCCCGTGTGTGTGTGGGAGGGGATGGGGGGCATCCCAGGAGAAGATAATAATCCTTGGCGTTTAGATGGCACTGTCAACTCCGAACAGAGCTGTCAGTCACTTTGTCTCCTGTGACTCTAACAATAGCTCTCTGAGGTAAGAAAGTCACTGTTTCCGCTCTAAAAAGAGGGAAACTGAGGATTGCCTGTGGTCACGCAGTGAGTGAGATATGGAGACCAAATGACTAACCCCAAGTCTCCCGTTAGGCCCGCAGCCAGGCGCGCTCTTTCCCACCGGGCCCAGAACTCTCTGAGAGTGCTGGATACAGAGACTGGGGCCCAGGGATGGCCTCCGCTCTTGATCTCAGCGGCAGTATTGGACGCTCCTGTGGATCAGGCACTGTCCAGCCCCTTCACACATCAGCCATGGCTTCACGGAAGCACCGTGATGGCCTCATTAGACCTCATTCCAGACGCGGGGATTCAGGCAAAGTAGCTCGTCCACCATCATGCACCTAGAAATCTGTCACTGACCCCTGACTCCTGTCCCATGATCTCTTATTGGTTTGGTCAATCCTGTGCTGACCACCCTGAAGAGAGATCAGGAAGTAAGCAAGAATGAGCAATAGATGGATGGAGAGCTCCCTGCCTTCCAGCCAGTGTGATGACCGTGATTTCTGGAGCAAGGCCTTCGCTGGAGCTGGGCCCTTGCATAGAGCCGAAGGTCCCCGAGAGTCTTCGGACACATCTGTGGGGTTTGGGGTGCCGTCACGAGGGAGCTCAGCTGAAGCGCAGTGGCAGGAAAACCGTGCTTTTGTGAACTAACAGGTCTTATTGCCAATTGTTGCCCAATTTACAAAGAACCCACAGAGACAAAGAGTTTCCATCTCCATGCACAGACTTCTTCCTCTTCCTCCTCCTCACTACCCCTCCTCAGAGTCAGGACCCTTGCTCCCCCACCGCGAGGACCCTCTCCCCCCACCGGGGCCAGCATCCGCAGACCTGCTGAGGGACACTCTCCCCAGCAGTTGAAGGGGCAGTGGAAACACCCCAGGTTGGCCCAATTGCAAGATTTCAGTCTTGCTGGTCAGGGTGGCACCCCATGTCTCTGGAAGAAATCGGATTCCATGAGCACCTAATCATCACACCACTGAGATGAGAATGGGAAGCAGGCCAGGCCCGGGGAGAGTTTTCCAGGAAGGTGTCAGCGAAGGGCAGCCTGGATGATGGTGGAGGCTGGCCCGGGGCCAGCCATGCAAATTTCTTCCCAGAAGGAATGAGGCCCCTTGCCCAGGGAAATGCCCAGGCGGGAAGCACCTGAGCCCTGGGGGCCCTTTCGCTGCCCCTCTCCTGGGGCCACATTCTGGGAGGGAGGGGTCCTGCCCAGTGGCCTTCAGCATCTCAGCTCAGCTGGCCGGGGCCCTCCATGTCTGCTGCCTGCACCCCATGAGGGAAGGTCAGATGGGCTTTCACTGAGAAGGAGCTTGAGATGGGTACTTAGAGGAACAAGGAACCACCGTTTTCCTCCATTTCCCTGGGTGAGGCCGTTGCTCCATCTCTCCAGCTCTTCTGGGCCAGGAGTGCTCAGCCCCCAGACCACTGCTCCAGGTGGGCTTCCCTTCCTCACCCCTCCATTCACTTCTTCCCTGGACAGTCTGGCAGGCTGGAGGGCCCAGGGGAGATGTGGTTAGAAGCTCAGGAGGTGGGTTTGGACAACTGAGTTTCAACCTGCTGCGCCCTAAACAGCCACCTGAACCTGGGTCAGTCTCTCAACCTTTCTAAGCCTCAGTTTCCCCAGGTGTAAAAAAGGGACACAAATAATACCCACCTCGTGAAGTGGGCAGAGTTCAAACCTGATGTTTGAGATGCATACACAGGCTCAGTACAGGCAAGCTATTGTCCATATTTGCAGACACTCATGAGCCCTGGCCGTGTGGGGCTCAGCTGGGGACAAGGGGACAAGGGGAGCAAAATGGCCTCCGGGGGCACCTGGTCCAGTGGGAAGGGCTGCGTGTGCTGAGAGCTGCCTTCCAGTGTGCAGATTTACAGACAGAGGTGTCACAGGGAGCTTTGACAGCGAAGGGAACAGCACACCTGGGGTGGAGACAATGGCAGAGGTAGTTATCCCACGTGCCCCTCCTTATCACAGGACACATGGTTGCCCCAGGTGCCCCCATGTTCTAAAGTGTTCAGTCTTACCCCGTCCTGCTCTCCGGCCCCTTCTCCGTATCTCTGTCTCTAATCCCAGCCTCCTCCCCTCTCCTTCTCACTTTCTGTCTCTCTCTCCTTGGCTTCTTTTTCCATCTCTAGCTCTGTCTCTCCCTCCCTCCTTCTTAAACATGTGTCTGCAGTTGTCCTGGGTGCCCCTCCTCTGGGAGCCTACACTGAGTCTGACTCAGCCTCCTTCTGCCACAGTCATTGAAATTACTGGCCCGTCTCCGGCACCCACAGCCCCCAGGGCTGAGCTCCAGGGGGAAGGGTCTGTGGCTGACCCATCTCTGGCCCAGGAAGAGCCTCACTGAGGGCTTGTTGACTGAGTGAGTGTGGAGAAAGCTGGGGTGAGAGGCCAAGCAACCCCCCGCACCAAATCCTTTGGTTACAATTCTAATTGATGGCACCCTTCTCAAGCGCCAGGAGGTGGGAAGAAGCCCCAGAACAGTGTGGTGGGGGGTGGCTGCACCCATCCCTCCTCCTCCCTACCCTGTGCCCTGCAGAGGCCTCCCAGCAGGGGGGCCATTCTGGTCCTGCCTCGGACCTCCGGAGGGAGCAGGAACATCAGAGCTGAGAGAACCCAAGGCCTCATCTGATGGACAGAGGAGGACGGGCCCTGCACAAAAGCGCAGGAGAGTTGAGAAGTGCCCCCACCCTGTGCTGTGCAGCACCTGCCTGCCTGGTGTCCTGAGGAGGGTCGGTAAGAGCACGGCAGCAGGGAGTGGATGGGAAAGGCTGAAGAGGAGGTTCCTCCATCAACCCCGGCACCCAGCACTCTCCTATGGGAAGCTAGGACCCACTTCTACCAAAAGGCCTCTTTCCTCCCCACATCAGCTTCCAAAGACAAAATGAGAGGGCAGCAGGAGAGCACCAGGGAAATGCCAGTGGGTTCTCCAGCTGGGAGAACCGTGGAGGCAGGGTTCCAGACACCCGCAAACTCTCATATGCCTCCCTTTCAAGGCCAGAGGTGCTTTCAACTTAGTGGGTTAGTTTGCAGTCAAAGGCTTGTTGGAATCTCCAGAGAGGTCCTTGGCAGCCTAGGGCCTCTCACTAGCACCTGCCAGGTGGGTCTTCCGTGGGGACACACCCTTTCCATTCCCTTCCCTTCTCTTCCCTCCCAGCTCTAGATTCTAGCCTCCTCGGTCCTCCTTCTATTCCTATGCATCTTCTATTCAGCTGCACCCAGAAGTAAAAACAGCACAGACCCAGGGCCCTGCAGGAGGTGCTTGTCTGTGAGCTGTGGCATTTATCCTACAAGTGTGTCTTATCCCGGAAATGACACTCTCCCAAGGTTGCTCAGCAGGCACTAGCCCAGGGTTCCCTCCGGGCATCCTGTCCACTCATCCTTAACCTCCTGTGTGTTCATACTGAGAGTGAGAGGAGGGGTACGGGGGTAGCAGGATGCCTCCTTTTCTTGATCCACCAAGCCGATCTTGACCCTGAGCAAAATCTTCCTCCAGCGAGAATTAATTTCCAGAAATCCATTCAGGAAAAGACCCTTAGAGTTCAGCCACCTGGTTGGCCCTCTTGAAAAGAGAGCTGACCCCCTGGAGCTGTGGTGTTTGTGGGGGACTCTGAGGAATCTGAGGGGAGGGGGCTGGGGGGACAGGAGAGCAAGGGCTCTGAACCAATAGCGGTGTTGCCCAATGTTGCCCCATCTGTAAAGGAAGCTCAGCAATCAAGAGCTTCTCTGCTTGTCCTTCCTGCTGTGACGAAAGAAACGGAAGAACAGCTTCAGGGCTAACAGCACATTTTGACTTCTGTAAGAAAGTTGCTTTGCTTGCTTGCTTGGGGCAGGAAGAACCGGGTTCCTGATTGGCTGACTCAAAATTAAACAGCTCCCTCCCGCCTTGGGAACTTGCCGTCCTGTGAAGGGTATAAAGGCCTCGCCCGACTGTCAGTCGGGGTCTCACTCACTTCTCTCCGAGTGGGACCCTGTCCGGACAGTTTGTGTAAGCTTCTATACTTGTATTTGTATAAATCCTTTGCTAATCTTTCTACTTGGTGTTGGTGATTCTCGGGTGTCCTTGGCTGGGACACGGGTCGCATTTACCGGGGAACTCGACTCCAGGCGTGTGGCTCCCGGACCGCAACACTGCCCTTTCTCCTTGCGCCCCGGAACCCCTGCCCTTCCTTGTGGTCTTCTCTTCACTCCAGTCCGGTAGGGCTGGGCCCATGTTCTCAGTCTCTCCGGGTTGATACTTGTGTGTCTTTCTGATTCCCTTTCTCCTTCACCCACTATGTGTGATCCAGGGCCCAAATGCACCCAGTCTTCCTTCATTCTGCCCTTATGTCCACATGTTCCTTTCTCTTCCATGGTCACAAGATGGCCCTGGGCTCCTGCCTGGGCTCCTGACCACTCCCTTGCCTCTCGGCTCCCCCACTGCAGTCCATCCCCGAGGGAATCTTTCAGAACCACAGAGCTAACCGTGGTTCCAAGTCATCTCCCCTTGCCCCACCACCGCCGCTACACCCTGTCCCTAAGGAATCTCATCCCCCTTCCCCCTTTGGATTAAACAACCCACTCTGTGCTGAAAACCCCCAGAACTGTATTTGCCCACCCAGATCTCATGGATACTTGGAGGTGCGCTCAGCCGTGAACCAGACAACTCAGCCTGAAATCCCACCGGCACCCCAAAGCAGCACACCCAACTTCCAGTGCTGGACAAAGATGGAGTAGGCACATCTCTCCCTGTTCCTCCTGCTAAGTACAGCTTAAACCCTGGAGATGATAGATATAGTGGTTTACACCATATGAATGACTCATCTTAAAGTTGTAAAGGTAGAGGTTCAAGTTATCCTCAGTGGGCTAAAGAACACCAGGCTGTGCTCCTTCTGGAGACTCCAGAGGAGCCCGCTTCCTGGCCTTTTCCATCTTCCAGAGGCCCGCCATATTCCTTGCATCTTGGCCCCACCTCGCTCCCACCTCTGTTTCCATCATCGTATCTCAGCCTCTCACACTGACTCTGCTGCCTCCTTCTTATAAAAACCCTGGTGGTTACATTGGGCCCACCAGGATAATCTCCCCATCTCAAGATCTGTAATTCAATCATATCTGCAAAGTCCCTTTTGCCACGTGAGGTAACATACTTATAGGTTCCAGGAATCAGGACATGTACATCTCTGGGGTCCATATTCAACCTAACAGGCCAGTATATTGTGATAAATTGTGTGTGCAAAGTAATACCTAGAGCAACCACTACGTAAACTATACAAAGAGATACACTCAAAAACACTATAGATAGGGACTTCCCTCGTGGCCCAGTGGTTAAGACTTTGCCTTACGATGCAGGGGGTGCGGGTTTGATCCCCAGTTGGGGAGCTAAGATCACGCATCCTTGCAGCCAAAAAAACCAAAACATAAAACAGAAGCAACAATGTAACAAATCTTTTTTTTTTTTTTTTTGCGGTAAGCGGGCCTCTCACTGTTGTGGCCTCTCCCATCGTGGAGCACAGGCTCTGGACGTGCAGGCTCAGCGGCCATGGCTCACGGGCCCAGCTGCTCCGCGGCATGTGGGATCTTCCCGGACCGGGGCACGAACCCGTGTCCCCTGCATCGGCAGGAGGACTCTCAACCACTGCGCCACCAGGGAAGCCCTCCATAAAGACTTTAAAAAAGGTCCACATCAAAAAAAAAAAAAAAAAAAAAAACACTATAGATAAATCAAAATGGAATTCTAAAAAATGTTTAAGTAACCCACAAGACAGTAGGTAAAAGAAAACAGTGAAAATGTAAAAATAGGGAAAGCAAACAAAAATTAAAATAAAATGACAGACTTAACCCTAATATATCAATAATTATATCAACTATAAATAGTCTAACTATTCCAATTAAAAGACTGGGATTAGCAGAGTGTTTTAAAAAAACAACCCTGCATCGGCTGTCTACAAGAAACTCACTAAAATATGTAACAACATATCTAGGTTGAAAGTAAAAGAATGGAAATATATATACCATGTAAATGTTAATAAAAAAGAAAGTAGGAGTGGCTGTATTAATATCAGATAAAGTCAAATTCAGAGCAAAGAAAATTATTAGGGGCAGCTTGGAATATTACATAATGGTAAGAGTCAACACACCAAGAGATCATAACAATCCTAAATGGGTATGCACCAAAAAACAGAGCTGATAGGACTAACAGGAGAAATAGATAAATTTATAATTATAGTTGGAAGCATCAAACTCCTCTCTCAACAACTGATGGAACAGGGAGACAGCAAATCAGCAAGGGTAAGGACCAATCCAACAACACCACCAACGAAGATCTAATCAACATTTACGGAACACTGCCCAACAACAGCAGAATACACATTCTCCTCAAGTGTCCACAGAACATTTACCAAGATAGACCACATCCTGGGACATAAAACAAACTTCAACAAATTTAAAAGAATTTAAATCGTACAAAATGTGTTTGATCACAATTAAATCAAACTAGAAATCAAGAACAGAGATAGGAACACCTCCAAACACTCAGAAACTAAGCTTCACGCTTCTAAATAATCAATGGGTCAAAGAGTCAGAAATGGGGAGCTTGAGTTCCTCCCAAAAGACAATGAAGTCATAACTTTGAATAAGAACCTAGGTAGTTTTAAAACAAGCAGCCAAGCCAACATTTTGAGAAACACAGGTGTGAATGTTCAGATATGGGGGAGACACACACAGAGACAGAGACATAGAGAGAGAATGAGAACCCACTATTCTTTGCAGAAGCCCTCTGTGAAATGAGATCACTTTATTCTGGCTCTCTCCTCCCCCACATCTCCCTTTTCCCCTCCCATACTGTCCTGCAAAGGGCTATTCTTGAATCCCATGGCTCTTTTGATCTGGCTATAGCCAACTGACTTAAATTGTGGATCACCTACTCAAGCTGGCCAAGGAGTCTTTTTTGAACTTTTAAAAAAATGACTGTCATACAGAAAAGTGTAAAAATGTAAGTGTACAGCTCAATAAATTACGCCAAAAAGAACACTTATGTAACCACCACTCAGGTCTAAAAAGAAAACATGGCCAATCTTCAGAAGCCTCTTTATACCTCCACTCAAACCAACACCCTCTCTCTGTCCCCAAAGTTAACTACTATTCTAATTTTTAACACTATAGTTTACTTTTGCCTCTGTTTGAACTTTATGTAAATTGAATCATACAATATGCATTTTCTTGTACCTGATTCCTTTCATTGAACACTATGTTAGTGAGATCATCCTTTTTTTTTTCATTTTCTGATTTTTATTTTGTTTCCTAATAATTGCTAGTATTACAAATACAATCTATTTTTGGATATTATCCTTATATCTGGCAACCTCATTAAGTTCACTTATTAATTCTAAGGCCCCTCCTAGCAGCCTCACTGGCTCATCTTGGCATTTTCTAATCCGTCTTCCAGTCAGCTGCCTCCTGACTCTTAGGTCCTACCTCTGCTCCTACCTCCAAAATTCTCTGGACTACAAAGAAAGATTTCCCAGAGCCCATGTGGTCACTTGGCCACTTCCTCAAGAGCTGAGGGTCACTATGTTGGTGACTAAGGACAGGTGATGTGCTTTGCAGGGGCCGCGGAGAGTGCCACGGACTGAGGGGAGAGTCCGGGACTAGCTTGTTCTGAACCATCATTCCCTAGTCATCGGGAATGGTTCACCTTGTTGAGGAAGCAGCGGCAGGGTGCAACATGGATGCCAGATGGCCAAGATGAGGGCTTAAAGGCAGAAGATGACTCGTACAATGAGGAGCTGGTAGCAAAGCCTGGGGACGTGCCAGGTGAAGCAGTGCCCGATGGCTATTTGCAAATGGAGGAAAGAGTCAGAGAAGTGAGCAATTTCCAGGATATTTGGAAATACTCTGGCTTGAGGTTGCTCCTATGAAATAACTTGAACAAAAAAATTCAGACACTCTCAGAGCTGAATGTTTCCTTTGATGCTATTTTACAAGTAGGGTCTCTAAGCCCAGAGCGGGGGCATGTGGCCTGCCCAGACTCGCCCAGGGAGGGCTAGGTGGAATCTGGCTTCCTGACTCCTTGCACTAGGGGAGGAGTGGCATTCCTTTCAGTTAAAAACATCCTCATTGAGCATTTATTCTGGTCCAGGCACTTGTCAAGGGCTGTGTCACCAAAATGAACCAGACCTGGTCCCTGCCCCCAAAGGCAACAAACAAGTGAGCAGGGAGTTACCATGATGGGAGATGAGAATGTCCAGGAAAAGGCATGAAAGACCATGCCTGTGCTCAGTGCCCTATAAATGGGAGAGGAAGTCTGCCTCCCACCTGTGGCAGCTCTGAAAGGGGCAGGGAAAGTCCCCACACACCCTCACTCTGGCATCTTCCAGCAACCTCCACAAGGTGGCCTTGCTGGAACCAAGTGACTGAGAGAGAGAGTATAGGGATGAGGAGTTGTGGGGCCTTGTGGGTAACTGGGGGAACTCCCTCTTTTACTCTGGGAAGGTAGGAGCCACTGCGGGGTGGGGACTAAAGATAGACTGAGAGGGAGCAGAGAGGCAATTGCGGAGGCTCAGCGATAATCAGGGACAGAGATGAGACAGCTTCGCCTGGGGTGCAGCAGCGGGGAAGTGGAAAGACAGGTTGAATTCTAGGCACATTTGACAGGTGGACACCATGGGATTTGCTTACATTACCAGGGGATATGGGGTGTGAAGGTCAGGAGTGGAAGATGACTCCAAGGTGCTTGGCCTGAGAAACTAAAGGATGGACTTCCATTAACTGAGATTTGGAAGACTGTGGACGGAACAGATTGGGAGGGGGTGGACCAGAAGTTCCATTCTGGACACCATCAGACTGACAGGCCCCTGGACCTCCAGACGGATTGTGAGAGAGGAAGCTCCCTGACTCACCAGCACTCAGAATGCACTGGTACTGCAGGAGTCAAATGCAGAGGTCTGGAGCTTTATTTAGTTGGGGGCCATGGATCCATTTTCTCCCCAGGATAATGCTGATGTCTAATTACCCAAAACACTGTCCAAATCTAGGGCCTCATGAAACACTCTGTATCATGTTGATGGATCATTCTTACATGCTAGGAGCCTGGGACAACTTTCCTAATGGCCCCCTCAAGTCCCACTCCAACCCTTCTGCCCCTGCCCTACCCATGCCTGCAGCAGAGGAGTGCAGACAATCTCCCATTCAAGCCTTCAGCTTATCGGCACTGTTCCACGCATGCCGGTTCCTTCCTTGCACAGGGACCCAGAAGGGCTGGAGTGTTTCTCTGTATGGTCCACATCTAGCACAGAGCCTGCCTCTGCGAGTTTCATGACTAACAGTGCTTTGTGATTGATTGTCCACCACTGCTTTGTGATTGATTGTTGGCTTACCCCTGAGCGAAAGAGAAGGAAACATCTACCCTGGCTGCAGGGAGAACAATGGGTGCATTCACAAGCTTCAGGAGGGCTTGGGTGCATTTTTGGACAATGTTTATTCATCATTTTATGGGCCACTTTGTGTTGGCCACAGATTTCAGTGCACTAAAGAATTTACTGAGATCAGAGCTGAGCAGTGATCCATAAGATGTGAGAATTAAACCCATGAGAGAAGCCTTGAGAAGAAGCAGAGCTTTCTCACACTGGGCTTCTGCCCCAGGGACAGCCTAGTTCAGGCTTCCTTCCAGGTGGGCCATGGGGCTGATACATAAAGGACAGGAGACCCGGACAGTAGGGATACAGCTACCAGTGGAGTTGTCCCCAGCTCTGTGCCCTCTGCCATTGTTTATGGGAAGATACCCCAGCCATACTCCTTGCCCTGCAATGCTCACAGGCTGTTCCTGCCCTGACGCCTGGTGCCTCCCCTCCTCACTCAAATTCTCAGAGCCAGCAAAGGGCAGCCCCCTCCAGGAAGCCAAGTAGCTGCACCTGCGTGAACTCTTCCTTCCTGTAGCCCACCTCGCTGCCCAGATCTCACGCCAGCAAGTGGCCCTGTGGAAGTGGCGTTTGCTTATGGAATCTTTTGCGGATAATTATCACCCAGCCTGTGTCAGCCAGCTTGCTCCGCCACGGCCTCAGTTTCTAGGAAAATGCTGGTCCTGAGATAGGACTACAAAGTACAACTGAATTTTGTTTAAAACCCCACAAACAGACATATGAATGGGTACAACCCATTTGGAGAACCATTTGGCAGTATCAGCTAAAGCACAATAAGCCCCATGACCAGGGCTGGGCTGCTAAGTGCTTAATAACGGGTTCTGGGAGTGTAATTCCAGCATGACTATTGTTTGATGTATTTTTTCATGTTAAAGGAGCAAGATGAAAGAGAAACGACTAGACGCATGTCAGAACTTCACTTATTTGTCGTGATGTGAGCAATGTCCTTCCTGAATCAGATACATAATCGTTTTCCAGTACTATATAACTGAAAAATATTTTCTCAATTGTTTGTGCTATTTATGATGTTATAGCTACAGAGATGACACACTTATTAGTTTAAACTGCATTGTGGACATTTTCTCTATCAGTTTCTTAAGTCTAACTCTAGACAATCAATAAAAAAACAACAATCTATTAAGCCCTGGTTTGTAGCATTTGCCAATTTCCAAGGTGACTGATTTCCTATTGCCAATGTGCATGGACATCACTGAATCTGGAGTTGGGAAGAGATGAGTAATATGTTACACAGTGTTCCTGCCAAACAGGTAACAATAGACATAAATGACATCGAGAACGACGGGAATGCAAGGGGAAAAGGTCAGAGTGGGGCAAAATTCTGCAAGCTCCTGGCAATCTAACAGCTGGTTTTCATGAACCCAGATGAGCCAGCTCCCGTGCAGCACTGCCTAAGTGGACACCTAACAGAACTGTGTGCACGCGCGCACCAAAGGCACAAACAGGAATGTTCACAGGAGCATTACCCCTAACATTCAAAATGTCTCTTAGTGGTAGACAGGAAAAATAAATTATAAAGCAACAAGAATTGCTGCTACCCACGATAACAGGGCTGAATCTCAAAAATACAATGCTGAGTGAAAGAGATCGGACACAAAGTTGTGTCTACCTTTGCGCACAGCTCTGACTGTGTTTATATAAAAGCTCAAGAAGAGGTCAGATGAGCCTGTGACGTCACAAGATAGGAGAGTGGAAACTTGAGGCAGAAGGGGTGGGAAAGTGAGCGGTGGGGCAGGAGCGGGGCTTCAGGGTGCTGGTAATGTGGGGTTTTTTCTTGATTTGGGTGGTGATTACATGAGGGTGTTCATCTTGTGATAACTCACCTAGCTGTACATATATTAACCATGCACTTTTCTACACGTAGGCTGTACATCGATTAAATGTTTATTTTTAAATGCCACCAGCATGAAGGCAAACGACTGCATCCCCCAAAGGGGAAGTGTCCAAAATGCTGCCCTGGGAGGCCCTCTGGAACCTGCAGGGCAAATCTTTCCTTGATAAACAACCTCCTCCCTCAAATGTCAACTCTTGACAGTGGCTGAAGAGAGGAAGGGGATGGATATTTGTAAATGGACGAAAGTTGTGGTTACCCAAGTCACAGTGGGATGGGGTCTGAGCTGGGCCTGGGCTCAGGAGAAGGAGGGAAGGGAGAGAAGGAGGGAGGGAGGGAGAGGAAAAGAAACGAGCGTGGCTGGCAGACTCTGCCCAACACCTGAGCACAGTGACAGGTGCTGTTCTGGACGCTGTGTGTGCACAACACATTGGATCATGAGCCACCCCTGCGAGGTAGGTCCTGCCATCACTCCGCCCATTTCACAGATGACGACACCAAGGTTCAGGGGCGAGGTGACACCAAAGCGCCCTCTAGGCAGCCTCGGGCCCCGGGAGCTGTGCTCTCCTCACCCCGCCCCAGCCCCATTACTCCCCTAGGAAACTTTGTGTCTCTGCTGGGAAGGCAGTGCCAAGAAGGGCCTGAATGTTCTGCCAATGTTCACCTCCCTCCCACACTGGGACTGAGTCTTTGTAATCTGGGGGCCCCAGCATATTGCTGTTAATCAAAATTAGCTGTGGCTGATGAAGCAGGGGCATCAAAGGGGCCCACAGGAGGAATAAGGAAACAAATGAAAAATCGAGTCAGATGTTCCCAGCAAATGCTGACACCTCGAGTTCCACAATCTGTCTCATCTCTCGCCCCCAGCCCCACCCACCTCGAGTCTAGGAGGGCAAGAAGCTGCCGCCTTGGGGCAGAGAGGCCAACTCTTCCATGCCCTTGGGGGCTGCTGAGCTCGCTCCAGACTGGGAAGAGTCTCCATGACCTCTGGGTCTCTGGGCCTGGCTGCAAGGCCGTGCTTCCTCCCTGGCCAGCCTCCTGCTCTCCCAGGCCCCCGCCAGCCCCAGGAGGAGCAAGCCTTCTTCCTTCCCTTTTGTGGATTAAATTCTGGATCAAGTCAGACCTCAGGCCAGTGCTCAGCTGGATCAGGGACCAGGGAAGCTGGGAGAAGAAAGCTCGGGGGTGCAAGCTGGCTGAGCCAGATGCAGGCAGCCTGGAAGGTGATGACAAGGTCTGCTGGCTGGGCTCCAGGCTTTGTTCTCCTGGGTTCCGGTGGTGCTCTGGGCCCAGACCAGCCATGAGGCCTGCAAGACACTGTCCACTGGGGCTGGAAGCAGAGCTCTCTGCTGGGGAGAAAGAGAGAGCAGCAATGGGGTGTGGGGCAAAGGAGAACTGGTGGCAAGCAGGGAGCCCTGCAGGGCAGGTTGTCCCCACAGTTCCTGTGACAGCTGCTGGTGGCAATGGAGGACCACCCACTTGCTTAATGTCAATCACCAAGCAGGGATGCCAAGGTCACAGGCTGAGGCTGGTGGGAGTGGGGTGGGGTTCTGAGGACCCACACGGCTCCTAAGGAGAGTAGGGGGCCTCCTCAGAGGAAAGAGGCCGCAGGATGTACCTGCCCGCTAGGAAGCCCTCAAGCCACACCCTTCCTGTGTCCAGCCCCTCCTTCTTTAGAGAACCCACTTATGCTGACTGGCTCCTTTGCTCCCATGGGCGTTGGCCATCACACCTGTGAAGTGGTTCTTCCTACGTCATCTCCCTCAAACTTTGGGGTCAGGGTTCATTGCTGTGATGCTGGCCATTTGTGGTGCATTAATTGTCGCTACCATTGGCTAGGTGGGAACCAGCGCATCCCGGGCTCTCTTCCCCAGGGAGGCTGGGGCTGAGGCAGGGGTCTGAACTGAAGCTGGGAGGACTTCAGTGAGATACAACCAGAACTGCCACCCGCCATGCAAAGGGCTCAGAAAGGAACTTAGAAGAGAAAATGTCCTGGGGAACCTTCCTCGGAATCTTTTAAGGCCTGTCACAGCCAAGGAAGAGGGCTGGCCTGTCCTCTAGAAGTGAGAGAAGGAGTGAGCACAGGTGTTTGGGTTCTGTGAAGAGAGCCTGCTGCTACAAGGAGCAGCTGTGCTCCACCTTGGGGGAGTGCCTCTGCAAGGAAAGCCCACCCTCCTGTGGCCCCTCTGACAGACCCCCATCCCCACCCTCAGGCTGGGCAGGAACAAGGAAGCAGCCTGGTTTCCTGCTTTCTTACCCACAGCCGTGCCCTTTCACGCTGCGGGGGGGAGGAAAGGCCCGAGGGAGAAATGATGCCAAGGTTGGGAAGGGATGGCCTCAGACGGGCCAGGCACCTGGAACGTGGGGACGACATAGACCAGCCACAAGATGAACGGCAGCCTTCAGCTTCCAACAGTGCACCTGGGCTACAGGAGAGGCATTTCTAATTCACATCTTCGAACCTCAGTTTTCTCATCTCTAAAATGGGAGTAAAAATCTCCCAGGGCTGTAGCAAGGATTCGATACTTATATTTTTTAAAAACCTTGGCCCATTAGGGAAATGTTGGTTACAGCTTTGGCTGTTGGGATCTGTTTCAGGTTGGTTCCCACAACCTTTTGGCACGTCCCCATCCTTTTATTTTTTTGAGAACCTTCTTATTTTCTGGCACCACAAGATGCTACAGGCTCATCTTGTATGTTCCCTGCCCCCGGCCTAGAATCAGCCATTTTACCAAGCCTGCCTTACTTCCTTTTACTGGACAATGATAGTCAGAAATCAAAGCCTTAACACCGGGTATACTTGTTGTTACTGGGCTCTCTCAGCAGAGTGAGGTAATATAGGTCATACACGTAAAGCACACGGATGTACTCACATTGTTTCTGTATCTAGCCAGCTGTGCACGTACTGAGCTGCATACTGACCTCTCCAGTCTAACCTGTCCTCGGGATTCACTCCAGCCTTCCTTCCTTGTGTGTCTGTAACTTCCCTCTCCTGCGGTATACACGACTTTCTATCATCCATTTACTTCTTTGTTCTACCCCAGCACACCTGTGAAGCAATTTCGGAATTGCAGCCGTCTGGGAAACAAATCTACCAATTACAGTATGCTCTTTACAGCTCCTTTCATCTTTAGCCTTACAATTTCCAGGCAAAACACTGTTTTCTAAAGTGATTCAGATCAGCCCCTTTTCCCGCCAGCCGCTTCAATGAGGTCATGTCATGCATTTGTATAAAGTTTGTGTCAATCATCAACTTACCACCTCCCAGCTCTGAATGCACCCTTCAGCATGTGCACTGAGCTGGAATTCCAGAGTGAGCGCGATGGTGAGCTTTCTCAGTAGAGGGCGCCGGAAGGACATTGCAGGAGAAAGGCGTCCTCCTGCCAGTTCCAGTGAGGGCCAGGGGAGGGCAGGGTGGGCATGAGGACAGGCAGTCTGGGCTGCCCATTTGCAGCCTGGGTCTGGTGATGACCTTTTCCAGAGCCTTCTCCATACAGAGCCGGGAGCCCCGCGCAGCCTGCGTGGCCTCCTGTGCGCTGGCACCCGGACTTCCTCTCCAAGCCCGGGGTCACACATTGAGCTGCAGCCCCTGTGCAAGCCTTCACGTGGCTCAGGCACTCAGAAAGCCTCCTGGCCCCATGGCCCCCAGTGAACGTCTCTGCTATCCCTGGGCTGACCGCACCTTCTCCAAGGAGACCCGAAGCCCTTCCAAGTTTGTCCTCCCTTAAGGATTCTCCCTCAGCCCTAAGTTTCCTTATACCTTAGAGTTTCTCTTGGATTATTTTGTTTTTTTATTGACTCTTCTGCTGCCCTAGGAGCACTGCCTCTGGGAGAGGTTAGCCTCAACCCCAGAGGAATGTGTCCTAATTTAATAAAGCAGCCCAATTATGACACCTTGGGACCAAGGCCAGTGGGATGAGAAATGCAGACTCAGGTTGGTGGCTCTACCCCTGGGCTAGTGGCAGGACAATTCCAAGTGCTGGTGAGGATTAGAGCAATTGAAACACTCATAAACTTTAAAAAAAACTGGCTTATCTACCCAACTGTTGGGCTGCACCCCACAGACCTACAAGGCCTGTGCCTGCCCCACTTCAAGACCAAAGAAAGAGCCCGGAGTCAGCAACAGAGACGTCAGTGGTGTAACGGATGGGGGAGCTTACACGTCTGAAGCAAGGTCCCGGAGCGACACCCCACTGTGTGCGGTGGACGGGGGTGGGGTGGGAAGGAACATGGTGGCAGTCTTCACTCTGGGGCAGTGGGGAAGGGGAGATTACCAGTTACAGGGGAATTGATGTCAGGTGGGCTCATTAGTTACCAGGGAAACCAGCGGAGGGGCACGCCCCTCACCGCCCCTTTGATAAGAACAATCACCAGCCTGGGGCGGGGGCAGGAGTTTAGGAAGTTCAGTCGTGTGTAAGATACAGGTGAAGCAGACACTGGTAGGGCAGGGGAGGTACAGAGAGCCATCTTGAGTGGCCCGACCATACACCAAAAAAAAAGGCATATAAAGCTGCATAAGAAGACATGTCTTAAGAATATGCATAGTCCCATTATTTGTAATAAGCAAACATTGGTGTGGATAAATACATTGCGATTTTCATTCAATGGAATATACACGATTAGGAATCAATAAATTATGGCGGCATGGCACAACATGGATAAATCTCACATACATACTACTGGGGAAAAGAAATGTTAAAAGATAAACTGAGGCACGTTAAAGTTTTCAAGAGTTTGAGCGTATATCAACTGGAATCAGGCAGCACCAAACTGAAGGTTGGCTGGCTATGCTCCACCGACAGGGGCTGGGGGAGGCTTTTTTAGAGAAGACACAGAAGCTAAACAAGGAGACTATCTGATTGGCTATAGCTTACGTGGTTGCCTAATTTGGGAAAGCCTAGTTGGCTATTTGTGATAGGTTGTTCTTAAGTTTCGTTTTCTCAGATTCCAGTGCATTGATTCTGGCTGAGGTTTCAGTTTGCTTACAAAGACTACCAAGGGAGAAAAACCACCTCAGTCTACCGGCTCCTTGTTTAATTACCTTAACAGAAACAGGGGGCTGTGTTAAACACTTTAATAATAATTTTTATTTTTAAAAAAATGGTCATTTAAGTTTTCACTTTTTTTTTTGCACCATTAACAACAGAATTATGAAAAACTAAAACTCAAAACACAAATAAAGATGCTCCAAGAGAAGACAAAGGGGCTGAGCAGTGAGGGTTCCTGCCCACTATGGGGGTCTCCATTTTCACGGCCAGAGCAGGGTGGGAGCTCTGCAGTCAGCTACCTCGGGCCTCAGAGCACTCCTGAGTACCGCACCGGCCTGTACATCTATCTCATCCAGATGTCAGTAGGTCCCGCTGAGCTGCCTCAACTGCTGTGCTCAGGAAGGCATTCATGTGGCCAGTCACTTGGTCTCACATTCATTCTGGATTGTTCATTACATTAGCCCTGGCCCAGGCTCTGAATTTTAACTCACAGGCATGGTGGATTTCAGTCAATAAACAGATAATCAGTAATGAGAACTTTTATAATATAGAGAGCAAGTTGTCTCAATGAGAAGTAAAAAATTCTCAGTTGAATGATAATAAAAACGGAAGTTCAAATGGAACTTTTAAAAGTCCCAAAGATGGAAAATTCTGTTCTTAGGAATTAATTACCGATTAGGAGACTGGTTAGGGTTTTATCAGTCTGAAGGAGGAACTCAATTGGTTTACAAAGCTTTTTTTTTTTCTTCTTCTTGCACTCAGCACAGGACAGGGACAGAGCAAAATGAAAGAAAAACCGTGGAAGACATTTGTATTAAAGTTGACTTAAAGAGCAATTTCCTTGGGGAGTAAGATTCTAGAGGCTAAGGTGGCCAGATTTGAAAAAGAGGCCTGTCCTGACCCAAATGCTCTTAAAGCTGTGACTCTGAAAGAGGCCATTATTTTGGGATGGATAGATCAGGGATGATGACACGTCCCAGCAAGACCCAACAGAAAGAGAGGCAAATTATTAGAGAGAAAATGGAAATGATCCCACAGATTGGGAAGCTGTGGACAGTTGCCCTGGAAAAACCGACAGGAGCGATTGCAGGACCATGCCCATTCCTCCCTCACTCCACCCCCAGGCCCCGGATTGGGACTGTTCTGCAGAGCGGCGACAGAATTTGGACAGAATTCATTTAACAATCATTCAAGTAATTCTTGAGCACCCAGGCACTGTATGGGTGGATAAAAATTCCCTGCTCTCCTATTTCAAATTGGTTGTTTTCTAGAAACTAAGGCTATGTCAGGACGTGATTTAAAAACAAACCCCCAAAAAGATAAATATAGAATG
>NW_006798282.1:506952-532332 GCF_000442215.2 Lipotes vexillifer
GTGGGAGGGGAGGTGAAGGGTGCTATTATATCTAGGGATTGAGGAAGGCCTCCCTACGGGGGTGACATTTGAGGGGAGACGTGGAGGAAGTAACTGAGCAAGCCCCACTCCAGCTTATCACGTTCACGGAGGAGTGAGGAGGCCGGCCCGGCCAGGGTGTGGCATCCGGATTGATTGATTGCTTCATTGATTGATTATTTATTTATGTATTTTAATTTGGTTGCGCCAGGTCTTAGTAGTGGCAGGCGGGCTCCCTAGTTGCGGCTCGGGCATCTGGATTTTTTTTTTTTTCTTTTTTTTTGCGGTACGCGGGCCTCTCACCGTCGTGGCCTCTCCCGCTGCGGAGCGCAAGCTCCGGACGCAGGCGCAGGCCCAGCGGCCATGGCTCACGGGCCCAGCCGCTCCGCGGCATGTGGGATCTTCCCGGACGGGGGCACGAACCCGTGTCCCCTGCATCGGCAGGCGGACTCTCAACCACTGCGCCACCAGGGAAGCCCCGGGCATCTGGATTTTAAAAAGAGCTCTTTGGCGACTCTGTCAAGGCTGATTTTTTCAGAGAGAACACTACGGGAAGAATATGAATCAAGGGGCTATCAAAATTGTCCGGCCAACAAATAATGAGAATCTTCTCTCATTATTCCAACAAATAACGAGGAAGTGGTGGTAGGTAGGGAAAAGAAGGAATGCACTATATGCTGAAGTTGCTTCCTGCTCCTTGCACCTGTTGGAAAAGCAGGCAGGTGGCCCCAACCCTCAGGACTGCTGGGAAACGCCAGGAGGCTTTAAACCCTTCTGTATTCGTTTCTTCACTTACTACCACAAGTTGGGTGGCTTAAAACAATGAAAATTTATTATCTTACCGTCCTGGAGGCTGGAAATCTGAAATCAAGTTGTCAGCACTCTGACTCATGTCTGAATGAAGCTCATCCAGTACATGTTTTCTCCATGGGGCACATCACAGCCTTTGTGCTCTTAGGAACTCGGGACGTTACTTCAGCACTACACTTGGGGCCACTCTAAACAACAGTCACCAACAAAAAGCACAAAAATTCGAAAAACATGACACAAACAGACCATGCAAAGGACACCTGTTTACAGCATGAGAGCTGATTCAAGACGGCAGAGTGCTGTCTTGTTGCCTTTCAGCTGGGAGCATGTGCATTGGGTAACTCAAATTTTTCCCACTCTGTGCATGTCCCAAGCTTTCAGAGACGGCCTCCTCAGAGCATGTGACCCAGGGCCCAGCCCAGGGTTCAGAAAGAGTGTCAGCGAGTGTCTAGGCTGAGTCCTGACCCTGTCTGAAAGAGAATGGCCCCTGGCTTAGAAGCTGAGATGAATGTCCAGAGGGACTGGCCACAGCCATTCCCCATGAGGAAGGGACAGAACCCTGCTGTGCCCTGGCCAGCTAAGAGGCAGTGATGCAAGCTCCTATTTATACACATAAATTTCCATTTCCAGAGTGGATGGGTCCCTGTGAGTTGAGGGTGTTCCAAATGAGGTCCTGGAAATTGTGTTTGTCAAGCTCTCCACATGAGAGACCAGCATCTAAGGGCTCTCTTCTCTGTACCAGGCACACCTAGAATCCTTCCACATAAAAGGCACATTTCATCCTCCAAAAGCCTGAAGCCACTTGTTCACTGCCACACAGATCAAAGACCCCTGACTTCCAGTCCAGACTCTCCCCTGTACCCTCACCCTCTTCCCAAATCTCCTAATCTGCCCTGAGGTTGAGAGGAGCACAGAAAAAGAATTTGAAAGAGAGAAATTGATTAAGCGGGCTCCCCAAATCTGGTTAAATTGTGACCCGAGCCAAGTAATATAGAGAAACAAAACTGGAGGGTGAGGAGGGCAGACTCAGATGGCCCAGGGTGGGCCTGCTGTTGAAGGAGCTGAACTCTGGTGCAGCAGCAGAGGGCGGGAAAGAGGTGCCTGTGAGGTTGCCAAATGCTGCCATAGCCAGCCCCTCCCCCTCCCCCCTCTTCCTTTTCCTCCCCACCCACCCCCACTGCCTCCCTCCCTCCCTCCCACTGCTATCCCTTCCTTTTCCATCTACAGCCCACTGCTCAGACCGCCAGTGCCTGACCCAGCTGGTGGATGCCACCAGGCAGCCCTAGGACTGGTTCCCCCAAAAGCAGGCTCTGTAAACCTTGCGGGAAGGAGGGACACCTCCCTCTCGTGTGACTGCTACCAGGATCTCTCCAGGTTTCCCTTCCCTTCCGCTTCCTCGTGTGGTCTCCACCGTAACCGTAACGGAGCATCAGAAGCACTTGGGGAGCTGTTTAGAAACGCTGATGCCCAGATCAACTCAATGAGAACTTCTGGGGCTGGGACTAGTAGTGTCCCTGTGAGATACGAATATGAATATCCCGCTATCTTCTCTTCAGCCCCACGGAGCTTTCCCAGGCCTTGGCATACCCCACCCCTACCCCAGAAACCCAAAATTCTCTGGAAAAACAGGTAAGTGATGTTACTCATGGTAGTTAGAGAGAAGACATTCAGCCTATGTTAATTTAATTGCGACAAACACTCTCACACCCTTTAATACTTGTGTTCAAATATTTATACCATTTAAGCGCACAGAGTTTTCAAATTAGAATATTCTCACCAGAGCAAGCGGCTAAAGGTAATCTTTACGTGACCCAGAAACACTATCTGGGTATCCTTCAGCATCTCCTTACATAATTATTTTCAAAGGTGGTTTTAATGAAACAGAACAGGATATGACATTTTCACACAATATTTCACACCAGCTACAAAGTCAGACCGATCCTTTGTTTAAATATTCTCTGGCCACCACCTCGTTATCTGAGTGGGCTTTAAGCTACAGAAGAGTATGTGCATTTGTCCAACTGCAGGGAAAGGAGGAGGCCATTCTCCCCTTCAGGAGATCTCTTTTTTCAGCAGCAGTTAGGAGGCAGGCACGGGTGTTAACCTTTAGTTAACACCAGGCAGGACCAAGGAGTGGACAGTGGAACATGTACTGAGCGGGCCCTACAACCTGAAGGTGGGAGGGAAGGTGGGTGAGGGAGGGAGGGAAGGTGGGTGCTCTGGGTGGGGTGGATCTGCGCACAAGGCAGGAGGGCAGGGAGGGCAGGAGTGTTCAGAGGATGGGGCTGGGGTTTACAGTGGAGGCGCGGATATGGCTTTGGGGGAGCATGAGCCTGGCAGGGCTAAGGCTGGTAGAAAGGCAGGGCTGGCCTGTGAGGGGTCTGAATGCCATGCTACAGCCCCATGTTGGTGGGGGTTTCCGCCTCTGGAAAGACCCGCAGCTGCAGTGTGGAAAGTGGCTCAAGCAGCCCTGGAGGCGCCGGCAGGCCAGGACAGAGGCTGTTCTGCGGGCCTGAGCTGCGGTAGGAGCTGCCAGCCTGGAGGACTCGCTGAGGGCAGGGCTTTCCTCTCCTGCTTTAGCACCCACCCCGGCGTCAGCCCTGCTCCTCTCTCCTTCCTCCTTCCCTAGCCTCTCCTGGAGGAAGTAGGGGATGATGAAGCACCTCGGGGTGTGGCCATGGCCTCCCACCCACGTGGGGACTTTGTAGCCTCATCTCCGGGGCATGGGAACTACAACAGCTTTGGTCTCCAATGGGTGGAAGAGTGGGCTTGGGCGTTGCCTTGGACAGCTTAGTGTCTGTGAAACACGGTCCCACAGAGACTTGGCGCAAGCAAGGAAGTAAAGAGCAAGGGCGAGGACGCAGGGATGCAGGAATTTGAGCAAGGTCCCAGTGTGGCCGTGTCCTTCTTTGCGTCTCTCCTCCCGGATCGTGAGCACAGCAGCCCAATGGACAAGGATTTTCAAATGTTACTTCTAGAAAGGGAAACTGCATTCGGTCTCCATCATCTACAGGGCTTCCCAGTTAAAGGTGGGCAAATAGCAGAGCCAGGCTGAGACCCACCCGTCCTGACACGGTGTCCGGGGCCCTCCTTTGGTAATATTTTGCTGGACGAAGCCACGCATTCCCTGTCTTTCGAAATTCCCTGTGGAGCCTAGTGCTGTTCTCGGAAGTTGGAGCCAGCATCAACTGACCTTTGGTCCTTGGGGCAAAGACCTGGTCCAGGAGCCCAGTCCAGGGACATAAAGGGAGAGTGGGTCTGAACCCTTGCTCTCTAATGTGGGAAACCTCATGTCCTGCTCCAGATCTGTCAGAGCCCGGGAGACACTGTCGCACCCAGCTCACGGGGACAGCAGCGATGCGCCAGGACATGGAGGTGTGGGAGCAGGTGTTCCAGGAATTAATCCGGGAGGTGAAACCATGGCACACATGGAAACTGACACTAGACAAAAGCCTTCTTCCTAACATCCGGAAGCCAGGGTGGACACAATACCAGCAGTGGACCTGTGCCAGGTGAGTAGGGAATGCGATAGCAATATTCCAGAAAATGCTTGCTTATTTCTTACGGTGTACACTCGTTACTTGTCTTGTTCTGCTCACGCTTGAAGATTGAAGATTACAGGAAGCAAGGTGCCCTTGATCCAAGACGTTTTGGCTTCATTAAAAATTTTTCCTTTTTACGCTGAACCCCAAAACAATAGCAGGACTGGGCTAATGCCCAGATACAGAGAAAACAGGCTGCGAGGGGTGAGGGTGAGAAGCGGTGAGGAAAAGAGAAGGTGAGGAATGGAGGCTATTTCCCTCAACCACAGGAGAGCTGGACGAGCAGGACCCAGGGCTCATGCTCCCTGCATTGGGAGACCTAGGGTCCAACACAGAGTCCGTGGGGAGAGGCCCTGTGTGCTGAGGAGAACCGTCAGGGAGGGGGCGGAGGACGGGGAGAGCTGAGCAACACTCAGCAACCTTACCCCTCTCTACTCCAAGCTGATGGAGTCTTTTTAAAATAGGACCCTCAGAAGTCATCCAGAGTCTCACCCTCTCTTTTCCAGTTGGGAAAGCAGAGCCCCAAGGATTGGGGGTGGGAGGGTGGGACTCTATCCCGGGACTGGGGCCGTGCTCATTGCCTGCCCACCGACCCCTCACCAGGAGAGGGTCCGGGCAGAGGAAGCAGAGCTCTCTTCTCCTGGTGGCGTGTGGTTTTCCCAGGCCAAGAGCATGGGAGCAGAGTCTCAGCTCATTTCTCCCAGTTCTGGAGGCTGGAAGTCCAAGATCAAGGTGCCAGCTGCTCTTCTGAGCCACAGGCTTCTCCTTGTGTCCTCACATGGCAGAAGGAGCTAGGGCGCTCTGTGGGGTCGCTATTATAAGGGAACTAATCCCATTCCCAAGGGCTCCACCCTCCCAACCTAATCACCTCCCCAAACCTCCACTTTCTAATACCATCACCGTCAACGTTAAGATCCCAACATGGGAATTTGCGGGGGGACACAAACATTCAGACTATAGCATTTATCCACACCCACTTGTATCTATTTTTGGATTTCAGTTCAGGGTTCCTGGGGCTGTTGCACTTGTAGCCTTTGACCCACTTAAATCTACATTTGAAGAAGCCTTGATTTGGGGTCAAGAGACTGGAGTTCCAGTCCTGCCTCTTCCACTCACTGGGTCTCTGGGCGTGACAAGTTCCCAGCGTGTGCCTTATCTCTAAAATGATCACACCGGACTTGGAATTTGCCCAAGATTCCTTCCAGCTCTGATGGCTTGTGATTTGCTGTTTTCATGGCAGACACATCTGTGGGTCACAGAGCATGTTGGTGGCACAATGGAGACAGGAACAAGGGGCTCGGGATTTCTTCCCCACTAATCCATGACCCGGATCAAGTCATGTTTCTGTGTGTCCCTCCGGCACAGCCCACAACTGGGCCATACTGGGCCAAGCTGAGGGTCTTGTCTTCTTTCTCCACAGGTTCCAGTGCTCCTCATGCTCTCGAAATTGGGCCTCTGCCCAAGTTCAGGTCCTTTTCCACATGCACTGGAGTGAGGGGGAATCCAGGGGCCAGGTGAAGATGAGGGTCTTTGCCCAGAGATGTCGGAAGTGCTCCCAGCCTTCGTTTGAGGTTCCCAAGTTCACAGAAGAGAACATCTCAAGGATCCTGAACAACCTGGTGTTGCAAATTCTGAAGAAATGCTATAGAGAAGGATTTACGTTGGTGGAGATTCCTTTGATCAAGGAAATCTCTCTTGAAGGGCCACATGACAGTGACAATTGCGAGGCATGTCTGCAGGGCTTTTGTGTGCAGAGTGAGTTAGGTCTGGCCATGTGGTCACCAATATCCCCATTACCTCCCACAATAAGCTCACCCATCCTCGGGATCACCACCGAAATACCTTCTCCCACGAGGAGCAGCACCAGAGGGGATGCAGTGAAGAAAAAGAAGGTATTTCCCAGACCGTCGTTTCCTGAGACCACACAAGCTGAGAG
The DNA here is from genome assembly GCF_000442215.2 of Lipotes vexillifer. Lineage (NCBI taxonomy): Eukaryota > Metazoa > Chordata > Mammalia > Artiodactyla > Lipotidae > Lipotes > Lipotes vexillifer. The sequence goes on from NW_006798282.1 coordinate 513,259, forward strand.
CCTCCCCACTTCCTGGAGCCCGAGAGCAAACACCAACTTCCAGGCAGAGAGAAGAGACCAGAGCACCTTCAACAATTGCACTTTCTATTCCCACACAGCCCAGCATACCAGGAGCTTAGGCATGAGCTGCTGCTGCTGTCTCATGCTAATAATCATCGTTGTAATTGTGGTAAAAACCACTATCTGAGCCTGGAAAGCATGATGTTGAGTTTAAAAATATCAGACACACAGTCATCTACTGTATAATCCCACTGACGCAAAATATTCAGAATAGGTAAATCTAGAGATGGCAAGTAGATTTGTGGCTGCCAAACAAGGGACTGGGGGGAGAGGGGAAGTGGGGAGCAACTATTTAATCTGTATGGGTTTTTTGGGGGGATGATGAATATATTTTAGAGGTGATGGTTGCACAACACTGTGAATGCACCAAATGCCATTTATTTGTTCATTTTAAGATGGTTAATTTAATGTAAATTTCACCTCAATTTAAAAAAAAAAGAATGCTGCAATTTCATTCATTCTCTAGAGAACTGAGACTGAGGCGTTTATGGCTCACAGAACAGTTTGGAAATCTTAGGAAACCCGGGGGCCCTCTCCCCAGACGCTTTTGCACAGACCTTCTGATGTCAATCTGTGGAGGCGTTTGCCGTCCAAAGCATTAGTCTGAAAAGCCGGGTTCTAGAGCAGTGGTCTCCACCGAGGAGCTACACGCAGCTGGGGGCTGAGGCAGGACCATCCGCCAAGGTGGGGAGATATCCTTACAACTCGATTTAATTTTTGTTTGTACTTAACTGTTTCTTGTCACATGTTTTATAATGTATGTTAATATATTAGTAGAACGGTATAGTGATATGATAAATAAATACACACCCATTTCTCATTGACAGGGTTGCAAAATCAAAAACATCGTTACAGGGGGACCCTGTTCTGAAGGACCAAGGGTGGAAGTCTGTGCATGGATTCTCACCAGGATTCTGAAACCAAGTTGCTTTCTATACAAGTTTTCTATTCTGATTAATGAGAATAATTTTAAGACTCATTCTCACGTCTTTTTTATCTAGAAATAGGAATCCTTCTGTATATGTAGCTAAAATGAAAGCAGTAGTCATTTATAGCAAATGCTCCTTTTCACTCGCCCTTGTCTCCTTCTCCATCTGCCTGCCTCTCTCATCAACGACAGTGGCTCCTGGCAGCACAGGGTTGGTCTGGCTGAGCCCTAGCCTGCCCACTGCTCCTGCCGGGACAGTGTCTAGAACTTCATTTTGCAAAACTGAAACTCTGTAGCCATTAAACAACAAATCCCCCTTTCTCCCTCCCCCTAGGCCCTGCTAACTATCATTCTTCTTCCTGTTTGTATGAACCTGCCTACTTTAGATACCTCATACATGTGGAATTATATAGTATTCGTCTTCTGGTTACTGGCTTATTTCACTTAGCATAATGTCCTCAAGGTTCATCCATGTTGTAGCGTGTGACAGGATTTCCTTCCTTTTGGGGGCTGAATAATATTCCACTGTATGTATGTACCACATTTTGTTTATCCAGTCATCCATTGATAGACACTTGGGTTGCTTCCACCTTTTGGCTGTTGTGAGTAGTGCTGCTGTGAGCATGGTGTACAAATATCTCTTTGAGACTCTGCTTGCAACTCTTTTGGCTATATACTCAGAAGTGGAACTGCAAGATCATACGGTAATTCTACTTTAATTTTTTGAGGAACTGCCATGATGTTTTCTACAGCAGCTGCACCATTTTACAGTCCCACCATAAGGATTCCAATTTCCTCACATTCTAACCAACACTTATTTTCTGTTTTTTTTTAATATAATAGTCATATCAATGGGTGTAAGGTGATATCTCATAGTCCTTCGATTTGCATTTCTAGAAAATGCAATTTTTTATGATGTAAGTTTACACTTTCAAGGCAATATCAGAAATAATATTTGTACAACTCAGCACAGAGATAACTATTGGGAACACAACAGAAACGTGTAGCTAAATTCTTCACAGACTTGCTATTCATGTTCAAATGCTGGAGCACAGTCTACATATCTATATTAGGCAAACTCCAGGAACTTAAAATGTAATAGTGGGACAAGACAGAACAAACACACGCCTAAGAAACAAACATCTAAGAGAAAAGAGGGTGCCCCAGCAGCCCATAAATAGTTAGAAGCTGAGTGACCAGTGAGGTGGGGAAGGCATGCTGGATCATTAATACAAAAAGGGGTTCTTAGTGGAAAGCAAATCATAAAATATTAAAGTGGGGATCAGCCTTAGAAATTGTCTTCTCCAATTCTATTTTTTGCAGGTGGGGAAAATGAGGCTCACCCAAAGTGAAGTGATTTTTCCCAGGATTATACAGTGCATTTGTGAAAGCGCTGGCCTTGCAATCCTGGCTCCCTGAGTTCCAAGGTTGACTATCCGCCCCTTCAGGAGGTTACAAAATAGGTTCAGAAAGTCACAAAAATAAACATGCCTAAGTGAGAACCAGCGACTTCCCCGGTGGTCCAGTGGCTAAGGCTTTGCACTCCCAATGCAAGTGGCCCAGGTTCAACCCCTGGTTAGGGAACTAGATCCCACATGCCGCAACCAAGAGTTCGCATGCTGCAACTAAAGATCCCACATGCTGCAATGAAGACTGAAGATCCTGTGTGCTGCAACTAAGACCTGGTGCAGTTAAATAAATAAACAAATAAATAATTTTTTTAAAAAATCAGTGATGGAATTAAAAAAAAAAAAAAAAAAGTGAGAACCAGATCTTGTTTTGGACCACTTCATTGCTCGTACCTGGGGTTACAGGAGCTACCTGGGGTTGACCAGTCACAACTGAAATTAGACTGTAGTGCAGCAGCTGATTACTAAAGACTGAAGTCCTAACCCCAGACAGTGTCCATCCTTCCCTCAAAGCCACAGCTCTACTGGTGCAAGCTCAGCCTTGGGTCCTCTTTGTCTCCCTGGTGAATTTTACAATCAAGGCAAGTTCATCTATTTAACATCATATCTTCTTTGGTCCCATTACCAGTGTTTAGCTGCTTTCTTTCCTAAAAATTATGAGTGGTGCTAAGGCCCAATACTCAACTATAATTTGCTTCCTCTGTAATTTATATTATGCTGCAGTAAAACGACATAAGCATCTCAATTTTTCATTCTGATGAAAGAGCTGGAGACTCTAAGCAGAGATATTTGAGCTGCCTATTAACACTGCAGTTTGGCATCATTTCAAGTTTTAAAGCTTAGATTTAATTTCCTAATTTTTAGAAATAAATCCAACATACATACCATAAAATAAGCATTTACACCTACATACACCACAGAACGACGACTAAGAAAACACACAGATGACCAAAAGCACATGAAAAGATACTCAACGTCACTAATTATTAGAGAAATACAAATCAAAACTACAATGAGGTATCACCTCATACCGGTCAGAATGGCCATCATCAAAAAGTCTACAAACAAGAAATGCTGGAGAGGGCATGGAGAAAAGGGAACCATCCTACACTGTTGGGGAGAATGTAAATTGGTACAACCACTATGGAGAATAGTATGGAGGTTCCTTGAAAAACTAAAAATAGAACTCCCATATGACCCAGCAATCCCACTCCTGGGCATATACCCTGAGAAAACCATAATTCAAAAAGATACATGCACCCCAATGTTCATTGCCGCACTATTTACAATAGCCAGGACATGGAAGCAACCTAAATGTCCATTGACAGAGGAATGGATAAAGATGTGGTACATATATAAAATGGAATATTACTCAGTCATAAAAAAGAATGAAATACTACCATTTGCAGCAACATGGATGGACCTAGAGATGATCATACTAAGAGTAGTAAGTCAGACAGAAAGATAAATATCACATGATATCACTCATATGTGGAATCTAATTTTTAAAAATGATACAAATGAACTTATTTACAAAACAGAAACTCACAGATTTCAAAAACAAACTTATGGTTACCAAAGGGGAAACGTTGTGGGAAGGGATAAATTAGGATCTTGAGATTAACATACACACACTATAAAACAGATAACCAACAAGGACCGACCATATAGCACAGGGAACTCTACTCAATACTCTGTAATAACCTATCTGGGTAAAGAACCTGAAAAAGAATGAATATATGTATATGTATAACTGAATCACTTTCCTGTACACCTGAAACTAAAACAACACTGTAAATTGACTATACTCCAATAAAAAAAAAAAGTATCTAAGTTTTCTTCCCACTCAGAAAGGGAAAGACAGTAATTGACAGAAAGGGGAAGACAGTAACTGATTTCTGGAGACTACTGCTCACAATCATCATGAGTTACCCTAAACTGGTGTTTGGCAAGCATGCCAAATGGTCATTCTAGAAAGCTAGAGTCAAGAAATCTGGTGTAGGTCTTGCTATTAATTAAAATGCTCTACTCAATGATTTCACCTAAGTGTCTTTGCCCCTTAACTTCCAGCATATGAAAAATGGGTATAATAATAAGCTTTTGGAACCAGAACATTTTTCTCCTAAGAATTATATTTTCTTTCATTCATATTGCTTTAATGTTCATACATATATTCTACAATGCAAATTACTTTTCCAAATTATGGATCAGTCCATATGCATCATGCAAAATGTTCAAATCTCTATTACTTCCACTAAGATACTCATTCTACTTTCGAATCTTTCTGCATTTTTACATTAATATGAATAAAGTAAATAGTATTTCTACAAGCCTCATATTTTAAAAATATATTTCTTTGGGGATGTTATGTAACATGAAATAATTATATATCAATGTAGTACTTTTCCAGTTATTTTTATGTAACACCGAGATAAGGTTTTTGCACAAAAGACTGGTTTTACTGAAATAAATTTTACATGAGCTATGGACAGTCAATTTATGCAAAAGCCCTCATTTCCCCCCTTTTCAGATATATTTTCCATTTGGCTGTATGTAACATATACTGTAGCATGAAATCAAATTCCAAAATCATTCACGTAGTACAACTAATAAATTTGCATTACATTTGTAAAGTGTTATAAAGAAAAATACAATTGTTTGAGGTTCAGTTAAAGTGACTTCTCATTTTCCTACTCTTTCCATCTCTTAACCTACTTCTCAGAGTTTGTCTTTAACTTGAAGCAGTACTCTACTGAAGCATTTCTATGCGGCTTTAGACTGTTCTGCCTGCTTTATGTCTGTTGAGGATAAAATATTTAGAGTTATGATTAAACCTATTAAGACAAAATATTGGGTGTCTATTAACCCCTCTGGGGGTAGACGGGTTCTTCAGATAAGAAAATAAAAATCACTCTTCATTTCTAGCCCAGATTAACTTCTGAAAAACCCAAATGGCTCGACTATGTTGTACAATATGGTAGCTACATTTGGCTATTTAAATTTAAATGTAATTAAAAATTTAGTTCTTCAGTCACACCAGACACTGTTCAAGAGCTCAAGAAGCACATGCATCTGGTGGTTACTAAATTAGACAGCACAGATGCAGAACATTTCCTTCACTGCATGAAGTTCTGCTGGACACCACTGGGCTTAGGAGTCGATTCATATATAAATATATGTGAAGATATGCATTTTTTCCATCTTAGTCACAAAACCTACTTGTTTAAACTTAGCTTCAACACATTCACAATCCTGTTTATTTTAGCCCAAGATAATAGAATAAAAATAGATATTTGTACAATTTCTCCAAATCCTACAATGTGATATCAAAGTTCAAAGCCCTGTAATGAATACCTTCTTTGCCAATGTAAACCCAGTCTCCTGAGCTCCCTCTGGACCGCAGCGTCTTGGCCACAGGCAGAGTTCTCCTGTGGTACCTGCAGGGAAGGCTTGCTAGGGACTCGTCATCAGTGTGGACTAGTCATTCCCACTACTTATATGGCCACCTTGGAGGACAGGTCCCTGGAGGCAAGGCCTCTGCTCTGTGCTCTGCCAGGTGCCCCAGGACCCCCAAGGGGCCCACTCAAGGCAGGCTGACCACCCATGCAGGCCACGCAAGGCTTCCCAAGATCCCCAAGGGGCCCACTCAAGGCAGGCTGACCACCCACGCAGGCCACGCAAGGTTTACCAGGACCCCCAAGGGGCCCACTCAAGGCAGGCTGACCATCCATGCAGGCCACGCAACGCTTCCCAGGACCCCCAAGGGGCCCACTCAAGGCAGTCTGACCATCCATGCAGGCCATGCAAGGCTTCCCAGGACCAGCCAGGCCCACACTTGCTCCACTAGGGACACCAGCACACCATCTAAGCCCCATGCCTGGGCAGACAATCCAGCCCTTCTTTCTGCCCTCAAGGTCCAGATTATACCTAAAGTCTTTCCTGAAAGCCTACACTTGTAAAATATAACTTAAAACATGAAAACAGCCATTTGTATAAACCCAAGGAAAACTGTCCTCAGTAAAAGAAATAATGCATTAAAACTTTCAAAATAACAAAATAAAATAAAGTCTCATCTGACTAGTCCAGTATAAATACTCTTCTCACCATCACTTTATCTCCAGATTCCTGAAAACAATGCAATCAACTTCAAAATTTGGTCTTTAAGTGATAATTTTAAAAAAATATAACACATTTTCTAAAATATTAAATGTGCATTATTTGGAAACAAGTGTATGCAAATGAACCTTTCAATATCAATATATAAACCCATTTATCAATTCTCCAGTCCACAGAGAGAGGTACTCACATATTTGAAATTTGAAAATCATCTTTCCTAACAACTATGACCATGGTTTCTAGACTTTGTCTTTAAGCACAAGCCATTATTCCTCTATGACATGACCCACAACAGGAAGATTTACAGCTCCACAAGTCAGGAAAATTCTGTAGTCTTCTGATGGATGGCATCAAAGCTGAAGGCTGAAAGATACTTTAGTGGCACAGCTGGGAACAGATTCTGTAACAAAAAGAAAATATACACTCAACCATTCCCCATTTTATTATGAAGTGTAACTATGGCAAAACACAAATTATTGCCACTTCATACTTCAAGTATAGAGATAAATGCATTTATTACCACTAAGTCAACCACTGCAAATGTATAGTCTGGCGTTAGAGATATTTAGATCTAAGAAGAATGCATTACTATTAACTCTCATTCTTTTGCAATCTTTCCAACCAACTCACACAGCTACATCAACATCTTGGAAACTGTATGATCCTAAAATGATAGAAGTTGACAAAACAGAAATAGATGGCCAAGGATTTGGGACTGGGGATGCCAGGTGGAAGGGAATACGGTTTACAAGAGAAGTTTGAGCTATTCCTAAATGAAGCACCATCTTACTAATAACCCTTTTATCATTCTTACTCTTCCAACTGGTTACTCCCCACTCTCTCTCTCTCTCTTCACAGCCAATTTTTGTCAGGGTATAGTCTATACCAATGGTTCTCAGGGTGTGTTTCTCAGACTCAAGGCATCAGTATCACCTGGGAACTTGTTAGAAATGTATTTTCTCAGGCCCCACACAAACCTGATGACTCAAAGACTCTGAGAGTGGGGCCTGCTGCTGATTCTCATGTGCACTAAAGCTTGAGAACCAGCAAGGGGCTTCACTTCCTCATCATTCTTGAATCGTATCAGGTTGGATGTCCATGTAGACTCACTAAATCTACTTTTTTTCCTTAGAGTGATGAACTCTCTAACTCAGACATTAGTCTTATGGGGAAGGAGGAAAAAGAGAGAAGACAACATGATGAAGAAAAAAGAAACAAACTTAAAAAAATTCAAAGCCTATGTCCAGCATAGGTTGAACTATTAAGAAATCACCATTTTCGTAAGTCAAAACCAGCTGAATATTGGCAATATCATTTAGTTCAACCTACTATGAATATGTGAAGGATAGAATTATGATAATTATTTAGAAATAAATGAATGGAATCAAAATCTATCATTACTAAAGTTAACTTTGAAAATCACATTATTTTATTGTTGGCCACATAGATCAAAAGATTAATACTTATTTTCTCTAATTTGTTCTTGCATTTTTACATAATATCACTATAATACAATTATGAAGAAATGAATAAAATACAAGAAGGTTTTTCACAAGAGGAAAGTTATATGACCCAAAGATAAATTTTGATAAAGAAATGGTTCTGTTATTTCAGTTTCACGTTTAACATAAATTTCTAATTTATTTCATAATATTTCAGCATGCAAAATTAGGGATGGACAAACAGATTAGAGGTAACTATATAGAAATTTTCTTAATCTAATTGAAAACCTTTTAATTTGCCAATAAATGGTATTTTTCATTAATGTGATGAGACATGCATGTTTTCTGAGTGTGACTGATGGAAACTGCCCCCAAGTGCTTGTCTTCAAAGTCTTGGGGGCCAGGGCTACCTCCTCCCTAAACCCATATGCGTGACATCTTTCTTTCAGGTCGGCACCCGGCTTATCAGAAAAAGAGACCTGAAAAATTCAGGGGTAACTTGCAGGCATCCACACCCAGAAAAGAAGTGGGGATTAGAAGAACAAAGGCTGATTTATGCCTTTTCCTGTGTCTAGATGTGACAGAAGGAAGGGGTTCTAAGGCTTCTGAAACACTTCGGAAACAGCCGCTGGGGAAAACAATTCTTCCTCAGCCCTTTCCTGAGGTACTGTGACCGCCCTGTTTCTCTGTATCTTCACCACCCTATGGGAAACCAAAACTAAATGCATCTACTTACTAATCTGCCATCTTGTTTTTTCCTTTTGTGATTTTTACAGAGGTGTACCTTGATTTATACGAGATGACTTTTTTTTAAGTTGAATTTAAATGGATTTTGACATGGAATCTTCTTTTTCCATTAACTAGAATACTGTTTTATCAATATCATTTCATTGAAAAGCCATGTAAAGTTAGTAACACAATCTTCACATTTTAAGTGCTTGTTTCCCAGCCTCTCTGTCACATGGTTGTAGATGTATTAAGCATGCTAATGCACTAGGAAATTTTCATTATTTAAGGAAAGGCAATGTATCTTTTTTTTTTTTTTGGTAAATAGAAAAATAATTTACAAATTATTTTTATTTATTGGTTATTGTCCCTAACCAGTTAACTTTTTTTTTTTTTTTTTTTTTTTTTGCGGTATGCGGGCCTCTCACTGTTGTGGCCTCTCCCGTTGCGGAGCACAGGCTCCAGACACGTAGGCTCAGTGGCCATGGCTCACGGGCCCAGCCGCTCTGCGGCATGTGGGATCTTCCCGGACCGGGGCACGAACCCGTGTCCCCTGCATCGGCAGGCGGACTCTCAACCACTGTGCCACCAGGGAAGCCCCCAATTAACTTTTGGTCAGTTTGACTTATAGCAATAAATGTGTTGCATGAGTGAATGGAATACTATACACTCATTTTAAGTAATTCTGAATATGAGTAACCTACCTCTTTCTTTAAGATCTTCAATATAGGCTTTCAGAAATTCTTTATCAAAATGTTGGCGATCTTGTTCACTTTCCATCGTTTCATCTTGACACTGGGTATTCTCAATAGGATTGTCTATAAGACTTACAAATCTATTCAAGAGAGTATGGAAAACATCACATTTTCACGTATGTGTTTGTATCGTGCAAAAATCCTCTCAGAAGAAGTCAAACTTTGTGGCGTTAAATCCCAAGTTCTCACTTCTTCTTAGAAGTCACAGCTAACCACATAATATGTGTCACCAGTGGAATTCTACTGTGCAATAATCCAACAGGATTATGGAGTCAGTTTACAGCAGAGACTGTACAGAGGCTTGATGGGGAAATGACAGTTACTTAGCCACAGACAGAGGACAGCGGGCAGGAAGGTGAACATGAGGTGAACATGAGGTGAACAATAACATTTAGTCTCCCCGTCTTACTACGTTTGTTTGATAGTACTCCCAGTTAGTGACATCAAGCTCTAAAATGATGTGGCTACATTGAAAAGGACTCATAAAATCACCACCAAGAAGGTATTTAAAAGATGGACGACTGTGACAAAAAAAGAAGCTAAAGGAGACAATCCAAAATGGCATTTGATCTAATTTCTTCACAATTTTGAAAGATTCAACAGCCACTGACCCATCCAGGCCAGCGGTGATGGGAGTGCTGAGTATCCGACCAGGGAGCCCTGGTGCCTTCAACCAGCAGGTAGCATTTGTCCAGAAATCTTCTGAGCTCTACCTCCCCATGCCATTGGCCAAAACCTACAAAATCCTGTAAGAAGGCACCAGAACTTCTTGTTCTCAGAGTACAAGAACCATCTAATCTGGTTCCTGAGACAGGTACACAGGCTCCAGGTGCTTCTTGCTCTTCCCTTGTGTCTGAATGGGTCTCTACTGGGCTCTCTGTCTACTCACTTTAAAGGTGTGGATGAGTCACTAAGGGCTGTCGGGAGCTCCACCAAGTGGTCCCCGCTGACGACTAACAAGGTGAGCTTCTTTAAGTTAAGCAAGGCAAAGGGAAGATAGGTCAGCTTGTTCTTATACAGGAGAAAGGTCTGCAGTTCTCGTAGCCTAAGAAGATGTAAAAGGGATTAGAACACAAGGACTTAGCCTCATAGCAAGAAAACCAAAGTGAATTATAAATAAATTCTAGTAGGAAATCCCTAGTTAGTTTATTTTTTTAAGTGACTCATAAGAATAAACTAACTTTATATAAAAAAAAAAGAATAAACTAACTTTACAATTTAAATGAATAAAGTCATGCCAGGTGACATGATCTGGGTTTCTTTTTAAGTTTTTACTGACTTAATTGACAGTTGAAGGCAGAGATATAGCAGCAGGATAAGCAAATTACACAATATACAGTAGGCCAAGATGGAACTTAAAAAATCAATATATTCAAGTGTCTACTGCATTCCCAAGGGTTAACAAGTCATGGGAAAGAAATCATATTAGAGTTGGAGTGAGAGTAAACAAATTTTGGCAACGTATTTCCTTTTGTATGTCTTGAAAACACAGTTACTCTTCTTTCATCATATTCTGACTTTAAAACAGGAATAAACCTGCAGAGTGAAAAGGAAATGAGAAAAATATGCTCCAAATATGTTTTACTCTGTTTTCTATTTTGTTCTAACTCAGTGCCCCTCTCTCTAGTTTTTTCTTTCATTCATTTGCAAAAGTTTGACTGATCCCACAAAATATTTCACAAAATTCCCCTTGTGTTTCAAACTAAAACAATTCCCACTTAGCCTCATAAACCAGGAAAGTATCCATACACATCATATGTACCAGGAGTAGAGAAAGGTCATATGAGATAGCATTTGGGAACAAGCCATTTTCGGTTCCTATGTCCCAATAGCTTACTTATGCTACTTTATAACGAAGACTGTGGATTCCAGGAGGCCAGACAGTTTGTTTCATTTACCACTTTGAACCCAGCCCACTCTCTGGGCCTGCCTAGTAATATTGGTAGAATGAATGAATGAAGGAATCTTACATGATTTAGTATAATAGTTACTTTTTAAACAAGAAATAGCTGTAAGGATATAATTTGAAGACATTACTAAGCATATCAATCAAAGCAGTAAATGAAACTAATAAAATTTATCCTGATATCCCAAATAGAATAATATGTTTTGATTCTGTACATAATAAATTTACTTTTCTACATCTGGGGAGGAAAGGAAAGTTAACGGTTCCATTCTATTGAGAACTAAAGTAAATTAAAGATGTGTTCAAACTATATATATACATACATATATATATATGTATATAAATATACATATACACACACACATATATGTGTGTGTGTGTGTATATATGTGTGTATATATATATATATATATATACAGTTGACCCTTGACCAACACAGGTCTGAACTGTGCGGGTCCACACATTACAGTACTGCCTGGGTCCATGGTTGGTTGAATTCACAGATGCAGAGGAGCCCCAAATACGGAGGCTGACTAGAAATTACATGCAGGTTAACCACCTCGTTGTTCAAGGGTCAACTGTACATGTATATGTATGGTGCAGACTGGGAATTGTCTTATTCTATAAAGAATCAAACTGATTTCCTGGAAACAAGAAACTCTGGAAAATTAGTTGATCTCAGAGAACATTCACGTGTTACGCATGTTTAAAATGTTAGTGACTAATTCATATACCTCACCTTCAGAATGCAAGTAGCTACCTGTCTATGTCTTGTGGCAGGTCACTCAGGTTATTGTTGCTGATATCCAACCACTGCAAATTAGACATCCGCAGGACACAGATCGGGACACTGGAAAACTTGTTTGCTGAGATATCTACGAATGAAACTTGCTTCAAATTACTTAACTAGGAAGGAATAACAAAATATTCTAATTACTTTTTAAGAGTGGGAATTAAGTTCAACTAATAATTTTGAGATTGATGTCTCTTCCCAAAGGCATTTCTATGAACATAGGCAAACCAGATCAATATAGTATGTACGTTGAGCATCTACTAGGTGTCATTCACTGTGCTACACGCTGGGGGTGCTAGGATGAAAAGCACACGGTGGCTGCCCTTGAGGAGTTTATACTTTCATAAACAAGCAATGTAATTTTATGTAGTAAGAACTAGTGTGAAGTTTCCAATTTGCAATGTTCAGTAACACAAAGAAAGAAGTGGTTAATCTGCCCAGCATCACAGTGAGGTGAGGGTCAGGGGTCAGGAAAGATTTCACAGAGAATGGAGTATTTGAATTGGGTCCTGAGGTTCCCTGACAGATGGAAAGGTAGGGGAGGAAACTCCAGGTGGGGAACAGCATGTGCAAAGTCAGAGAAGACAGAAAGTGCAAGCCTCAAAGAGTAGGATGACCTGGGGAAGACTGTCTTAATGGGTTTCGGCAAATCTTCAGAAGGCTCACATGTGAACTGGTAAAGTGATGTGGCAAATGATCAGAAAGCTCCCCTGTTACTCTGAAGGGCGTGCCCAACAGGACTTAACTCACGGAGTGGACATGGGGCATGGGAGCAAGAGAGGTCAAAGGTGAGTTGGCTTGCTTCCAGCCTGCACATCTGAGAGAGGACTGGGTCTCTCTCTCAGATGGGGAGGACTGGGGAACGAGCAGCTTGTGTGGGGATTCCTGAGCCCTGCCTGTGCACCCTCACCGGGACCACTGCCCAGCATTTCCTGGGTGACATGGGTGCTAAGAGCGGAAGTGGCGTCTTCCTCCCACCCGGAAGTTTTCAGGAAAGGAGAAGAATACGGCTTCTAGGACTAGATAGAATCAGTGGCCACGGCCTTGTCAGAGCCTCACCAGTGATACTATTTTTAGCCTGTTTATTACCAGCAGAATTTGTGAGATCCAGCTCTCTCTCTTCAAGCACAAGAACCTTGCTGAGTTTTATCTGGCAATAAAAACTGTTCACTTTCATATGTTCTGTTTTACCAGAAAAGTAATTTAAAATCATTTCCCCAATGAATACAGACAAAAAGAAACTAATGGATATTTTTAAATTAATGGACTTCTCAAATCCTAGCTGTAGAACTGCTTTAGTTATCTATAAGTTTTGTTACAAGTATATACATTTTTAAATTTTATCCCCTTTATTTATTTCCAACTGTTTTCAATTTATTCCTCCATTATGGATAAATAAATCAGGATCTGCATTACAGACAACAGGCATCATATATTAAATAGGCATTAAATAAAAATATATTGCATGAAAATAGGATTTTTTGCCTAGTTTTCCGTTGATAGCTTTTTTGAACTTAAATTCACGTTGTGGCCGAGTGTAAGAACATTTTTAAAGACTTGATAATAGCTGGTTTAGGGTGATTAAAATGTCAGGAAAAGTGATATAAATAAAAATGAATTTCATCTTTTAAAATTCTTCCCCATGTTACAGACCATTCCAAGTCATAAACCAAATAAAAGTAAAAGTGCAAACATTTTCTTTCTTACTTCAAAGGGGAGCTCAGTTAATTCTAGATTTCCAGAACAATCCAGTTTCTCTAGATTTTCACAGTCTCCCAGTTCTGGAGGAATACTCTTCAGATGGTTGAAATGCACATTGAGTTCCTTCAGGTTCTTCAAACGACCTGTCATCAGAAAAAAACAACATGCATGGTGTACGTCCATTAAGGTCTTTTAAGGACAAAAAGCAAAACGAAGATGTAAAACATTTGTATAAATGATGGTCGGAAAGGCATTAAACATAATTCTGTGTTTGTTTTTTAAGCACTCTGATTGAATGTCTGCTCATCTTTTATCCTGAGCATTTTGGTCCTTGCAGAACATTTTTTGCTTTTTCTTTATCTGTTTAACCCTTTGTGAAACTACAGGCTAGGTGAGTGTGGGGGATTTGTCCCTATGTAGACTAGGTCAGAGGCCAGCACCCACAGAGCACAACAAACCCCTTTGAAATCACATGATGAATGAAGTAACAGGCAATGGCTTTGAAATGGTCCAGTTCCTAGGAAGCACAGTGACAAGCTATGGCCTATCAGTGGACTCTAATGGGAAGTGAGCTAGGTGCTGAAATACACACAAACCTCTACGTACGTGCTAAATGACTCAAACAAGGAGTCATCGTTTATAGGCTGCATGTAATTCATTTATCTTTGGCTTCAGATTTGCATTTACTAATTATGATGTATCGTGCTTCCTAAAAAATATGCTTTAAAAAAGCCTAAGTCCATTTCACAGGCAGGAAGCGAACATACTATCAGGCAACAACTGGATTGATGGAGAAACACTGAATCCCAATTCTGTATTGACTGAATAAATACATGACCAATTCCAAACCAGAAACTAGCACAAGAGTAAATATATTTAATATTCCAAAAATCATGTCATGCATGTTCTAAGGCATTGAATACCTTAACATTCTTAACCTAATTTTAAAAATTAGAAAACCAAAATTATTGTTTCCTTTTGCGGAGCAGGCACTCAAAATACAAATTTCCTGACATTTTATAAATGAGAATGGGAAACATACAAAGACAGTATATTGGAGGCAGGGCCACTTCTGAGTCAACTTTGGTGGTCTCACTGTTAGAAGATAATGGTGATGCTGTGGAAATCAGTGGCCCCTCTAACTTACTCACCTGGTATACACTGCAACCTTACAGTCAGCTATTTGTGTCAAAATAGCAGGATGGATATGGGGGCTGATAAAAAATAAGGAAAGACTGCTTTTCTGGGGAGGACTGGAGAGCATGTGATCAGACTAATGATCGCCACAGCCCCAGCTTCTGTAAGACAGTATGTTGCACAGTCCTTCTTTAAATAAGGAAAGTAGAAGATTGGCATAGATGGTGTGAATGTTCTAAGCTGTCTAGTTTCCAGACACAGGAGAGTAAACTTATCTATTAAAGAGTTACCTGATCTGGTTGATGGAGGCATTTGCATTAGGGACACATTTATACCAACTGTATATGCATTTGTTTATCATGAGGGGATGCAAAGAGAAGATGAGGTAACCGGAGAGAAAGCTGTATATGAGCTCCTTCTAGCTATAGCTCAAAGAAAAAGTAACTTTCCTAGCTCAAAGGAAAAGCAATAGCTTTAGAAAGTCTGTCTCAAATATAACATTTTAATAATATACAGACAATAAGAAATTATATATGTTTGTATTCAAATTGTTGTTCTCCATGCCACTTATTTCCACAATGCCTGATCTCATTATTGAAACACTACTTTTTCTTTCTCAACATCCTGGTAAGAACTTGGCATTATTCATTTGAGATGGGCTCAATTGTCTCCATCAGATGTGGTGAACAGCATCATCTTCAAGCACCATGAGCTTGAGGTTCTTGAGAAAACAGTCTTTCGGTGTGACAAGGGTCCCACGACACAAAAACTAAAATAAAACTTTTAAGGCACTGCTATGGTCTGAAAATTTGTATGTTGAAATCCTAATGCCCAAAGGTGATGTTGTTAGTAGGTGGGGTCTCTGGGAGGTAATCAGGTTTGGATAAAGTCATGAGGATGGAGTCCCCATGATGGGATTCATGCTCTTGTAAAAAGATCCCACAGAGCTCCCTGGCCCCTTCCACCATGTGAGGATTCACCGAGAAGTCTGCAACCCAGAAAAAGGCCCTCAGCCCACCATGCTGGCACCCTGATCTTGTACTCCAGAACTGCGAGCAATAAATTTATTTTGTTTATGAACCACCCAGTCTGTGGTATTTTTTTTAAAGCAGACTGAACAGACTAAGACAGGTGTCATAGCTCCAGCACGTTATATTTCTAAATAGCTAATGAGTCCATCCCTTCCTAGAATGTTCCAGGATCTTTTCCAACTGAAATGAAATCTCCCTACTTATAGCCCATTCTCCCAAGGCCCTCAGACCTAATTTCCAGAGAGGGGAATATAGGCCAACTGAGGCACAATTTGTTGTCCAGAGGCTTCTTGTTCCTAGAGCCCAAGGAATACCTTAAGGAATTTACATACTTTAAATTATTTGAGTAAACATTATGAAATGATTTCAATAATTAGCTATTTTAAACCCATTTAACAATACTTTCTCAGGAGTTCCACAAAGGAGTTAACAGGACCACCCACTGCCATGCTTAATTCCTTGATGTCAAATGTCAGAAATAATTGTCCTGATAATGAGAAAAAGAACACTCCATTTGGTGACCACTTTCCCTGCACCCCCTCTGCTCAGCCAATGCTCTGTAGTTCTCTAAGACAGCACTGTAAGAGATCCAACTCCACCTCCTTTACAAAATATAGCCATTCAACAGAAAAGAGCTCAAAACTCTTCATTCCCATGGTCCTCTTTCTTGACTATCTCATCCTGTAGCTGAGTTTTTTTAAAATATTTGCCCAAGTTACTCAAAGTCAGACTAGAATCGTACCTTCAGAGTCTCAGACCTAGTATCCAATTACTTAGTTTAAATTTAAAATATTTGAAGAACAGGTTAAATAAATCATGCCATAATCATCACTTAGCCATTAGGGAGAATGACGAAAGTTTGGATATTCTAATATTGAAAAATAACGTTTATGTAAAGACAACAATAGAGTGGTGGTGGGATGAATTGGGAGATTGGGATTGACATATATACACTCATATGTATAAAATAGATAACTAATCAGAACCTGCTGTATAAATTAATTAATTAAGTAAAATTTTTAAAAAACTTAAGAGACGATGATGATGATGATGATGGAGGTGGCTAGCAAGTGTTGGGGGTTTATCTGTTCTAAATGCTTTCTTTGTATTAACTATTTAATCCCTACAATAACCTTGTGAAGTAGGTACGATTATTATCCCCATTTTACAGATAGGGAGACTGAAAACCAATGAGTGACCTGCCTAAGGTGACCTGCCGGTAAGTGAAAGACCCAGGCAGCCTGACCCTAGAGTCCACCCCCACCTTCATGGTATGATAAGGGGAAACAAGGCTTAGGCTGGAGAACATGCTGTAAGCCCTTGTATGTAAATATGTTTAGCGTGCATATATTTTAACATATGTGTATATAAATATTTTTAACATGCATATACATTTTAACACATATTTATAAATAGATATGGCTACAATGTAGATATCTAGAAGAACATGGGTTGTGTGTACAATTTTGATACCCAGGAAACTGTTAACAATCCTTACTGAGAGAGTTGACTTTACATTTTATTCCTTTCTAGAATATTTAATTATTTTGCCCTGCTCATGACTGAGGTTTATGGGGATGATATGTCTCCAAGAATTAGAAGAATCATAACAACTATATGCCCAGCACAACTATGTGCCTCACACACAAGACAAAGAGAAACAGTGATGATGATCGCCATGGACTTCACTTACAGTGAAGCAAGTGAACAACAAAGTGATTGAAAATAATAGAACCTTGATCAAATTAATACAATAAGCTAAACTAAACTTATAAATGGACTAATATGTGGGAACAATATACTGTTATCTTATGTTTACAATAAATATATTATTGCATGTTTGCATTTCTAAAACTCAAAGGAAGAAAAAACAAAAAGTTTCTAAACACAGCACCGCTCACTCATGAGACTTGTTTCTGAGAAACTGGCAGAGATGTCAGTACTGCTGAGTTACACAGGTGAGACACTGGCATCAACATCCAGAGGGGACGCCACGAACCAGCAGCTCTGGGAACACCCAAAACAGCCCGGCCCAGCAACTTCCTGCGGCAGCAGGAGCTGGAAGAATTCTCAGTATTGCCTGCTTCCCAGACAAGGGGCCTGAAGGCTCCAGCTAAGCAACATACCAATTTCAGCTGGAAGACAGGAGATTTGATTTTTTGGCAGATCCAGAATCCTCATGGCTTGAAACAGCTCGATATACTTAGGAACGAGCTGAATCAGGGTGTTGCTTATGTGCCATTCTTTCAGGTGCGTCTGCTCCTTCAAGGAATCCGGGAGCTCCTGGAATAGAATGGATCCCATCGATCAGAACTAGCTCCTCCGTATGTCGGAGTTCAGAGGCAGAGCACACAGAGCCAAGGAAAATGTGCATTTATTTCAGAAACAAGAGGGGAGAGAGCATGGGTGAGAGCTTAACTGCCAGCTCTATAGCCATTCCAAAAAAGAAAGCAAGATACTGCCGATGTCATTAATTTCACACTAGCAGATTAGCCAAAATTCAAAGGGCCATGAATTCATGATTCTATTAAAGTCAAATGCCGAGTGAACACTGACAACCAGGCTCCCACCCAAAGCTACACATGTATTAAATAAAATCTGGCCACGTCTTAGATTTTAAAATGTGTGCTGCATTTCCCTTCCTCTGTACTAATCGCTTTTTTTTTTTTCCAGCAGACATCTTTTTTTTTTTATTGAAGTGTAGTTAATCTACAATGTTGTGTTAGTTTCAGGTGTATGGCAAAGTGATTCAGTTATACATATATACATAAAAGAATATATATATTCCTTTTCATATTCCTTTCCATTATAGTTTATTATAAGATATTTAATACAGTTCCCTGTGCTATACAGTAGGACCTTGTTGTTTATCTATTTTATATATAGTAGTTTGTATCCAGCAGACATCTTTTGAGCCATGTTATGTCCAGGCAGACTCATGTTTGGCACTAGAGATACAAGAAGGAATCAGGCAGCTCTGAAACGAATCGCTTTTTAAAATATTTGATAAACACCTAATACTTGCTATGCCAAATTCCTAAATGTTTTTATGAGTCTTTAACAGGGAAAG
>NW_006798282.1:532342-533236 GCF_000442215.2 Lipotes vexillifer
AAGGACAGTGTGGAGACCTGGATGCCGAGCCATGTTCTAGGGGCACCCCCTCCCTGGGCCCTCACTTCTGAAGTGACAGAGAGGAACCCGGCCATATCCAGGGCCTCCCCTGGCTCTAGTGTTCTGGGATAAAATTGTAAAGGTGTTGAGAAGTGCTTAGGGCTTTAGAGGGAGCTATTTGTCCAGTTGAAGAAATTCAGTTCACAGGATTACGGGCCCCCACTGCAATGAGGTATGCTGAGCACTGAGGGACATGCATGTCCCCTGACCTCATGGAGCTGACCACAGCACATCAGCAGCAAAGTGGGGCAGGAATGTACAGGGGAGAGGTCGGGTGGGGTGGAGGTAGCAATCAGAAGGTCCACAGTGACCCTTGCTTGGTACCTGGTGCTTATAATGGGCTTTATGATCATTGCTATTGGATATGTGGATTAAGCTTTTAACTTGCAAAAGTACTTTCACCTTAAATATGCTTTCACGTCACAGTACCATAAGATAGGCAGAGTGGGCATGATGAAGGCCCACTTAAAAGAGGGACACTGAAACCCAAAGACATTTAAATGGGTCACTTAGAGTAAGGACAGGCTACATAGTTTCAGGAACTAGTACAAAATGAAAATGCAGGCCCCTTCTAAAAATTAAGAATTTCAAGATGGTGACAGCAGAGCATTACATCAAGCACAGGGCTCCTCCCAGCATAGGGCCCTGTGTGACTGCCCCCAGCACCCAGGCCTAGCAAACCCATCTCGGCACCTCCTCATCCTGATCTGAATGCAGCCCACACCAGATCAGAGGGTTTCCTCCTGCCGCTGAGACAAGATGACGAGCTGGGGCATCAGGGAGCTGACCCTAGGTCATAAAAACACTCTCTCTCTTTTTTTTTTTTTTTTTTTG
>NW_006798282.1:533318-559816 GCF_000442215.2 Lipotes vexillifer
TTGCAGTACGTGGGCCTCTCACTGTTGTGGCTTCTCCCGTTGCGGAGCACAGGTCCTGGACGTGCAGGCTCAGTGGCCATGGCTCACGGGCCCAGCCGCTCCACGGCATGAAAACACTCTCTCTTTTGAAGCTTCAATTATCAAGTGTCTCATAAATAACTTCTCTCATATTGCTCTTCCAATAATGGCACACTTGGAAAGCTTATTATGCCTTCCAAAATTATATCCATAACTATTTTTAATAACATGGGAAAATCTTAAGATAGCGTGTTAAATAAAAATAAAAGGAACAGGGTAATGATGGCAGATTGAACACAACATATACACTTTTGCTCCTGTCTAAAATTCCATGAAAGATGACAGTAAAGGAATTCTTTTTTGAAGATATAAACCTTACAGAGGGCAAAGAGAAAGAGAAGGGAGGAAAATGTTGGTAGCTGGAGAACTGGAAGATGGTAACCCACCTCCCTTGATCTGCTCAACCTTAGACCAGCAGCAGCAGGAACAATGAGACACAACCTGAACTTCTCACCAGAGGCTCCCGAGGCTCAGGAAGTAGAAAAGCCGGGCATGTCTGGAGGTGAGAGTGGAAGGCAGGGCTAAAAGAAGGAGGCCAAGTTCAAAGTCTGCCCCCCATCCATGTCACAGAAGGACTGCCCCTGTAGAAGACTGAGGCTTATCCACTGGAGGGATTAAACAGAGTGCCTGGATTGGGGACCATTAGGCACATCTAGGGAGGGAGGCAGCAACCACAGGATGAGTGATGGAAGCTGAGACTTCCCCACCCAGCCCTCCTCTCTGTCCAGAGCACTGGCTGCCAGGCCTGTCCCTGCCTGCAGGATGTGAGAGGATCCTCTCTGTGGGCACTCACCAGCTGCAGACAAATCATAAATATGCACTCCTGGGGTGGGGGGTGGGGGGAACGTGCTGGAGACATGGGGCTCCATAGCAACGCCCTCCAAAAAACGAAGCCCTCACCTGACACACACTTGGAGCTTCCAGTTTCTCAGTGCTCCCGACACCGCGTGTCTCCAGACCTCCCAGAGAGTCCCAACATGCCAGACCAACACAAACAACCCAAAAAGAAAAAGGAGACTCTGAAAGATGGAAACTTCCTCAAAAAAAAGCTATCAATCCCAAGATAAGTAAGAACAACCCCCATGAAATGAAAACAGGACAAAATTTTTAAAGGAAAATTTAAGACTCATCCATAAAAGTAGAAATATAAAGTCACATTACAGGACTCATTCGTTCACAAAACAAACAGACAGCTCTTGGAAATTAACAGTTTGACAGTAGATGTGAAATTTTCTATTGAAAAGTTGTTCAGTAAAATTAGAGAAATCTCCCTGAAAGAGCAGGGCCCAGGGCCTGGGGGCTTCCAGCTCACAAAGAATGCCTGACCCCAACACCCCCATCCTAATCGGGTACCCAAGTCATAGGTCACAGCCCCACAGCCGCTCCAAGGAGCCCCAGGGGAGCTCTCCCCACCCAGTTCCCAAAGCCCCAGAAGCTCCACCGCCCCGTCCACCTCTTGCTGACCTCCTGCAGAAGCCAGAGCTGCTGCCTGGTGTGATGTTAGAGGCCAGAACTCCCTCGCTGCCATGAGCACTCTAAGACGGCGAACATCATTTAATGGAGCTTTTCACTCCTTAAGTAGAGGCAAGACTGAAACACAAATCTCTCTGGGGAAGGAAAACAGCAACTGAAATTCATACTAATGAATGCCTGAGGCCCCAGAGTCTTGCCTTTGGTGGGTACCCATGAGGATAAGGTATCAGCTCAGGGAAGCGAATGCAGGGGACAAGAAGGCTGTAAGTAATGTAAGTAATGAAGACAACATCCACATGGTTCACCCTGGGGTCTCCCTAGCCTGCTGACTCATAACCCTCTTCCTATCCCCCGACCACACTAGGCACTCACTAAATGCCCTTTAAAGTGGTTTTCCAAAGGTGCTGTGAGCCGAGAGGACTCAACAGTTTCCCCAAGCGGGCTGGGATCGTGTTTGACCACGGCACACGAGAATGATTTACCAGCGATATTTAATTAGAAATCCAGACAGGCCCTCCTTCTTGCCCCAGAAAAGGCAGTATCCATGTATCCACTGATCTCAGTGATGCGGATGCAGGAGAAAGACCACCAAAGAGGTTTCAGTCATAGTCTCTCCCAGTTTTATAGGGCTGTGTCGCTAACAAGACAGTGTCACAGAATATCCGCTCGTTTAATCCTCACAACAGCCCTCTGAGGGGGGGTCAAGGCAAGCATTAGCACCACTGAACAGGGAAGGAGATAAAATGTATACAAATGGAGCAAACAGCCTCAGGTCACACGGCCAATAAAGGGGCACCCAAAATATACGGTCTCCCAGTCCAGAGTCCTTTCAGCCACAAAATGGTGGGATAAAAAGAGATGGAGAGCAGGTCCCAGACAACTCCGTCCCACTGAACGGAAGATAGCCCGAGCTCATTTGTGCCGCCACCCAGCGCACACACACCACGTGCTGCTTCAGCCAAGAAACATCAGAGCACAAGCAGCCCTGAGGTGCCTCTCCAAGCCAGCAGCGACCTGGGGGAGTGCGAGCAGGAAGCACCTGTACACACCCGAGGCAAGAAAGAGGGCACATCTTTGACCTGGCCTCAGAAACTCGGAGGAAAACTGGCTGAAGGGTCTGCGAAATTCCTTGGCGGCTCTTCACTCTGTGACAAGTCAGCAAAGTCACCGCCCACAGAGGGGTGTTAGGCAAGTCAAGTGCTCAGAGCATTTAAAAAAAAAAGGCAAGGAGTTCTTTTTAATGGGCGGGGAAGGGTGGTGAGGAGGCGGCAGAATCAAACGTTTTTGTTTTTGTTTCTTTATTTGGCCGCACCCCGCGGCTTGGCGGAATCTTAGCTCCCCAACCAGGGACTGAACCCGCGTTCTCAGCAATGGAAGCGCGGAGTCCCAACCCCTGGACCGCCAGGGAATTCCCAGAATCAAGCACTGTAAAGGCTGTGCCATCCTGAGGAGCCGCTGGGGTCCCCAGTCCCTCGCAGCGTCGGAAGGATCCAAGGGGATCCCGCTGCTCTTTTCAACGCTGCACAGTCCTTCACCGCGGAAAAGACGCGAGAACCGGGTTCAGAGCCGGCAATGGCTCCTCCGCATCCAGGGGAAAGCTCTCTAAAGACAACAGCAACAGCGCGCACTGGGCCAGGGTCAACGGCCTGAGCTCAGCCTAGCAGCAGACGTCGGCCGCAGCGCTGCAAAGAGCCTCGGCGTGCTGTAGGGACCGAAACGCATGGACTCACCTTCCAGTGCTCCCCCGTAAGTTCAAACACAAACTCACTGCTCCGTTTGTCTCTCTCCTTGGAAATTGCACTCTGCCTTGCGAGGGAGTTCCTTTCAATCTTTTCTAGAAGCCTCACGCTGGTGTCTATGAAGCCATTCTTGCAGTACGCAGCCTGGGGTATGCCCTTCCTTCTGCACTCGGCCACGAAGTTCCACTCCTCCTTTATCCTAAAACGGGCAGCAGAGGTCTCGCTTATCTCCTGGGTAATCGCCATCACCTGCCTGGAGAAGTCAGGCGGGCCACCTGGGCGCAGGCGCAAGCGCAGTCCTTCTCATCACCTGCAGTTTCCCAGCAGGAGACAAGCCCTCCCCTCCACTTCCGCCCCTTCTCCCGCCCCTCCTTTCTTGTTTCCTCTGCTGTGGTGGATATGGGGTGTGGGGAATCTTAAACCCTCAGAGTTGTGAAGTATTAGCAAATCTGACTTTAAAAGTAGAGGAGGTGAGTTAACATGGCTAAAATTTCTACCAAAATTACCTATGCCTTTGATTAATTACAATATCCCTTGATATTATGAGGTGACACTCAAATTTTTTTTTTTTTTTTTTTCCTACGCGGGCCTCTCACTGTTGTGGCTTCTCCCGTTGCGGAGCACAGGCTCCGGACGCGCAGGCTCAGCGGCCATGGCTCACGGGCCCAGCCGCTCCACGGAATGTGGGATCTTCCCGGACCGGGGCACGAACCCGCGTGCCCTGCATCGGCAGGCGGACTCTCAACCACTGCGCCACCAGGGAAGCCCACACCCAAATTTTTTAAAAATGCAAGGCCACAGGAATCTGATGATCTTTCAGGAGCATATGGATAGAAATATACAGGCAGCCCCAGTTTATAAAATTAGACTTTAGAAGGTCATCCATCAGCCACCTTGGGAAACTTCACTCCTGCAGATGAACCTATTCATAAACTCCAGTTCCAATCTGACACTGGAGGTTGCCCAGGACTCCTCAGCCTCCCCATCACTCCCAGTACCTTCTTGTTGCTACTTCTGTGACATATTATTTTATTGTTGTCTTATCCCCCCAGCTTGGTCATAAGCTCCATCATGATGGACCGCGTCTTGCTGCCCTCCAGATGCTCACGCCGTCATTAGAACAGTGTTTTACACCTGGGGGCCTTTCTCCATGTAGAGATTTGATATCTGCTTGGAGCCTTTAACAGGTTAACATTCTATGTGGTACAAAAACAAGGTTTGTTGTGGTTTTCCTTCAAATCTATCACACAGAGACATTGTCTCAAAATAAGGTAGCCTGCCTTGGATAGGAACTTGGAGCATTCCACACTCAGGAAGGCATCTGGGCCCTACTCAGCCCAACTCAGGGACTTGGTGACAGGCAGGATCCCAGGCTTCTAAAAGAGGGCTCTTTTAGAAACAGGCTGCAGATGCAGCCCTGGTCTCTACAGGGCCTGAAGCAATACAAATGCTGAATAAAACAAAACAAAACAAAACAAAACAAAAAACCCTGTAGTAGAGGGTCAGTCCTAGTATGGAAACTCTCAGGTGGTACCCAAAGGAAAAGTGCACTAGAATCACAGTGGCTCTGTTGTCGCAGGAAAGCCCAGGAGCCAAGTGGTCAGGAGGGGCAGGAACAGAGGAAAGAGTCTGGGGCAGAAACATCTTTGAGGACTGGACATGTGGAAAGTCCTGGCCTGGACTACCAGGCACTGTCACTTGTAAGAAGAAATGTAAGGCTGAAAAAAGCAAGAGACTGGTGGATATCCTTTTTCTGGAATACTGGAGACTTGGTGGATTTTATCGGATCCTATAGGGGTATGCACCTTTGTCGTTGACTAAGCTATTTTACAACTCGGCAGAGATTGAAGTTAACTTATAGAAAATTGATAGCAATACAAATCATTCTTGTCTACAGACATTCTTGTCTCTTGGTGTTAAATACATCTATATGCTGATGACGTGCAATTATATATCTCCAGCCAAGACGTCCTCAATGAATCCAGCCTCCTTGTCTCCCAGCATCTCCACCTGAATATCTAAAAGGCATCCCCCAGATTTACATGTTCCAACGCAAACTCCTGATCTTCACCTGCAAAACTTGCTTTTTCCTCCATTTTAGAAAAAACCTGCCAGTTGCTCTGGTCAAAAACCTCAGGGTCATCTTTGACTCTGTGCTTTCTTTCATATCTCACATCAAATCCACCAACAAATAGGGTCATTTCTACCAGAATCTGACCATTTCTCACCACCTTCCCTGCTCCCATCCTGGTCCAAGTCACCAGCATCTTCATGTAGGCAACCACTCTTGCCTCCCTACAGTCTAAACTCATCCAGCATTTTGAGTGAGTTTGTGACAGTGTCAGTCACACCATGTCATGCCTCTGCCCATACCTCTCATTGGTTTCTCGTTTCACCCAATAAAAGCAAATGTCTCACTATGGCCTACAAGGCCCTGCGGATCTGTGCGCTCCCCTTGCCTGTCTGACCTCATCCACTACTGCACCCTCACTTACTTTTTCTGGCCCAGTCACTCTAGCCTCCTGGTTCTTCCCTGAACCACCCAGGCAAACCCCTGCCTCAGGGTATTTGCACTTGCTGTTATGTCTACCTGGAGTTCTTGATCCCAGATTTCTGCAGGGCTGGTTCCCCAGGACTATGTGCAAATGTCTCTCCCTTAATCAGACTTTTTGCTCTTCAGACACCACTTCAGGTATCAGTGGAGTTTCGTGCTTGCCATTCATCTAGGAGAACAGGAGCGCCTGAAAAAAACTATCTTGCTGACGGCATTGGCTAGCACAGCTACTACCCTACCCAGGTCCTAGTCACAGGTTGCTGAGCTGGGGAAAAAGCACTGGGTAATCAACTACCTGGGGCTTCAGGATCTACATATGAAGTCTACAAATAATGTAATAAAACAGATAAATTTTAAAATACCAGCACATGGAGAAATAGGAATTTAATACCAGGAGAAGGTGCTGGAAGAGTTAGAAGTGAGCTCCTCTGGGAATTACTAGCAGGGGCTTGGGGTGATTTGCTTTTCATTATTAGCTCTTCTGTGTAATTTAAATATTTTTAATACCATATGATAAAAATAAGTTTAAATATCTACCTGTAGCTCTAGTTCTGACTGTAGCAGTCAGGGATACAGGGCAGACCCTAGATCCAAGGCAGTGATTGAAATAATGAAAGAAATATTCCCAGAATTTTCACAACCAACAGCACAGCCGCAGCGAGTTCTTGTATTCAATGAGCACTTTTCAGATTAATGTCTCTAAATTTTCTTTCTTCATTTCTTAGACTGAACCTGAAGGTAGAGTCTAGCAAGGTAATGAAATGATACCAGCTAAGCTCTACTCAACACATCTTTCCTATATCACAAATTACAAATTGATGTAACTATTTCACATATCTTGGTACAGCCAACGTAAGTGGAGGGAAAAAGGAAATTAGATGCGCTACTTAAAAAATAAATACCAAATCTTTTTTGGATTTCTGCTTTAAATGTTTGATGCCTTAGTCCCTTTGAAACCTAGAGAAAGTCACAATGAGAATATAAACTATTTTTACAAATCCATTCTCTTCCTTGAGAGTAATTAACATAAATAAAATGTCATTGTCTTTATCGCCCATATCATTGAATAATCGTCCCCTTAAGTCAATTTTAGTAGTATTTCAAAGACAAGATAAACATACAGAACAATGCCATTAGAGCTCTATTCATTAAATCAGTAAGTGTGCAAATAAAATACTCTTTCCTTAAGAAATGGAGCCCACAATCTTAGTCTAGATGGCAAATAGCCTCACTGGATGAAAAATTCCTCACTTAGAGCCTAACAAAAGCATCTCTATCTCTCCATCTAAATGACTGAGTTTCATTCAAGTAGAGTGATGTTCCGTACTCATAACTTTTAAGTGTTGGTATATACCTCATGGAACAAATACAGTATTACAAAATGAAATACCATGAAGTGAGGTAACAGAACAAGCTAAAGGGTTTTGCCTGGTTTAGTACATTTATATTAACCGGATAACTGCCTTTTATACAAAGCAGTCATCAGTACATTAACTTTCAGGACTTCCCTGGTGGTCCAGTGGTTAAGACTCCGTGCTCCCAATGCAGGGGGCCCAGTTTCGATCCCTGGTCAGGGAACTAGATCCCACACGCATGCTTCAACTAAGAGTTCACATGCCGCAACTAAGGAGCCCACCTGCCACAACTAAGACCCGGTGCAACCAAATAAATTAATTAATTTAAAATATATATATATATATATGTATATATTAACTTTCCCACAGGAAACAAATTTTGAGAAACTAAAGGGTAACCTTCAAATAGTCCTAACAACAACAGTATAAATCATATTATGAAACTTCAAAAATACCTGCCAGAAAAAGGTAAATTCACTACATTCATGTTTGCAGGTCTTGGGAAATTAATGCTTCTTTCTGAACATCACATTCCTCCAGCCACCCTCCCAGTTCCTCCTCACCACCCAGCCAGTTTAGTGGCCGTTTTTCTTATCTTGAGCTAGAAAATCCTAACAAATTCCCAAGATGTTTTCTGTCTTAGGTTAAGATAAGGCACAGCACAAGCCCTATAGCACTGAGCCTGATGCAGGACCAACCCTGTGTACAGGAGACGTGTGAATGTGGACACAAAGCCATTTGGCACCACGATGGAAGACAGAGATCAAGAGTCAAAAGTGACTGCAAAGTGGCTTCCAGGGCACGGTTCTCAGACCGAAGCTCCTGCAGGTGGCTGCTGTTCCCAGAACCCACAGGGGGTTACCTCAGCTACAGACACCTCCATAAACCTCCCAGGGCTTGGGTCCCCATTCAGCAAGTTGTCCCACCCTAGAGTAACCCCAGATGCTGGGGGTGGGAGGAAGCTGGAGCAGGGCTGAGAACCACTTTGGGCTCATAGGGTGCTGGGACCTTGTGTAATTCATGCTCATGTAGATCCCTAAGATCCTCTGCCATGGGTGTTGCCTGGTCTGAGGGTTCCAATTCTTAAATTTAAGATTCATGTCATAGTGGATAATCTCATATTAGTGGCAAGTGAAAAGACAGTCCAGCTATCTGTGATTACAGTATTATACAGGGGGAAAGGTTTGGCCAAATCCTCCATTTACCAGCCCTGTCAATTTGGGCAAGTTACTTAGGTCCTAACTTCGTCTTCAGACTGGGGATAATTATAACCACCTGGAACAGCTGTGCTGCTTACAGTAGCAGCTTAATTATCAAGCATGATCAGAATAGGTATTTGTTTGATCAAAATAGTTCATAGAAGTGAAGAACCAAGAATAAAGAGACATTCATATCCTACACATTTTGTTTTTAACCTAAAGCATAGACATATGTCACAATTTGCCAATTTGATGTAGGGTCATGGACCGCCTTTGAGAATGGATCTGCCAATTAGAATCCCACTCTGCCTTTCTTATATAAACCACACCCATAACACATGATCCAAGACTTACAGTTTGGGTTTCCTCACTGGGCATAAAAATTACAGACGTGCAAAGCCACCTGAACGTGCAACCTTTCTAGCTCATTGTACTTTTATCCGTCTTGTACAGTGTTAATTCAGTTGGGTGGTTCATATTGATCACACACGTAGTTTTTCCGAAGCCCTCAACTTAGTTTCCATACACACGGTAACTCCCTTTTACTCATACTTCATGAGTGTATGACAGTAGTCAAACCACATCATTCCAATCCAAGTAAAAATTGCATCAACACAATGAATCTTATCTAACATTCAGCTCAACGGGTGAGAGCTGAGTGCAGGACATAGAGCAGCCTCATGTTGTCACGTGGGTGGACAGCATCAGCCTGCTGAGGGCAGCTAGGTGGTCTTTCAGAATTTCCTGTAGAGGGATTTGTCATGTCATTGCTGTCTTTTCCATGCCTAGCACAGTACCTGGAATGTATGTGGGTCCTTATAGCTGTGAGTGTTACTGTTATAGAAATCGAATGTTCATTGTAGGCAACAGCACGAAGATTCTGAAGTCCAATGAGCAAGTGTTACGGACAGGAAGAAATCTCGGAGGAAAGGCATCCCCCTCCACAACACAAATGCAGCCTGTCTTATTCGCTAAAGAGCTACAGAGCAAGTACAGAGAACACATACTTTTCCAATGCGCTTTTCTCGAGCCTTTCTGCCTCCTGCTTCTGCCAGGCTTTGTGCTTCTTGACACGAGTTTCCCACAAGGCTCTGATGACAGAAATGTCGAATACGACCACTTTATGCCCCATTTTAGGAGCATGAAGTTACCTATTTAAAAAAAAATTATATATATATATATGTCAGCTTCATACACACACAGAAGAAAATAGTTTTAACTTGAACTTTAAAATAAAATATGAGTGAATCAATTTCATCAATAATGATGAAATGCCTTGTTTCTTCCAGGATGGCAGTTGCTAATGTTCTTAGGGTCTGAGAGTACTCTTGTTTGTAAGTCAAAGTTCAGCACTCAACTGGGGTCCTCTCCTCTAGAATGTCACACTTGTCTCTCTACCCCTCAGCTGACATGTGGGTTCCCAAAGCCCCCTGGGCATTCCTCAAGCTTTGTGGTTCCACATTCTATTGAATTTACTGGCATCTGATCTTCTCAGTAGGTTGTAACATACTCAGAGGTAAGTTTGATTAGTTATTTAGAAGATACACACACACACACACACACACACACACACACACACACACACACACATACCAGTTATCTGAGGCTAAACACCAGCCACCATTAAGTGCACCAAGCATTGTACCAAACCCCACTGAGCACTTTTCCTCCTGGGACTGACCACACAGCCTGGGCACTTGTCCTGTAGGTTTCCCCTGCGACACGAACCCTCACAGCTGCTGATCTCTGTTTATGTGGTTTCTCAAACACAAGGAAAGTCAGACTCAGGTACATCTTGGTCATCACCTCTTAGTGAGAACTAGCACAGTGTGTGGCACATAGTGGACCCTCCATAAATATTTGTTGAAAGACTAAGTGAGTAAATGAATGAATGAAAGTGAGTAAAAGATTTGCATCCAGGTTGCTTCACTCTCAGCCCATTCAGTGAACTTTCTCTCTTCATTTTCCCACCTCATATTTACTATTTGTTTTAAGTCATTATTTGCTCACCGCCAAAAAAAAAAAAAAATTATCAGGACATAAAAGTGTATTTCAACATTCATTCCACTAAGCTATACTTATCTCCCTTATCGAAGTAAAACAAGTTTCTATATATTGTTTTAAACTTCCCCTACCTACAGCATCAAAATCTGGCTAAATCCATTTCCTGATGTGCACAGATACACGGAGTGTCAGTTGGCAAACAGTAAGGCTGTTGAATATTCTCTGTTCCAATTCCAGACACTTCTAAATAGCAGTCAGTGGGGATACAAAACCAAATATTTAAATCTTCTGACTCAAGTTTGTGCTCTCCACAAATGGCTTTTGCCAATATGAGTGGCAGAACTGGCTTATGTTTATGCAGCCGAACATTTGAGGTCAATAAGTTTAGTCTGAAGAGCTGACAACACTGACCCCAGTTGATTTCCCTCTTTCCTTTAATTTCTGACATCTGAGACTGTCTTTTGTCTCCCTTAAAACTCTTTTACCTAAAGGGGATTTTTGACAAAGATGCAAACGGTGCAAGTTTTGTGTGGACATAAGTTTTCGATTCTCTTGGGTAAGTACATATGAGTAGAATTGGAGGGTCATATGTTAACTCTATGTTTAACCTTTTCAGGAACTGCCAGACTGTTTTACAAAGCAGCTGCACCATTTTACATTCTCACCTGCAGTGTATGAGGGTTCCAGTATCTCCACATCCCTGCTGACACTTGTTATTATCTCTCTTTGTATTGTAGCCATCCCAGTGAGTGTGACGGTTGTCTTTTGTTAGCATTTCCCTGATAGCTAATGATGTTGAGCATCTTTTTATGTGCTTTAGGTGTTGAGCATCTTTTTATGTGTATACCTTCTTGGGAGAAATGTCTATTCAGATTCTTTGCCCATTTTTTAATTGGGCTATTTGTCTTTTTAGTGTTGAGTTGTAATAGTTCTTTATATAGTCTAGATACTGGTCCTTTGCCAGATATATGATTTGCAAAAATTGCTTCCCATCTTGTGAGCTCTCTTTTCACTTTCTTGATTCCATCTTTTTACTTTTAACCTAAATATATGGTTATAATCTATATGAGATTTTATAGACAGAATCTTGTTGATTCGCTTATTTAACTCATTTGGACAATTTCTGTCTTTTAATTGGTATGGTTAGGCAATTTACATTTAGTACAATTAAGGATATATTTACATTCAGGTCTATCATTTTATTACTCATTTTCTGTTTGAGCCCTCTTTTGTTTTCCTCTTTTATATTTTCCTGCCTTCTTTTCTGTTATCTGAACATTTTTTACTATTCCATCTTGTTTTCTCTATTGTGCTTTTGACTATGCTTCTTCGTCTTTTCTTTTTCACGGTTGCCCTAGGGAGTATAAGATACATGCTTAACTTATCGTGGTCTACTTAGAAACAGTATTTTAACCACTTCAAGTGAGATATTGAAAGCTTATTACCTGGGCTTCCCTGGTGGTGCACTGGTTGAGAGCCCGCCTACCAATGCAGGGGACATGGGTTCCAGCCCTGGTCCAGGAAGATCCCACATGCTGTGGAGCAACTAAGCCCGTGCGCCACAACTACTGAGCCTGTGCTCTAGAGCCCGTGAGCCGCAGCTACTGAGCCCGAGTGCTACAGTTACTGAAGCCCGCATGCCTAGAGCCCGTGCTGTGCAACAAGAGAAGCCACCGCAGTGAGAGGCCCGCGCAACGCAAAGAAGAGTAGCTCCCACTCACCGTAACTAGCCAAAGCCCGAGAGCAGCAACGAAGACCCAACTCAGCCAGAAATAAATAAATAAAATAAATAAATTTATTAAAATAAAAAAGAAACCTTATTGCCATATAGATCCCCTTATACTCTCACCTTTATGTTGTAGTTGTGCTATGCATTATATCAGTCAGTGTTAGATTTCTTAGCTTCAGATCATCAAACTTATTTCAAAGAACTCATGAGGAGGAAGCTAGTCTGTCATATCTACCCTGATATTTACCATATCTTTTGCTCCTCCTTCATTCCTATTGTTCCAAGTCCCCCTCTGGTATCATTTGCCTTCTGTCTAAAAAAATTCCCTTAACAATTCTTTTAAAGGAGGTCTTCTGGCAAATTCTCCATTTTCCTCCTGAAGGAGGGCAGGAGGCCCACAGAGCAAATGGGCCACACAAGGCTCTGTTTTCTGTGTCAAGAGAGCTGCAGAAAGTTATTGCTAGCCAAGGCTGCCAGGTTGCAAAGGGACCATATTGTGTGCCCATGACTGGGGCAGGCTCCAGGAGGTGTCCCACAATGCTGATCCTCCCCTGGGAAAGGCAGGAAACCTCTTCCTGCTACACTGTCACTCCAATGTCCTTTACTGAGAAAGGTTAACAATGGCGTTCACTTCAAAGGACGAATACTTAAAGGAATTCCATTATATATCACAGAATACACACACTGAAGAGTGCATTCCAGGTTGAGAGGCAATAAGTTGATAGCTAACACAGTAAGTGATCAAGTTGGTTGGGTTCAGACCTCACATTCCAACCTGCCCTCGGAGGTTGTGATTCCCACGTCAGATCAGTCTTCTGACTTTGCAGTGCTCTTCAGCTGTTCTGTGGGCGCCACCCAGTGGCCATCTGCGACAGGGGTTCTAACAGACTGCCAACGCTGCTTAGGGTCAGATCCACGCAGGTGCAGCTCGGGAATGAGCCCAGGAGCTCATAAGCAACCTTTTGGGGTTGTTCTCCAGAGCTTCTCCCTCTCGGTGATCTCTCTGGTCCTTCTAGATTCCTGGGGCTTGCTTTTCAGTCCTCTGGCCAGAGACCTGGTGCTTTAGCTACCCTGCTTTGCTGTGCATGTCCTACAACTGCACTGTGTTGGGCCACACAGTGGGAGGACAGTGCAAGGAAAAAAGCAATGAGAGTTTCCTCCACCCTCTGGGGACCACAGCTCCTCTGCTCAGAAAGGAAGGATCCCTTACCCCAAAGGATGGGTGACTGAGGTCCTCCATTACCAACCTTCTCCCCGTTGCCCCTCACTGCTGCTACTACTACACAATCCCACGGGGCCTAAGGCATTAGAGGGTGGAGAAAAGAAAAAGAAAAAAGACAGGGATTTACCCCCACTCTCTGAGCATTAGGAGCCTGTTTCTCACTCCTGGAACAAAATTAGGTGTTTTGTGCTCAATTCTGGGTTTCAGGCTGCCTTGAGTCCAGGCTGGGGAATACTGGAGGGGAAAAATGGGAAACAGACCACAGGTTCTGTTCTACTTTGAATTAGGGTGTCCTTCCCTTCTTCTCTTGCAACTGCTTACTTTTCAGGGTCTTCACATTGCTGTTCTGTGTAATAAGTCCAGGTCTTATAGCTACATTTAGTGGGAGAGACAAGGTGAAGTGTGCCTACTCCATCTTACCCCAAACCATAAATCTCTGCATTTAGTTTTTCTTTTACCACTTTCCTTACTCTGTTACCTTCAGCTCAGGAGCACCTAAGCTGCAAAGGTCTTAAGGCTTTGACTTTTGACATAAAAGCCTCCATAAAGGAATGCCAAGCATCAGCCTGAAAACAAGAGATTAAAGACTTTAGCCATTAATGGAGAAAATTTTTTTAAAGAGAAAGAATTAACCAGCCTAGCTCCTTTGAGGAAGTCTCTGCACATAATCCAAGTCTACACATAAAAGCAAACCAAAAAGCCAAAGTAAAATGAACTGCTTTTGAACAGTGTGGACAGTCAGTCATCCAAGAGTACCTGAAGCTGGAAGACCCACCTG
This sequence comes from Lipotes vexillifer, assembly GCF_000442215.2. Taxonomy (NCBI): domain Eukaryota; kingdom Metazoa; phylum Chordata; class Mammalia; order Artiodactyla; family Lipotidae; genus Lipotes; species Lipotes vexillifer. The sequence continues at coordinate 547,450 of NW_006798282.1, forward strand.
CTGTCCAGGGTGTGTGTGTTCTAGATCAGCCAGTCATGGCTCTGATTCTTTTGTGGAGTTTCCTTTATTTTCTTAGGCCAATAAATCCTTGAAAAGTAACCAGATCTGTACATTAATATGTACGTTAATTTCTATGCATTAATTTAGAGAAATATAATTCAAGTCCCTATATTAGAGAAATGGTCTATTCTTGATGCCTTTGTGTTCTATTTTTAAATATTTGTAAACCAACATTAGTCTCAGTATTTTGGTGGAAAAGAGTCTATCCTGTCTGTCATCTAACCACGTTCACTATTTTCTCTGTGTTTTTGCCAAGCAGAGAAAGAGGTACTATCTATCCTTCAACTAAGGGGGTTTTGAAAGTGCTAGGATTTAAATCAGGGTTTTGCCTAACAAATGTATGTAATGAAAACTAGAGACTCTAAGAATGGTAAGTGATGACCATGTATGCTGGGGATCTACATTGTAACCTCCAGAGATCCTGCGAAGCCAAGAAATACCAGCTCCTAAATCCCAGGTCCAGCCCAGCTGCTGGCATCCTGTGCAGGATAGGGCTGAGCCCAGGCCTCCCTAGACAACTGGACGGGATGGACCTTAACCCAGGAGGTAGTAGCCCCATGGGCGGGTGCTGAGATTGGGAGAGTGGTTTTATGACAAGAGCCCGTGAGTCATTCCATCCAGGAAAGAAAGCCCCTTTGGGGAGTAGAGAGGAGGCAGATTCAGGGACAGATGCAGATGCCAGTCACTTAGCAGCTTGGGGGAAGGAGATTCCCCTGGCAAATTCACAAAGATAATCTCTTCTTCATAGCATGAACTCCATTCAACCCAGTCTTTCAGGCAAGTACATAAGATGTAATTTTCTAAGCATTAACTTTCTGCAGAGCTATAGAAATATCACCATGGTATGCTATACCAAAGCAGAAGAGAGAAAAATTACCCTCTCCAGGATCCAGTCTGGAAGCCCTCAACACAAATAAAACGACCTCTCGGAGAAAACGTTTACAACCAAGGAGGCTCTTCTGAGGCAGCATAAGAACGCAGAGCTTTAGCCTGGGCCTGCACTGAACTTCACAGCAAATACGCATGGTTCCGGGACTCTCATTCCACTTCTTTGCTAGCGATCTGGCTTCCCATGGTGAGCGCGGAATCACGAGAACAAGCCTCCCTAGATTTGGCTGTACTGTCCATAGCCACAGAGCATTCTTCCAGAGAAGAAAACACTTGGGGCTATGAGAAAGGAGGGAACCGCGGTGTCCCTCACTGCAACAGAAAGGACACTGGCACAGAGTACGGTCAGGTTCATTCCCCTCCAGTGCCGAGTGTTTCAGGTTCTGAATGAAATGTCAACAATCAGAGACTCTCAAAGGTTGGATTCACAGAGGAAAAAAAAAATTTTCCTGGAAAAACTGTTTGCTTTATTGCAAGGGTCAGCAAACTTTTTTAGTAAAGGGCAAGATAGTAAATATTTTATGTAAGTACAATACTCACATAACAAAAGAGAAAACTCTTGGCCTCCCTGCTTGCCTGGGGTGGGCCTGCCTGAGCACTGACCCTGCGTCCATGCTTCCGCCCAGTTGCCGCCTACTGGAGACATTCTCAGGACAAGAGCAACGGGCCCAAGAGGGAAAGGCCTGGCAGGCCATGAGCACGGAGCAGGCGAGGGGGGACCTGCTACAGTCAGCTTCGCTCTCTGCCCCAGTGACACCCAGGTGCCTGTGTGTCCTCTCCTCCCACTCACCTCAAGTTGGGCAGCTGGTAAGTCACCAGCTTTTGCACAGAGATTTGACTGCTTGGTGCCTGGCAGTTGCCAACAGTAGAGTTTCCAATATGTGAATGGCAACCAGCGCAGGCCTTGGGCAGCAGTGAGATACAGCTGGCCAGGTAGACAGGTGCTGAGAGTCTGGGGGAATGGGGACGGAGGGGGTTACTCCAGTTTGGTCCCCATGGCTCACAGTGCTAGCCTGCTCTGGCAGTGCCAGGCCTGAGAGTGATCATTTGCTAATCCCAGCTTTCGTGAACAATAAATGGCCGCAGCTTTCATTCCCCCAAGGTGCTAAGTGAGTGGCAACTGCATCTGTCCCTGAATCTGCCTCTCCTCTGCTCCCAAAAATGCCTTTTTTTTCCTGGAAAAAAAGCTTTGGTGGATGTGATGGCTTTAAATTATATGCACAATTCTTTGACATTCTTCCCTCTAAAAAGGTAGAGCTTAATTCCTCTCTCCTTGAGCTTGGGCTGGACTTAGTGACTCACTTCTAATGAACATAATGTGGTGAAAGTGATGGTGTGTGACTTCTGAGACTCAGTCCCATAAGGTATTGCTCTCTCTCTCGGAGTACTCACTCTGGGGAAAGCCAGCCACGATGTCCTGAGGATGCTCAAGCCGCTCTATGGAGAAGCTTCCGGTGGAGAGAAACTGCGGCCTCCTGCCAACAGCCGTGTGGGTGGACGCTGTCTTAACAGCAGATCCTAAAGCCCCAGTCAAGCCTTCAGATGACTGTAGCCCTGGCCAAAATCTAGACCTCATGAAAGACCCTGAGCCAGAAGCTGAGCCAGAAACCAGGTTTCTGACCCTTAGAAGCTGTGGGATAACAAGTGTTTATCATTTGAAGATGTTAAGTGCTGGGGTAATTTTTATGCAGCAATAAATAACTAATAAAGTGAACAGTAAAATAAGAGGCACTTACAAAAATCAGTCTTAATTTACAGTGACATCTCGTGTCTATATCCAGCTGCTTCCTTGACATACCCACTTGGATATCTCATGCATATCTCAAAAGAAACATGACCCCCTCCAAACTTACTCATTGAGAATCTATCCATCCCTGTCTGCCTTAATTCCCCATCTCGACAATGACTCCATATTTATCTGGAGGTCACTCCTTTATGCTTTCTGTTTGCTCACCCTGACCACCCAATATATGGACATGGACACACACACACACACACACACACACACACACACACTCATTCACACATCTAATTTATTCTGTAGGGGCATATGTGTTTCTCACCACCAATTTCTGCCACATCTGGCCTCAGTTGTGCAAAAGCCTCTCAGCTGGTCTCCTGACTTCCCACTCACCCACATCCAATCCATTTGCTACACGACGGTGAGCATCACCATCGCCAAAGAGAACTGGATCATGCTGCCACCTGGCCCAAGTCCTCCAGGACTTGGAATGAGAGGGAGATCCCAGCTCCTCACAGGGCCCAGTAAGACGCTGGCACGACCTGCCCTCAGACAGCCCCTCCCACTCACCGCCACTGCTCTCCCCCTCCGAGCCCGTCCACCACCTGCTTCTTCCCACCTCAGACCCTGCAAACGCTGCTCCCTCTGCCTAGACGTTGCCCCCATTGACACGACTCTCCCCACCCTGACACCCCGGAATTCAACTTCTGCATTCCCTCCTCAGCGTGGCCTCCCCTGCCTCTTCATCTAAGGTAGCACCTCCTGCTACTCTCTCTCTCAGACTGTTGCATACTTACTTCACAGCACATAATACAAGTTGAATCATTTGACCGTTTGTTTAATTATACTTTATCTGTCCATGGACGGAACCACGGTTTCCTGACGGGAGCAACCACCTGAGGGGCCCCAGACTTGGGCTCAGAGCCTGGCCCCTCAAGTCAGCCACTGACACTAGGTCACACAGTAACAGACGCCAGGCTCCCACTTCTGAGCCTCAACCCAGAAACCCTGGGTATGGAGCCAGTTTACTTGGTATGTATTTCTGTTCTTTGATTCCCAGGAACCCTAAATGACTGACATCTGGGGACACTCATTAAATGCAGAAAGATGAATGTCCTTGCCTCTGAGCTCTCAGTCTGGAGGGGCGAACAGAAGTTTAAAGGGATACATTTCAATGCAGCATGTGGATTCGACAACAGAGACTGAAGGAGCTGCTGTGCAAGCCAGAAGAGGAGAGATGCCCTCCAGTGCGTGATGGGGGGTGGGAGTAGGGGGTCAGGGAGAGTCCTGCAGGGACTGTGAGGAAGGCCAAAGGACCACTCTTCTGGGTTTGATCGAATAGTTTTCCATGCTCCCTCCCCAAGCCAGGTATATCAGAATCACTTTACAGAACCATCTGCGATCCCGAGCCAGAGGACATGACTGGAAAAACATATCCTTTGGCAGCAGAACACTAGTCTCCACTTAGAATCATATGCCAGGGTTCCAGGTGGGAGGGGGTACTTTCTGGCCACCTAGTCCTCTCACTTCTTGTCAAATGACAGGCTGGGCTGGAAGAGGACGGGGGTGGGGTACAGGGCTTATATCTCAGAGAATTTGAGGTGTGAAGGCCCTGGGAGAGTCTGGGAGGAGACTCAACGAAGTCCACAATACAGGTGCCAAGCCATCCTTGGTTCTCCCTCTGCGAGGCTGGGAGGGGGACAGCAGCAGAGGGGGTGAGGGGAGAAGGGCATGGAGCTGGTGCCAGGGGGTCACCTGGACCAGCCATGGGGAGAGAGGCCTGGCTCCCCTCCTCCCCACCTGTCCCTTAGAGCCCCCCAGATCCGTCTTCCCTTTGGAATGATCAGCTCCAGGCCTTCCACAGCATTTTCCAGGTGTATCTGCCAGGTGCAGAAGACAACTATCATCAGCCTTGCTGGATCCAGAGGAATGACTGTAACCAATGGGAACTTCTGGTGACACCAAGGTACAGTGGAGGTACAGTGGGGCTTTAATGGCCCACAAATTCCTTTCTATCCTCACATAAGGCCACTGCCTGGACCCCAGAGTTGGAACGCAGAGTGAGTTTTCTGATAGAAACAGTGGAGGAAATAGAGGGTAAATATTCAAGTGAGGTCAGTAACAGTAGTCACAATATTTCAGCCAAATTCTAAATTAAATTACATTTTATGTCACCTGATCAGTGTTCCCCTGGGGACACACATTATTTTACGGTAATTTGTTAAACTAGAAAATCTGGCCAAGGGAGGCAGAGGCTCCAGACACGATTAAGAGGACAGTCTCAGGGTCAGGACAGTCTCAGGGCTGGAGTCCTGCCTCCCCCGCCTGCATGTCCCTGAGACGGCTACCTAACCTCTCTGAACCTCGGTGTTCTCATCTGGACACGGTGTGAGAGCAGCACTGAGCTCATAGGATTAGTGGAAGGATCACGCGTGATAATTTGTGTCACGTGCTTAAGACAGTACCTGGCACCTAGTAAACCTCAAAAAATGTCAGTTATTTAAAGAAAAAAAAGAAATTAAGACAGACATTGTTCCCAGTTATATATAAGAACAAAAGGTACATAAGCATCTGGGGATTTTTCTCTATCAGGTATGGTTACAGAGGTTCTATGGGAGAACACCCAGCTCCTAAGTTATGGGAGAGGATTTGGTCCATCAGAAGAGCCGCCACGCAGTGGTTAAGAATCCACCTGCCAATGCAGGGGACACGGATTCGAGCCCTGGTCCGGGAAGATCCCACCTGCGGCAGAGCAACTAAGCCCGTGCGCCACAATTACTGAGCCTGCGCTCTAGAGCCCACGAACCACAACTACTGAAGCCCGCGTGTCTAGAGCCTGTGCTCTGCAACAAAGAGAAGCCACCGCAATGAGAAGCCCGTGCACAGCAAAAAAGAGTAGCACCTGCTTGTGGCAACTAGAGAAAGCCCGTGCGCAGCAACGAAGACCCAACGCAGACCCCCCAGCAAAAAAAAAATATATATATATATATGTATGTATGTATGTATAAAAGAAGAGCCGCCAGCACAGTCAAACTGCTTACAAAACCAGACAATTCTCTTCCGGGTTTCTAATCACTTTCCCACCCTCACTCCCACGCCTCTCCTGGAGGACAGACTTCCCCAGCCAGATGTCAATCATCCCTTTCAGGGCACTGAAGAAGCACAAACAGAGTTGATTTATCACCCCTGGACAGCACTGTAGACCAGGAAGTTTTGAGCTCAGCCTTGGGAACAAGGGTGGTGCTGGGAGTAACCCACTAACAAGAGCCGGAGTGTGGAGACCCGGCCACAGCAGCAGCCCGGCTACCTAGACCTGCCCGCTCACAGGCTCTCCTTCCCCATTCAATTCCAGGCCCTGCATAATCCTCAATCCGTGTTCGTTTGGGAGGTTCACCCCTGTCAAGCCTCAGCACAGCAGGGACAGACATAAACAAGGAAGCACTGTCCCCCGCCCCCTCCACAGGTGCCCCATGCCCCTACCCTCGCCTTCCCCACAATCCCCCAGTTTCAGGAGCAGCCGCGCACTCACCCCCCACGCCCACCTACCCGTGAATGGGCTGCAGCCCTGAGCCCCTGCCGCTGCCTGCCGAGTGGAATCCGAGCCTGTTTACTCCGCAGCAGCGACACACTGGGGCCAGAAGCGCTCCAACTGCCCCAGCTTCCCGGCTTGTGCGCTAATGGGCTATGTTTGTAAGCTGATAATATGATCTGTAGGACATGTGCTGATAAACTATCTATCTATTCTATGTGACTCAGCCCAGCGTGAGACAAAACAGACTTGGGCGGGGAGGGCTTGTCACAGCGTAAATGATGTGCCGGCCAATCTGAGCCATATAACCCGGGATTATCTGCACCTCCCTGCAGATGGCGGGGGCCTTTCAACATTGGACATCCTGAAGTGTGCTAAAAAAAAACAGGTCAGAGAAGGCAAAGGGTGACATATTCTTAGCCCGCTAAGCTGGAAACCAAACTGAAAGCAGGATGAGAAAGCCATATGACCAAGGAAATGTAATTTTTTTTTTCAGTATTTGAAGCAGATGTCCAAGGTCTTGATTTCATCCTTACATTTTTTTCTTAATTTTATTTAATTTAAGAAATTAATTTCCTAAAACATATGTGAGTTTAGGTTCTCTTTAGAGATTTTACTATTTTGGCAAATATGCTTTCATGATATCCAACAGTGGGGACAACATGACAGTTAATAAGCAGCAATCGTGCCTACACAACCCCTTGGTGCCCCTTCACGGCAACAGTTCCTCGTACACCTTCACCCTAAAACAGAAAAACACCTTTTGTCTAATATATACATAATAACTCTAATTACAAAATAGTTTGATTTCTGAAGGACTATTTTCTATAATGGAACATTTTCTGTTTGTTGACATTTTAATTAAATTACCATTTTTAATTGTATACTAAGTTAGTGGGGCTCAAATAAATCTTTGTGACTATACTGAATCATACCTCTAAAATGTTAGATGTGCTTTTTATTACTTAGGATAGAATTTTCATATTATGTTTCTCTTTTGATAAATAATATAAGTTACCTATTTAGTAATTAATGTTTAGTTTGCGTTTTGTTTTCTTTTTTTTTTCCCGGTATCCTCAATTAAAGAATATAAATTGAAAAAGCAGTTTCAGTTCACATTCTACTTGAATATCATTTCAATTTATAAGAGAGAGAAACATTCAAAAGCTTAATCATATTTAAGTGGAAAAAATTTTTTCCCACAAATGCATTCAGAATACAATGGGATTGGGCTTCCCTGGTGGTGCAGTGGTTAAGAAGCCACCTGCCAATGCAGGGGACACAGGTTCGAGCCCTGGTTAGGGAAGATCCCACATGCCATGGAGCAACTAAGCTCGTGCACCACAACTACTGAGCCTGCGCTCTAGAGCCCGCAAGCCACAAATACTGAGCCCGTGCACCACAACTACTGAGCCCGTAAGCCACAACTACTGAAGCCCGTGCGCCTAGAGCCCGTGCTCTGCAACAAGAGAAGCCAACGCAATGAGAAGCCCGCGCACCGCAACAAAGTGTAGCCCCCGCTCGCCGCAACTAGAGAAAGCCCGTGTGCAGCAATGAAGACCCAACACAGCCAAAAATAAATAAATAAAAATAAAATAAAATAAAAATACAATGGGATGCCTTTATGATGCTGATTGGAGGAACAGGACATTGTATAGTGCAGAGTCCTCAGACTATAATGATGTGCACTCAACAGGATCGAGAAATTTAGCAAATGAAAATAACTTTCAGTTACATTTGAATTTCAGATAAATAACAAATAATTTTTTAATAGGTGTCTCAAATACTACATGAGTCATACTAAAAAATTATTTGTTGTTTCTCTGAAATTTAAATATAAGTGAGTGGTCTGTATTTTACATGGCAACCCTCCACCCAAACCACCCAGGACCTTACTAAAATGCTGAGTCTGCTTCAAGAGGCCAGAGAAGGGCTCAGAGTCTGTATCTCTAACAAGTTCCAGGTGATGTGGAAGTTGCTGGTCCAGAGACCATATTGTGAGTGGCAAGGATCTAGAATTAGCATAGTCTGGTGCAGTGATACCCAGGACTGGCTTCTCACTGGCATGGCCTGGATAGACCCCTCTGCCCCTCAGAAGTTCTGACTCAGTAAGTCTGGGACAGGGGTCCAGGGGTCAATATTTTCAGCATGCTCCACAGGAGTTGTTGTTTCTGATCCACAGGCAGGGATGTGAACCAGGAAATATTTTAAAATACAAAAGGTACCATGTTCATGCAAGGAATTGTTATAATTGCATTAAACTCACTCTGTGCAGATTGTTGTATCGCTGGGCTAAGTGTGTCCAGAAAGACCTTCCAGTTTCTGAGCTCCCAAGGGGCAGCAGATAGGATTGTGCCCTGCAGTCTTCACATCCCAGTGTCCCCTTACAGCTGGAAGCAGCCCAACTCCTAACAGCCTTATTATTACCAACTCTGGCCACTTTCTCAGAGCTCAACACTTTTTTATGCAATTCAGTTCCAGCTGGGCTTGTAAACTCATGAAACGCAGTCCAAAGACCACAGCTCCAGCTTCTCCACGGGGAGGTGTATATGTTTGCCTCACCTCCAAAGGGGTTCCACACACAAGCTCACCCAGATACCCACAAGGGACTGAATGCTTTCTCACAGCCACTCTGAGTCTAGGATTCCTGTTGGAACATCGAGTCACACGTACCACGAAGCTTTCTTCCAAGTAAATACCTGGTTTCCAGAGTTTCCAGAGTGGGGTGCACTTCAAAGGGCCCAGGGTCATTTGCATACAGGAAATCTTCTCCCTGGAGCACCTTAACCCATCTCTGACACAGCTTAGGTTTTGCACTTTGGCCTCCCTCATCCCTCCACTTGCATTTCATCCATTTCAAAACCATTAAGAGCTGTGAAGAATGCCTGAATGCAATCAGATACAAAATCCACTTAAGAAGCACTTTAAAATGAGATCCTCCAGGTCTTGTGAAACCAAGTGGGACCCCAGCTTGCCTTCCCAAGTCTCGCTCCAAGAAGTCTGTCTGCCCATCCATTTGTCTGTCAGGGGCCACTGACCTTGACCTGGTCAGCAGGGATCAGGAAGTGACTGCTCCTTCCCCATCAACAGTTTTTTCATAACACTAAAATGGCACTTGGCATAGATTACTGGGCTCATCTTATCTAGGGGGAAGGGGAAAGGGAGCAGAAGCCCAATCTTGGAGATCACTGTCTCTCCCAATATGCTCAGCACATATAGCTGGTCAGTAAATATTTGTTGAATTAGATTGGAAGTAAAAACATTTTGGTGAGAATTCTAAACTATAGTCATGTCTAAAAGTCTAAATCAGAATCCCCTACCCTAACGTGGTTTCCAGTAAATACATCAGGACTATCTCATCTTGCATATGGTGAACTCTCTTGAATAAGTTGCCCAGAATTTGGCACTGCTTGGAGTACTTAGGATTGACTTTTTTTCCCTTTACTGTTGCGGGGAGGGAGTATTCTTTGTTGTACTTCCTGGCTCAGGCTAGGAGGCGCAATTTGTTTTCCTTTGGAGCTTCTCAAAGACCTAGTCCACGCCCGCCCCACCTTCCCTTTTAGAAAGCAAGGCTGAAATGTAACGCTGAGTCAGTCACAAATGTGGCAGATGGTATAAGATTTAGCCAAAAGGAAACCAGCACAGGCAAACACTGCACTAGAGGCTGGGGAAGCGAGATTTCCAGAAGACCAGGTTTCTGGATCTCCTAGTCTGAGGCATAAGGCATAGGGGGAGGGGCTGGTGAAAGATAAGAAAACAACAATTTACCACAGTGTTGTCAAAATGAGGGAAACTCCAGTTCAAGTTCCCTCTAAGAACCACCTGCCAGTCCCTAGAAAAAGAAATACAAACATCCAGTAAACCTAACAGTGCAAATCCAAACAACAACAGGATAGTATCTTCACATATAGAATTGGCAAAACTTAAGATGCTTGCTGCAGCCAGCTGCTAAGGACCTGCAGGATCTGTGCGGAAGGGAGGAGAAGGGAGGGACAGGAGGCCGGTGCTGCCTTCTTGGAAAATAATTTGGAAATGTCCCCCCTTTAACCAAGCAGTTCCAGCGCCAGAAGTTTATTGGCTAGATATATTCCCAAGCAATCACCAGGATATACATATAAGGGAGTTCACTGCAGAACACAGAAACACACCAAGTGATTCCTGATAAGATAGTTTATGATACGTCTGCATAGAAATTCATATGATATAGTCCCCACCCCCTGCACACACATACACAAATGAAGTCCCCTCTTCAGCCCTTCTCTGTCCCTCTTACCCAATTTCTGTAACAGTATAGCTCTAAAATGGCTCATCTGAGCAGTCTTCCCTACTGAGTTTGAAGATTTTTGAGAGCAAGAATCTATTCTTCTAAACCCCACACAGAGGTCTGTAGCAAATACAGAATAGATTTCCAGTGGCTGTTTGTTAAACGGTGAAAACAGAAAGCCATTTACTTGACGAACGGGCGAGGGCTCCACTTCTGACAGTGTTACTTGAGTTTTATCAGAAGCTGCTGGGCGCTGAGCTTGGTGGGATAAGAGGCCTCGCATTCCTCAGCTGGAGAAATTCCCCGGCCTGGCTTGCCGCTCTCCCCCATCTTCTGGCCTGAGGGGACAATGACAGAAGTAAGACACAACGTGCCCCTAGGAATCCTATGATAAATGTAGGCTTTGACCTTAAAACCTCCTCATTGTGCTGCAGAAATGGCTGCTCTGTTTATTAACTATTCAGTTGGGGTTTAATTCTAAATGGTCTCGACCACTGAAATGTTCGAACTGGCTTTTTAAAAGTATCCTACCTCCAAATGTGTTTTCTTCCTTGAATTTGAGACAGACACTGGAAGTTTCTCTTTTGATTCCGATGTTTTTTTTGTTTCGACTATTCTTGGTTGGTTGGATGGTTTTAAGGCAAATTCTTACTTGTATATTTTAAACACACACAACTCTGTCTCTCTTGCCCCAGTGTTTAACACAGGACAGCTCAGAGTTGTCGAAGCCAAGTTCATGTGCCCAATGCATGTTTCAGTCTGTTTGGCCCCTTTGTGCGTTGGCACACAAACTTGGGTTTGACAAGAGGGCGATACTGAACCGTCCTGAGACCAAGACCATTTGTTTGTCAGTGCCCTCCACAAGGGAGGAGGTGGCCCCCATTCCAGGGTCTCCCATCCCCAGGCCCTCCGTGGGTCTCTAACACAGTACTCACTGGCCAGATGCTGGGTAGCATCTGTCAGTCAGCAGTGACCGAGCAGAGGTGTCCAGCGGCGGTCCTAGAGTCACCAATCAACACCCCACCCAGAGACAGCCGCACAACTACAATCACTGATTATCGTCCTTTATCCCCCCCACTACGCGGTGGGGTCACCTCTCACCACTGTGTCCCCAGAGCCCAGCCCTTGACCGGTAACATAGTAGACTCATTAAATACTTGTTGAATGAACAGTCTGCGGGCCGCCAGCCCAATAGCAAATGTCTGGCCACTCAGGCACCTCTGCCCTCCCCTCCCCCTCATTTCTTCCTAACTCAAAACTTTGTCCAGATTCTGTCTAGTGCATACACTTGACTTTCTTTGCCCTCTGTACCCGTGGGGAATGCAGATCTTTTCAGTGAGTTCCAGTCTTTGGGTACACAGAAATTCTGGGTGGGATGCAGGCTGAACACACCAGCCATGCAGACTCAGGGCCTTGGTTCCCTCCTGAAAGTGGGGAGGTGATCTCCAGGGATCCTAATTCAAGTCCTAAAAGTTCCACAAGAGCCCCTTTAAATAAGGAAGTGTCAATGCAGGGGTGGTGTCCTGCTGCCAGTTATGCCACAGACCTGCCCAGCCTCTGTGGAAAAAGACATTTAAGTCCACAGATGGGATTCTTTGTTTCATCCATAAAATGAGACTAATATTGCCAATGCTGTTATCTACTTAGCACACCGGATTGTTGAGGACTGTGAAGCACAAAGTGTACTAAGAATGTACTGTACTTTCTTTAAGCCTCCGTGCAACTACTGGGGTTGGGTGATTAGCTTTCTCCTCTGCACTGCCTTCCCCATATCCAGCTTCTAGAGCTTCAGGCCAAGTGCCCCATTCTCTCTGAATCTCAGCGTGACATTTGAAGCTTTTTAACAAGTTGAAAGGCCACACAGGGAGTTGAAGCACAGCAGGAA
>NW_006798282.1:559826-564797 GCF_000442215.2 Lipotes vexillifer
CTGCTGTGGAGTAAAAATGCTACCAGCTGTAAGTAAATGGGCTGCATCGCATCCCACCATTGCTTTGATGGGGACCTACCTCCCACCAAAAATAATTTAAAGTTTAATTCTCCCAAGATGCAGGTGTAGAAGCAAATAACAGCTCTTCTTCAGCACCTGTGGACCTGTTGCCTTCACAGAGGTAGACACGGATGCTGAAATGGCTTCAGAAGCTGCTGCCAATTCGTTTTGCCACGGTGTAAATCCAATGGACAGAGATGGGTGACAAGAGAACTGAAACAGGAGGGAAGGGGGCAGGGCACAACCCTTCAAGAATAACAGTGGTTGAGAAAAACTGGAGACGACAAACACTGGTTAGATAAAGACGCAGATGTAGAGAATGGACTTGAGGTCACGGGGAGGGGGAAGGGTAAGCTGGGATGAAGTGAGAGAGTAGCATGGACTCTCTCTATATACACTATCAAATGTAAAATAGATAGCTAGTGGGAAGCAGCTGCAGAGCACAGAGAGATCAGCTCAGTGCTTTGTGACCACCTAGAGGGGTGGGAGGGAGACGCAAGAGGGAGGGGATATGGGGATATATGTATAGCTGATTCACTTTGTTATACAGCAGAAACTAACACAACATTGTAAAGCAATTATACTCCAATAAAGATGTTTAAAAAAAAAAAAAAAAAAAACTGGTTAGAGACGACCAGGCCCAAGATGGCAAGAAGATTTGACTCCCAGTAGACCTTGAGCTCATTATGCACTCATTGTAATACATTAGCATATGCTAAATGACACACCCACAGGCGCCATGACAGTTCCAAGGCTGACCATAAAAGGCCAAAATGTGGGCGGTGGCCCAACTCCTGGAAATCCCTGCCTCTTCCCCAAGAGTCTCTTTCCCAAGAGACTCTTTGCTCAAGAGTCCAGTACTGAAAGACAAGTGTTGGATAAAAGGAAAGATAGCCATACTGAGGAAGTCAGCAACCCTGGGAAGATGGTAGACTCATGTCACGTGACTCATGTCACAAAGACCCAAACCCCCAGGTTTTGCTTGGGAAAAGAGGGAAAAGGGGAGGGGTCAGTCTTCTATTTTCAGAGATGATTGTCTCCATCACGCGGTTCCAAGTAGCCGTCAGGTCTCGATTGTGGTTGGAACGTTATCTGACCCATAAATCTTTGGTCGCTTAGTCCTGGAGAATAAGGAACAAGGATGAAGTCTATAGAAAAACTAATCCTCAATCTCGATACACATCAAGCAGCAAGCAGTTTCGCCATCAGCAGCAAGCTAAGCTAAGCTAATGGTAGAAGTCAGGCATAGTAATAATTAAGAAATGTATTGGGGGGAATTCCCTGTCAGTCCAGTGGTTAGGACTACATGGTTCCACTGTCGGGGTCATGGGTTTGATCCCTGGTCAGGGAACTAAGATCCCACCAGCCTTGTGGTGTGGCAAACAAAGGAGAAAGAAATAGATTTGGAACAATGCTGAGTTGCTGACAGTCCCTAGTTACAGTCTCATTTCCTCAGTTACAATCCCCACTGCCAGATTTTCCTTCCATGTCTAGGGAAAAGGGGTGAAGACGTCTTCTGTAACTTCAAGCTGAGCATGGACGACGAAGGATTCTTAGAGTGGAAGGATCTGACATGGTGTAAGAAATATTCTTTGGTTCCCTTACGTGCCTGTTGAGATTCCAAAAGAGGCATCTCATTACTAACGTTCTAAGTAACTGTTTTGCAAAGAGTTGGCGTGCCAATTATGATCCCTTGACTAGAAGATAAAATCCCAACTTAAGGATTCCTTCAAGCATTGACCTAATCCCAGAGGGAATCCAAGAAAATAGGTTCATAAACCAATCCCATCCACTTTGAAATAGGGGAGTATGGTGGGCTAAGATCTGTTGGAGCCCGGTGGCCTGTTGTGTCACCGTCATCCTGATTGTTTTAAGCACAGTTAATCTTCTACTCCAGGGTCAGTTTTTTCCCATTCTCTTGAGGCCAGTTCTTGGAATTGTGCTAGCCATAGATTCAGTGCTGCTCAAGACAGAGCAGCTCACGTCATGGCTACAGTCTGGTCCTCATGCAGTTAGCTTTTTCCCTCTGGTGGCAGTTATAGTATCTGCAACACAGCTCAGGAATGTGCATCAGACACTGTCCTTCAGGGAGGAACTGAAGATTCTGTGACTCTATTGTCCTAATCATTAACTGCTTGAGCCTGCTCCTTTGTGACTCAACAGGAGACAAGGGACATGGAGGGGCTTTTTGTACCTGGGAGGGCCCCTCAGGGTCCTGCTTGGTTTCTAGAGGCCATGGGCTAAGTGACATGCCTCTCCAGCTGCAGCGTCTGGGGCTTCAGGGAACCACCAAATAAATGCTTACAGGGTAACAGGGGACACAGCTGAATCTGGGGTTAATTCCCGTGTTCTTGGGGGCAGGGCGGAGAAGGGATGGAAGAGGCCACACTGTGGGCGCTGGGAGACTGTTAAAATGCAGTGAAACCCAGTGGCAAGGCTGAAATGGCCTCCCAGGCCGGACTGCCATGTTTCCAGAACATTTTCCTAGAGCAGGCCTGGCACCCCGATGCGCAGGCCACCAAGAAGGCGGCGCAGGCCCTGGACGCACACTCGCACCTCGCTGCCCGCCTCCCTTCGCCCCACACCCCACCCCTGGCGCCGGCTCCGCTTCCTTCCAGTCTCGCTTGCAAATTCAGGTGCGCCTGGAATTTACACCCACTCACTCCTGCGAGGGCAGGAACCCCCTCCTGACCCTGAACTTCTGTTTGGACTACCTGCTTCCTCGCCTTTCCCTCCCGCCCGCTGAGACACACCCTTCTCAACCACCTGAGTCTGCCTGGGGCGGAGCACGGGCTCAACACACCTTTCTTGGAAAACCAAAGATGAAAGCAAATTTCGGGAAATTAAACTTTTCAATAAAATATCAAACGCCTTGGGAGACCCATACATGGTGTTCAGGTTTTCCCGATTACAGCAATACTTTCCACCACTCCTCCAACTTGGAATCACCACCCCGTTAAGAGTAATTGGTTTGATTTTTTTTTCCTTCTTTCTTTCAAAGAGTAAATCTGATCTTTTTAACTCGAAACTAATGATAGAGACATTAGGGCTAATTAACAACAGTTTTACAAGAATGGCCTTTTCCATTCTCTCTCTGTTTGGCTTCACCGCCTCTCACCTCCACCCCCGAGTGTTTAAGCATTGTAATGCGCACCGGCCTCCGCCTCCCCGCCCACCTGAGGGCTGTCCCCGCCACCCAGGGGCTTGTGGCTGAGGAAGGAGAATCTCCCTGAAGCTTTTATTCAAAGCGTTTATTAGGACCGACCTGTCTGAGGAACCCCCCAGTTTCTTCCGGCATCCTGGCTCCTGCTTCTGAGACCTGGGGAGACCATATTTCTCATCTGGGATATTTTTCTCCTTAAATGCCCATTTTCACTTCAAGAAATTAACGTTTTCCTTTGGGTGTTTTGGCAATGACTGTGAATTAAAGCCAGCCTAATATCTTTTTCTTTCTAAATTGTTAGGAGCCATGGACCAAAGAAAGATGGAGCGCTTTTCTTCCAGGTATGAACCAATCTTGAATGTGAGCTTCTGATTACTAGTTTCCCAGCTTAGGAAACATGTCCTACACCTCTCTGTTGTTTGATTTCATCTCGTTCAAACCTTAAAGAGCTGCCAACAGTGCTGCTGTTTTTCCAAAAGACCTGGAGCTTAAAGTTGCATCCACCTTTGCCATTGGCTTTTAACATCTTCAAACAGGTTACTGGCTCTGCCTCTGAAATGACTAGTGTTTTCCTACTCTTTTGTTAGAAAAGGTCAATATTACAACGAAATTAAGAATCTGCTTCTGAGAAGGTTAAAGGTATAGGCAGGTTTTCAATATTTGGGAACCGTTAAGAATAATGGGGAAATTTTTTTAAACCTTGAACATCTTTTTAAATGACTGGTTTAAATGAAATAGTTTGTAAAATGTAATTCATAAATTACATAGAATGTCATCCAGGCATTTAAAAGTCCTATATGAAAACTATAGGCAGGAGAAAAAACATGTGAAATGGAAGATAAAAGATTTATACCTACTTAGAATTATGTGCATATGAGGACAGAGCCTAAGAAGTAATAATACGTATTGGAAAGAGTTGGAGATTAGGTGGACTTTATTCTCATCATCTTTCTTTGTGTTGTTACATGAATTAGTCAGCCATTTTAAAAGAAAGGAAAAAGAAAAAAAGGAAAGTGGTGCTCTACAATTTCTCCCTAGTGGTCTGTAGTCCTGTGTTGAGAAGACCCAGGTGTTAATTCAAAGGGATTTTATTTGCTTTGTTTTGCTAACGGAGGTCTGATTTCCTCTTCCTAGTATGATTTTGATCCTGGCCTTTTCCAGAGCATTTGAACTGGGATTAGTCACTGGTAAGAGACTTTGCTTTTTTGATCACTAGCAGTTTTCACGTGGCCTGAAATACAGACGCAAGGAATTAATTTTGTCATTCAGGATTGGGCCACTGTGAACTTGCCCGTCCATCACAGGGAGACCTGGCCTTCAGAGACGACGGCCTTCAGTCCCGGGAGGAGCCTGCAATTCGTCATCGGCCTTCCCAGTTTGTACCATCCATGGGAATCCAGAACAGTAAGACGTACCTGCCTTAGATCTACAATGCGGTATTGCTATCCTCGTCCTTCACATGTCTCCTGAGTACCTTTTAGACCCTCTTTCACCTAAGACAGTGGGCACCTGATTCTGGAGCTGGGCAGATGAATAGTTTTGATTCTGCGGGGGCCAGACAGGCATTGTGTACGTCACCTCCGCAGAATGCAGTTTCCCTCACCTGATCCCACTTCATGCTGGGGACTCCAGGTACCACCACTGGCTTATGCATGAAAAAAGATTTCTCTGATCAAAAGCACAGGTAGCCAGGGCTTCCCTGGTGGCGCAGTGCTTGAGAGTCCGCCTGCCGATGCAGGAGACGCGGG
>NW_006798282.1:565706-586103 GCF_000442215.2 Lipotes vexillifer
AAAAAAAAAAAAAAAAAAAAAAAGCACAGGTAGCCAAAGGAACACTAAAAAGGAGAGTCTTATTCTGTTAAGTTTACAATGTTTATAGACATCTGTCAACACTTGGGGAGATTAAGTCCTTACTGCCATATTAACCTTGGCTAACGGGAACTCAGTTTTTCAATCCTTCCACCCTCTCAGCCACTTTTCTTACATTTCAGGTAAGGAGCTAAACAGAACCTGCTGTCTAAATGGGGGAACCTGCATGCTGGGGTCCTTTTGTGCCTGCCCCCCCTCTTTCTATGGACGGAACTGTGAGCATGACATGCGCAAAGAGTAAGCCACTGAAACGGGCTGGGGGTGGAGAGGGAAGGAGAGGTGGGGATTTAAACTCCGCATGTCCGTTCATCCTCAGGAACTGTGGATCTGTGCCCCATGACACCTGGCTGCCCAGGAAGTGTTCCATGTGTAAATGCTGGCACGGCCAGTTCCGCTGCTTTCCTCAGCCGTTCCTACCTGGTTGTGGTAAGCAAAGGGTTGCCTCTTTTGCCCTCTCAGGTTAGTTGGTTGCCTGTGGACACTTAATTAACAGGGTCTCTCCTCTTACCTCATGGCTTGCTGAAGACTGGCAGCCAGAGCTCTCCCTGTAAAAGCATCAAGGACTCCAGATGGGATGGTCACCCTGGTGTCCTTGATATTTACTTCCTCAATATGTGGCCAGTCGTGCTGCCTTTCAGGTGGAGAGTTATTTCAAGTCTATTTGACGTTCTACAGTATGTGAAATTCTATAGAGGCAAATAAACAAAAGACTTGGCCTCTTAAACACGAAGAGACACTCTCTGGCGTTCTTTCTTTGGGCAGGGAGACCCAGACAGGCTCCAGGGGGGCAGCTCAGTGCCCACCCCACAGCAGGGCTGGGGGCACCCAACTCCAATTATTGCCCTTAAATTCCACCAGAGGAACTGACCCCACCTCTCCTTTCTTAGGAACTTCGTCAGGGATCCTAAAAGGCCCCTGTAGGGCGCCCCCTGGTGACTGGTCTCATAACCCTTTCACCTCATTGATTTTTACTGATATGAGGAAAACAATGACAAGGGCAGGGACCTAGAAGAGAACAAGAGGAGAGGGTTTGCTCCCTACCCCAACCTGAGCCAGGTTTCTAGGGCCACCTTAGTTCAGAGGCCTCTCCTACTTCTGACCCTGCATATGTCAGAAATTGAAAATGTTCAACAAATTGAAAGTGAAAACAAATGCTTCCTTGAGTACAACATGGGACCCCAATCCAGGCAGGGATTGTCTTTTCCTTTTGCATTGGGTATCAGGCCCAGGATAGGTGACTGGAAGGTGTGGGTGGAATGGCTGGAATAGGTGGGGACCATATTTTCTCCCTGGAACTTGGGACGCAAAATGTGCTGTCTCCTTAGCATCAGAGCCTAACCAAGTTCTGCCACACGCCAGCAATTATAGGCGTCACCGGCTGGGGTAGGTTACCAGGTGTGAAAGCATGTATCCAGGGAAGATCAAGTTAACAGTTTGTCGCAATATTTCCTCAGGGGAGTCTAATTCACATAATCGGTACTGTTGATCCCATAAGCACATTGTACTCATCAAATCTTGGCCCCTAACTGCTTTTGGGTTCGTGTAGATGTGCCACGTGTGTGGGCAACAGGATAAAGTGCCAGAGGGATTTCCTTTAATGACCAAGTATCTCTACCTTCCAGATGGCCATGTGATGGATGAGCACCTCACAGGTTCCGGGACTCCAGAATTAACGCTGTCTGCATGTGCTTTTATGCTACCTGGCATCTGCCTTGCTATACAAAGTTATTATTGAACCACGTTTGTGTGCAGCATTTGCCATGCAGGTTTCATGACCTTTAAAGGCTATCTCTCCAATGTCCCAACTGAGAGATGATCATTTGTTAGTAGTCTTGAAATGGTGAATAGATTTCCCTATGGTCCCTAACATTTCCTTAAAGTACCAACTATCCTCTTCCCTGCCCTCTCCAAAAAACTACTTAAAAAAAAAAATGCCATATCTTGTTCCCAAGTCCTGTGTTCCTTGATACATGTAACTCTACCAAGGGCTTATTAATAGTTTCTTTTAAACAATTGAATTCTATCTTCAGATTATTAAAGGTTACTCCCAATGTGGAACTAAGCATAAAGCATTGAATAGAGTTGTGATCAGAATCAATTAAGATAGTATCTTAAGGGTTTCCCTGGTGGCGCAGTGGTTAAGAATCCGCCTGCCAATGCAGGCAACATGGGTTCAAGCCCTGGTCCTGGAAGATCCCACCTACCGCAGAGCAACTAAGCCTGTGCGCCACAACTGCTGAGCCCAGGTGCCACAAGTACTGAAGCCCGCACGCCTAGCACCCGGGCTCCGCAACAAGAGAAGCCACCGCAATGAGAGGCCCGTGCACCGCAACGAAGACCCAATGCAGCCAAAAATAAACAAAATAAAATAAATTAATTTTTAAAAAAGAATCTTGAAAATGAAAGGAAAGGAAACATTTGTAAGGGGAGCAAAGGAGAAGGGAGGGGGCAGACATCAGAGGTGAGAGACAGGATGCTGGAGTAATGGAAATGTGTGTGTATCCCTGGGAGACTAGGTAGAAAAGTGGGAGCAAATGAGAGATTTGAGAAAATAAAATGCATTACTTGATTGATTAGATGGTACAGAGAAGTACAGAGAAGCAGATTAAAAAGCTAAGTTGAAGGGCAAGTTTCTATCATTAGTAGGAAGCTGTATAAGATGAGAACACCTGTTTTCTCAAGGATTTGGAAAGAGAATAAAGTCCTTGAAAAAAAATTATATCTAAATTCCCTCAATGTATTAAGAGTGCTTAATACATTAAGATTTCTCCATACTATGCAATTATTTTAACAGTGGTAAAAGAGAAAATGTTCACAATATATTTAGTTGTAAGCCAGGTGATAAAACTATACATTGTAAAGCCCATTTTGAAAATATGTATCTGGTGTATCTGGTCTGCCCAGTAAAAGTGGGAAGTATGTTGACCAATGTGTGAACTGTGGTTATTTCTAGGTGGTGGGATTTTTTCCTCTGCACTTCTCTGTTTTCCACAGTGAGGGAATATTTTTGTTTTCATATGGAACGAGATTACTACAACAGGCTTAAAACTGAGGAAAATGGAAGTGCCAAGAGCTCAGAGTGGTGCCCAGTTTTGTTTCTGGCTTTAGTGTGTGTGTTCTGCTGTGAGTGACAAGATTTGCTTCCGTTATTTATGTACTGCTGGATCCACAATTCATGTTTTTCCAAATTAATGCCCTGCAGATGGAAAATTCCAAATGAGTGGAATTTTTTTTTTCAATGTCCTATGACCAGGTGAAAATGGGATAGGTAGGGAAGCAGTGAGGGATACCCCAGAGAGCTCAGAGCGTGAGAATGGGCCGCCCAGTGGGGAGGGCTGTTCTGTCCACTTACTGGCAGTGGGGCCCAGTTTCCCAGTTTGAACCGGGTTAGTCCCTACACCACAGTGTTGTTAGAATGAAGTGAACAAAATAAAACACTAGCACAAAAAGTTTCTCAACAAATGTCACATTTCTTTTCTTTCTACCTTCCTATTTACCACAAAGTAGTGTAAAACATTTTTTAGTCCAGAAATGGAAAAAAATTTTTAAACAAAAAAAAGAGTATTGAAAGAAGGCTTCTCATTTGCATGCAACTACTGTAATCCCTAACCACACTGTGGGCAAGGCTGGACCGTGTTTTCCAAAGTTGGGCATTCACACTCTACCTTATACGGGCCACACCACCTGTGCTTAATTGTTTTCTTTACATCAACTCATTTGTGTATTGCAGTAAAATATACATAACATAAAACTTATCGTTTCAACCATTTTTAAGTATAAAGTTCAGTGGCATTACGAACATTCATATTGTTGGGCAACCATCACCACCATCCATTTCCACAACTTTTTCATCTTTTCGAACTGAAACTCATTAAACACTAACTCCCCATTCCTCCTCCCCACAACCCCTGGCAACCACTAGTCTACTTTCTGGGTCCATGAATTTATTCTAGACACTTCACATAAGTAGAGTCATGTATATCCTTTTGCGACTGGTGTATTTCACTTAGCATACTGTCTTCAGGTTCATCCATGTTGTAGCATGTGTCAGAACTTCATTCCTTTTTTTTTTTTTTTGCGGTACGTGGGCCTCTCAATGCTGTGGTCTCTCCCGTTGCGGAGCACAGGCTCCGGACGCGCAGGCTCAGCGGCCATGGCTCACGGGCCCAGCCGCTCCGCGGCACGTGGGATCTTCCCGGACCGGGGCACGAACCCGTGTCGCCTGCATCGGCTGGCGGACTCTCAACCACTGCGCCACCAGGAAAGCCCCTCTTACATGGTTTTGGTTTGCATTTCCCTAATGACTGGTGATGTTGAACATCTATCCACTTAAGTGCTTTTTACTCGTCCCAAACAATAGCATTTGTGAAGCCCTGGATAATTTATACCAGTCTTGAAATTAAAAAAAATAATAATAATAACGTTCACCTGTATGCCACCTAAAAACATGAACCAGAGGTACATTTTGGGAAATGGTGTGCAAGGGGATGCAAAAGACTCTAGATTCTACCCTCAAGAGCCTTACAGGGGCTTCCCTGGTGGCGCAGTGGTTGGGGGTCCGCCTGCCGATGCAGGGGACACGGATTCGTGCCCCGGTCCGGGAAGATCCCACATGCCGTGGAGCGGCTGGGCCCGTGAGCCATGGCTGCTGAGCCTGCGCGTCCGGAGCCTGTGCTTTGCAACGGGAGAGGCCACAACAGTGAGAGCGCCGCGTACTGCAAAAAAGAAAAAAAGAAAAAAAAAAAAGAAATAGACAAGGGAGAGATTATCTATTGTAATTCCAAATCACTCCAGTTTGTTTTTATTTGGAAAAAGAAAAAAAAAAGCCATGATAAATCATGTAATCAATGTTAATCAGAAAAACTGACATTATTATAGGATTTAGCCCATCAAAATAAAACCCATGTGCTATGAAAAGAAAATCAAATCTTGTTTGGTATTGTGAAAAGTAAGATGTTCATTTTTCTATAGTACTTGGATATTTGGATAAAGGGTGTTTCCCCCTCTAAAGTGTGTCCCGGTTGTACAAATGCATCAGTTATAAACAGAAATGTCGACAGTCCCACCAGACAAAAGATGGTTAGATCCTTCGCGTAAGGCCCTTGCCTTGAAGCTTCGGCTCTCTCTCCACTCACAGTTGCTGACTCTTGGCTCCATCTCTGTCAGCACAGGCACAGCCTAGCCAAAGGTCAGTGTCACCCCCACGTCCAAGACTCCTCCGTCTCTGGGCAGGGGAAGGAGGAGGGAAGTCCACAAAGGGAGATAAGACTAACTGCTTTGTAACTCCATGAGCCCCTAAAAGCCCCAAGTGAGAAGCATCCGGCGATTGCAACTGGTGATGTGCCCTCCAGCCTGGGAAATGCATGGAAGCTTATTCTTTTCTCTGCAAGAGTCACTCAGAGGAGCTCTTTGGAGCTAGTTCTGAATTCAGCTGTGCCTCATCTCACTTCTTAAGAGAGGGAATAACAGCTGCCCAGTGTGCGCTGGTCTGCAGGGCAAGCAAGCACACCTAGTGTGCAGAGTTGGAAAGACGGCACCTTCTCCCCATAGGGCCATGTTACCAGTCCCCAGCCTCCTTCCAACTTGAAACTGCTAGGTGGGCAGACCTGACTGATGTTCTTTGAGATGGATGTGGCCCTTCCCTTGGTGTCTGTCAATCACTGGGGCAGGTGCTCTCACTGGGAAGCAAGTTGTTCCAACCGCCCATTGAAAAATGGCCAAAAGGAGGTTCAGAGCCAAAGGTAGCTCAATAGATACATACATACACCCATTCAAGTGTGCTCCTGGAGATCATGTAGTGGCTCAGATAATTGTTTTGAAGGTCCAGTTTCCCCTTTGGACCTGGAAGAAATCAAGTGAGCCCTTTCCTGTCACACAGGGAGAAAAGCCTCCTTCTTGGGTGGGGCGTCTGCTGGGAAGAGGAGGAGTGGTGAGAAAGAAGGGCCTTTAAACAGGATGGAGACGAGCAGGAAACCGCAGACACACCTTTTCAGGCTGCCAAGAGCTGGCCATTCAAACCTTGGTCTTTTTCCCAACACTGTGGGTTTGGACTCTGACAGCCTAGAAGCAAGTCTCAGCCCCGCCCATTGCTAGCAAGTCGCCTTAAAGGCCTGTGCCTCCACGTGCTGTGGGCAGAATGAGGGCCCGGGGCAGTCTGTTCATCGTTGTCCCCGTGGTACTTGTGCCAGCATGTAAGTGGTGCTCAAGACATGTTTTGGAAGGGAGTGGGGGAGGTCCTACCACCATGCTTCCCATTAATCACCTCTTTTCCTATAAGTCTTTTCCAAATATTTCCCCTGGGCTGCCTTGCTGCAGCGTGTGCTGAACACTCCTTGCCAAACCACAGGGCAGTGCTGAGCACGTGGCCTGGTTTTAAAGCAATGGCTTTAGAAAGTAGGCAGATTAAAGGGGGGAAAGTTGCAAGGGGGTGGTGGTGGGATGAACTGGGAGATTGGGATTGACATATATACACTAATATGTATAAAATGGACAACTAATAAGAACCTGCTATATAAAAAAATAAATAAAATTAAATTAAAAAAAAGAAAGTAGGCAGATTAGGTTCTCATTTTAATTGGATTATTAAGAGGGTTGTATCCCTTTCTACTTTCCTTCCTTTTGTTTATTCTTCTGCAGTTGTTTTGGCAAAACATTTGAGTTCAACCCCCACAGAGCAGTGCTGAGTAACTTGAGTTCACACCTCAGGGCAACTCATTCAGCTCCCAGCGCCCTTCTGCTCCACTCCTGAGCTGGACACATGGCATGGCAGGAGCCTTTCTGGGCCCCGCCTCCACCTCGGGAGATATTTGGATTAAAACCCAATAGCTGATTTCCCTGAATATGTCAGACGTAACTCACTCTTTGTTGCTCTTGCCTGAAAACAATGTTTGCACCTGCCCAAGGTGGTGGCCCCAGCAGGTAGAGGGGTTCATCCTTCCCCAAGGTGAGGGCAAAGACCAGGCCCACCTCCTGGCTCCCAGGCTGGAGGCAGGAGGAACAGCAGCTGCCTGGGACTCCACTCTCTGCCCCAGCTGGCCTCTTCTGACCCACCAGGATAGCAGCCCTGTGTCCCAGAGTCTGAAAGCCCAGGCATTCCCTCCCTGAACTCAGCACCCCAACTGTGGGCTCCCCCATTTTGACGTGAATGGGGGTCCCCTCAATGAGGGCTCACCCTCACCATTTGGGGCCCCACTGCGAGGTTTTCTTTTCAGAGACCCCTGGCCTCTCTAAGTTCACCCCTCCCAACACCTTCCATCACAAGGTCTTTCTCATGCTAGTGTTGGTTCACTGTCATCATACTTACTTGTGTGTTGTCTGTGTTGCTCCACAAGGACAGGGATTTGAGTTCCATGAGGCTGAGGTCTCTTGTGCTTT
The DNA here is from genome assembly GCF_000442215.2 of Lipotes vexillifer. Classification (NCBI taxonomy): domain Eukaryota; kingdom Metazoa; phylum Chordata; class Mammalia; order Artiodactyla; family Lipotidae; genus Lipotes; species Lipotes vexillifer. The sequence goes on from NW_006798282.1 coordinate 573,159, forward strand.
GTTCACTGCTGTATCTAGAAAAATGCTTAGCACATAGTAATGTAACCAAGCAGTACCCTATGGGGCCTTCCCAGTACAGACCCCCCAAGTCCTCCACCTGCCTCTTGTTTGTAGTAAAACTTTAGGCTCCCAGGCCCTCCCCGAGTTCCAAAGAATAAATTTAATCAGAGAAGTGAGAAAATGCAGAAACAAAGGGAAACAGTCAAGCAAGACACAATAATAATAGTTTAGCCATTAAACTTTAGTTCCTTCTCGAGGGCTATATATAGTATTCTGAGCCATGTCCTTTGAGCTGTTTTGCAGACACTGAAAACCTCACCAGGGGGAAGAAGTTAACTCTATGCTGACCACCAGCACATAGACCCTAGACCCGTAGGAACCAGAAGGTTGATGATGTTGACTCCCAATTACCTCACCACCAACCAATCAGAAGAATGTCCATGAGCTGACCACATACCCCTCAACCCTCTCCCTCACCCTATCTTTAAAAACCTTTCCCTGAAAGGCTTTGGGGAGTTTGGGTTTTTTAAGCACTAGCTGCCTAGACTCCTTGTTTGGCACCCTGCAATAAACGCTGCACTTTCCTTCATCACAGACCAGTGTCAGTAGATTGGCTTTACCGTGCAAGGGCAAGTGGACCCAAGTTTGGTTCAGTAACAGTAGGTGACAAACAAATCTTTGAAAGAGTAAGTGAAGGAGCCCTGTCCTATATTGTTATCTTGAAAGGTTTTGTGTTTGGGGCTCTTACTTCTTTAATCAGGGTTTCAGCTGTTTATTCAGCTACCTTATAAAACAGTGTTAGGCCCCACTAGAGTCCTCAGCCAGCTGAAGGGGCAAGGCAGGTGCCCTAAGGTCATACTCAGAGTCACACATTACCTTTCCTCCAGCTGCTGTCATGACAACGGTACAGCAGTGACTGAGCATCCACCAAGTCCCCTGGGACCCAGGAGAGGCCTGGACCAGACACAGGTGAGGAGTAAAGAAGTTGGCCAGATCCTGAGCCCGCCTGGCCTCCAGGGCTCAGTACTCCCCGCTGCTTCTGAGCTGAGTGGATCAAGGTACCTGCCAGAGCTGCTGCTGTCACCTGCACAGGGAAGACAAGATGTGCCCAGCAGGGAAAGTGCCTGGGGTTGCCATCGGTCATCGGTAAACCAGCTGTCCTTGTCTTTATCTTCATTGCACATAAAACCAGTCTTTATTAGGCAAATGCCATGGATAAAATGTGTGGCATCACAAATATATAACCAGGTCTACAGCCAAGGAGGCATTCGGTCACCAAGGGGACAGGCAGTGGTGACCGATCAGGGTTTCGAGTCTGTACTGCCTTGTATGGAAACTTTCTTAACAAGGCAAACCACCTCTAGAAACTGAACAGCGATGGGTTTGCTGTGGAGAAAACCCAGTGGCTCCGTGACCGTGGGCAGACATTAATTCTCTAGATCTCACTTCCCTTGTGTCTATACTGGAGATGATACCAATATCCAGGATCAAAGGATTATTGTGAGGATGACGTGAGAGCAAGAGCAGGCAGGGGCCCCACTAGACTCAGTCCTGCACCCAGTAAGGACACAATGCCTCATTCAGAGTCAGGACCCAGGACAGTGCAGGGCAGGGACTTCATGCCCAGCAATGACCAGGATCCACCTCCAATGCAAGAAACATGGGGGTGGGAGGAAGTGACTCAAAACCAAAAACCAGTTCACGACCCCTCTGTCCCTCCCTGGCCATGAGGCCCCGGGGCACATCACATCACTTCTCAATTTCTTGCCAGTGAGTTGAGACCAGCTGACACACGGGCTCCAAAATCTCTGACTTTTTGCATTTCTCAAAGTGTTTGGAAGTAAGTGCAAGATGGTTTCTGACTTGTCACCCAAGAGCCCAAAGCTAACGCCAAGTGACCCCAAGTGACCTTCACAGACCCCTTTCTGCCTTCTCCCCAAGTTCCTGAACCTGACAAGCTTTCTCACTGCTTCCCAAGGCTTTTTTCTTCTTTCTGTTTCCTTCCTGACTTCTTTGGCTGCTCACTTTTCCTACTTGATGTGCTTTTCCTAAACTCTCATGTTAGCACCTTCATGGCCCCAACTCCTCTCATTGGAGTTTTCCATCCACATTACACGTTTCCCCCCTTTTTCAGAATGAGATCGAGATGCTGTTCTCACCCTCGAGATTCTGTTTCAGCTCTTCGACTGCTCCTCACCTGAAGCACCTGGTGTTTGAACCACATTCTAGGAGTCTCTGTTTCATGCCGACTCCTTTAAGATGTTCTGTAAAATATGAACTAGAAGGGGATCAGCTGGCGAGTGGGTTTTGCGGTTTCCTTTTCCTTCTGTGGTCTGTAGTTCTCTCAGTCAGTTTTCTGTAGGTTTGCTGAACATGGCCTGGCAAACTGGGACCTCTGCCGGAGGACCAGAAGGAGCACGCTGGGGGTGAGGACCAGGGGTTGCTGTCCTAGCAGTGAGGTCCTGGAGCAAGTCAGTCCAGCCCCGCAGGCCCCTCCAGGTCCCCCAGGGTCACCAAGGCCCCTCTGGGCAGCAGATAGTTTGTCCTCTGTCAGGGAGAGACAGGGTCTGACCAGCTTGGACTTTGCCCCACACCTAGAGGAGAGGCAAGCCCACCCCCATGGCTTCTGGTCAACTGCCTTCACCTGGAAGTTTAGAGAATGAAGCCCAGATCCACTCCCTTCCCTGTGAATCTCAGGAGAACATGATGCTCAGATAGCCTTCGAGGTAGCAGTGTTACCCAAAAAAAGTGCAGAGAGGACAAGGAAGGCAGGACAAACATGTGTGTCACCATCTTCCCAGAATCCAGGGCTGCCGTCTGTATTCTTCAGGGCAAACTGACCACCCACCTACCTTACCACCCTGGTGTCTTGCCCAGACTGCAGGTGAGACTGCTCTCTTCATTCTCTGGGGCAGGTGAGGCCCAGGTACCTGAGGAAGTCCTGGTTTGCTCCTCCTCTAGGCCTTGCAATGTGATGGGAGATAAAGACAAATTATTTAAGTTCCTAACACCCTCCCTCCCCAGATATTTTAAGGTAGAACTTCATAGACTAACTAATGAGAGTGTTCTTCATTTATTTATTCTTAGGGTCAGGGCTTTCTTTATGTGCCTGCTGCATTTTTCCTACTTCCCTTCTTTCTTAAAATTACAAAAAAACTTGTGCCTGCCCAACACTATTTGCAGTGCATGGTTGTACGCGAGGCAGGACGTGTAAGGCAGAGTGGGGAGGCTTCCGCAAGCTGCATGGACTCTACTCCTAGTGGATTTGGGTTTGCAGAGTGCTTTCACCACTTCCCCTGCCGTGTTGCTGCAGCAAATCCCAAGGAAGGGACCCTGGAAATAGGACAGGTGGTGCTCCTACCGCAGGTGAGCCTGACCCTCTGTTTGTTCACACACCACAGGGGCCTCTGCAGCTCTGTGAATCCGCAGTTCCCAGAGCTGGTTTGAACCCCTGCCCAGGCTTCATCTGCCCAGTCCTGAGCCCACCCAACAAGTCACCAAACTGTGGCCCCTGATAGCTGGTGTGGGATCTACACTGGGTTGGCCCCCTGCCCCCATCTCAGCATAGGGGGTGCTGGGTGTGTTCAGGGAGAGACCCAGAGGCGCTGGGATTCTGTGAAGCTGAGTGCAGTGAGGGTAAGGTGCATGGGCTTAAACACCCCCTCCCTACCCTGGGGCTCTCCTGACACATTTAACCATCCTTACCCTGCACACAGGACAGAGGCTCCCAGAATTTTTATCTTTTGTGGGGTGTTTGGTTGGTTTCCAGCTCTTCACTGTCTCTGCAAAGATCATCCTTATGCCTGTATAGTTGTACACTTGTGTAATTGCTTTAGTGGAATTGTAAAAGTTGGACATGAGCTACCAAATTATCCTTAAAAATATTTTTTTGCTTATAAAAGTAGGCCTTCTTATAAGTCTGTGGTGAAAATAAGTTCCTAGAGCCTTTGTTAGGACAACCTGGTGGGATTGCCCCCAATTTACATGGGCTACACTTTGAATTTATCCCCCCCAAAAGAATTGCACATGTACGTATAAAATTCTAGGAATAACCTAAATGCTTATAAATAAGGGAACGATTAAACAGGTATTGTGTATCCATAACAAGGTATATGGTACACTTAACATGTACTGGTTAAAAAGAGAGCATGAATCTATATGTATAGACTTGGAAAGAACTTGAGGGTAAAACATGCGTGTATAACATTGCAGTTATATTTTAAAAGCCATATGTCTTATTTCTACATATATTTGTACATATACCTAGAAAAGGGATCAGGAGACACGTCAAATTCAGGAGTGGTTGTACCTGAAAAGGAAAGTGGGATTGAGTTGGGGCAAAAGGATGTGGTGGTGAAGGGGGGCATTCATGTCTAATTCTAGGTATCTCTGTGTTCGTTCAACATTTTATACCAACAAAACAAAACAAAAAACAAACAAAAAAAGCATGCATATATTACTTATTAAAAAAATAAAGCAACTCATTAACCCTAATAAATTGATGTAGTAGTATGTTTTTAAGCTTACTTTTCCACCAAACGACTCTGCAAGTGTCTGTTTTCCCACATCATCTCAACATTGGGCATCAGCCCTTTTAATCTTCAGCAAATACTTTAGCCTAATATTACATTATTATTGTCATTAGCATTGTTTGAAAACGAGGCTGAACGTCTTTTTGTGCGTTTATTGACTACCTGTATTTCTCTTTCATGTCCTTTGCCTAATTTTGTATTAGATTATCTCTTAAGGATTTACATTAACCTTCTGTCTGTGTATATGTAGCCCCCAGGCCTGTGCCGCTTTTCTATTGGCGTTTTATCCCCACAATGTAGTGTAATAGAACAAATACTACTCATTGGGGCAATTCATTTAACCCCTCTGGTTCTTAATATTCTCATAATTGCTTCTAATACTCATCCATCTATTGTGAGCTTACTCTGCCAGGAACTTTGCTAGAAAACTTGTACACACATGATCCCATTTGATGCTTTCAACGATAGTGTTGGGTAACTATTATTACCTCTTTCACAGAAAAAGAAACTGAAACTCAGAGAGGGTGACTAACCTGCCCAAGACCACACAGCTGGTAGGTGAAGACAGATTCCAACACTGATTCCACATTCTAGGCCCTTAAATCCCATACTACATTATAACTCTTCATCCCCAGCCCCATTCTCATCCCAAAAATGTGGGCTTGGATCAAAGTAAATCTACTGTTACTGATTTTCTTTAAGCTAAAAACATTTAGTAGGGGGAAAAAAAAAACACGCTCACTATATGCAAAGCATTGTCCTAGGTGCCTGGGGCAAACACATCAGGACACACAGGACATAACCCCCACAGACCATGGTGCCCATAGCCTGGGGTGTGAAGAGACAACTACACAAAGGGAAAAAGCACAGAGCAAGTGGTGCTGAGTATGGAGCAACTGGAAATAGTCAAGTTCACCATTCAAATCTGAAACAATAGTATTATCGCTCTGTGGGGTATAAAGCCCCATTTTATGTAGCAGGTCACATCTCATCACTACAGTGAGCAGACCATTGACAGGAAATCCTGGAGAGCACAGGGTCCTGACTGTGGGTGGAGAGAGGTCCTCAGGTCCAACTGCTGGCATCACCACTGTGCAGAGGCAGACCTGGCTGGGTGCTGGCTCACGGATCACCAGCTGCACTCCTGACAGAGGGCATCAGCACGCCGCTCCCCGCACACATGTTCTCACTCACCCACATCCTGGGCGGGGATCGGAGGAGGAGTTCCATCACACTGTTACCAGCCCGACCCCCTCTCCATGCAGCCAGCCTAGGGGCTGGCCAGAGAGCTGCTGCTCTGCGGGCCGCCTCCCTTTCCCAAGCCGTACCCTTGAAACAGTAAGGACGTGCTTGGCCAGAGGTGCCTGGACTCAGCAGCCTAATTTTTAGTGTCTGGAAAGACCTCAGAAAGTCCTTGCCCAAAGTAATCTTCCCCATGCCACTGCCAGAAAATCTTCCCCTACTCTCATTTTTTTTTAGAGGATGACAGGGAAGACTGGCGAAAATGCTGGTGTAATCCAGGCAGCTCACTCACTGGCACCCCCTACCTGCCAAGTAAGAACAGCTTCTCCAAAGGTAATGGAATATGGATCAGATTGATAAAGGGGTGGAAAAGGTCAGGCCAAGAGAGACACAAGCCCAGGCCCTGTCAATTTCACAACTCTTATCTTCTGCAAGGCATGTTTCTAAATGAGGTTCTTAAAGGTAAACCCTCCAGGAGGACAGATAAATGCATCACAAAGCGGGCCTGTGGTCCTGACCACATGAAGGCATTTGAAGCCTCAGAGGGAAGCTTCTGTCAGCATTTGCCGTGGACGTCTCTTAGAGAAATTCCAGTTCCTGGCTCTGTATCAGTTGGGGTCTGTTGTGGGCAAGGGTCTTGGAAAATCACTGACCTATGGGTCAATGATTGTCAAGTCCTGTTCTGCTTCTGTCCAGGCTGCCTGGCACTCAGGGGCCAGCTCACAAACATCATCCTCCTTCACCAGAGGAGCGGCATCATTTATGTCACTTCCCAAGCTCATCTTACGCCTTTTGTCATCTTTGCCGCATTTCTTATCACTTCTCCTCACCCTTGTTGATAACTCATTAGACAATGTGATTGAAAGCACTTTGGGAATTAAAAAATGTCCTACAAAACCAGTATTAAATGCTTAGCTATGCAGGATCACAATCATGACTCAGGGCTCCTGACCGCTCCACTAGGTCAAGTGGAGCCTGGAAGTAAGGAATCAGGCCTGGGAAAGGAATTGCTGAGAGAAGGTAGAGGGAGAGGAAAGATGTTCAGCTGCTTCCTATTTAACAACCCATGGGTCCTGGTGAAGGAACACAGGTTTAAGGTTAAAGCCACCCAGAGATGGCAGAGTCAGGGACAGAGCCCTGCAGTAGACTCTCCTAACACAACCTCCAGACTTCTCTTGGATTTGGCCCAGCCATACAGAGCCCTCTTTGCTTATGGTGACCATATTTCACAAACTGAAAAAAGACAGACCATAGTCTTTAAGTAGCATCATCCTCAAGGGATAATAGGCTGGAATATTTGCAGTCAGGACTTTCCTCAAGATGCTGTGTGGGAAAGTCATCATACCTTTGTAATCTTGGCCATGTGCACCCCTTTTAACTGTCTGTGCTTGGTGGTATGGTCTTTGGGCTGTACACTCATCAGAGTTTCTTGTTTCCCATTCAATGCTTGGCCATCTCCTAACAGAGACTGCACAGCTAATGAAGTTGAGCTGTCAGGAATCACTTGGAATAAACTGGATTCCAGAACCCACAGTGTTAGACTCCAAGTCCTCATTTTCTGTTGATCAAACCCCAACAATCCCACTCTATTTGGACATTTATTTGGTCATCTGTTTTTTAATTGACCACACTGGATATAGTCATTTTCTATTTAAGTATCAAAGATTTAACTTTGAATCCCCTACCCTCCTCCCTGTGAAGATGACCAGGGATGTTGACATGTCTTAGTCAAGTATGGCTCAAATGACACAATGTTAATCGTGTTTTATAAGGCTAGTTACTATTTATATTCTGTGTGCCTACTATATGGGCCAATTTCAACCAGATACAAACACACCAGCTTTCAGAGCACCTGCAGGCTTTGAGGTCAGACTGACATAGGTTTGAGCCTCAGCTCTGCCACTTACAGCTGTGGGATCATGGTCATGTTGTTCAGTCTTTCCCAGAATCAGTTTTCATGTCTATAAAACAGGGACAAGAACCTCATGTGAGGACAGTCAGTGAAGAACCACAGTATAACATCAAATGCTTCACAATATAACATACATAAATATTAGTTTCATCTCCCTCTACCCTCTCATAGAAAATTAGTCTCCTCTACTTAAATTCAAACATTCTATCTTCTTACTAATTTTACATTCCTTCCAAATAGGAAACAATGGGATAGCTAGTATGTCATGTGTAAAGCATTGTGAGCTTTTGCAGGGAATGGAACCCACTCCATGGAGTATTAGGAAGAGAGACCATCATTACGTCAACAGGAAAGTTCGGGGCTACCAGCCCTGGGAAGGCCTTTCCTGGCCCAGTCAGCTTAACCCAGAAAAGCAGCCAAATAAGGGCTAGAAACATCATGCAACCCACACAAATACTTCCAGTGTTGCAAAACCCAGGTTAGTAAGAGGTTGGGATCAGCTAAGGCAATGTGTTGGCTCCCCAATTTCTGCCTTATTGACCTTGAACTTGCCTGTAAAAGGCCTAACATTGTTGAGGGGCAGAACTTGCAGCTCAGCGTTGAATGAAAGCACCTTCCTCTAACGAGGGGCTTCTTAGAGCCCCATCGCAAAGGACAGAGATGGCCCTTCCTGGGGGCTCTGCCACTTCCTCAGTCTGGGCTGCAAGTGTGTTTCCTGCCAGCCCTCTTCTGACCAATGACTCATAACTTCTTTGCTTCCACTCAGCCTCCAAGCTTAGTACAGCAGCCCCCTTCCTTATAAATGGGGTGTCTCACAAAGTCTCATTTGTGAACCTGATGGCTGGACCAGGTCCCCACTTGCTTGGAGCTGAATGACTCTTGATGGTTAGGGTTCCTGGTGTGCAGGCTGGTCTCTCTAACTGGGTTTCCCTTGGACTGTTTGCGGGGAGGGTTTTTTAAGCTGGGTTGTTATCTCCTGCAGGAGAGGCATGTTTTCATGCTGTTTATTTCGCTCTCTCCCTGCCCATCCCTACCACATCTAATAACACAGTTCTCAGAGCCAAGAGTATAGGCTGCGCTGAATGCAAACATCTCAAGATTCAGTTGGGCCCTGGCAACCCCTGGAATTCTCCTTCACCATTTTGGGACAGCCCATATCAAAAACTGAATCAGTACAAACCCCTTGCTTGTTTCCAAGAAAGGAGAAAGACTGTGTACGATGACAACAGCAACAATAGCGGAAGCAAAAACATCTCCATCTATCAGGGTCTCCTTGTGACAAGAGCTATGTGAGGAGCAAAGCAGCTGCATTTTCAAAATGCTCTGCCTGGTGGCAGTCTTCTCCTAGGACTGTGGCCCCTGCTTCTCTCCTGTCCTCCAAGGACTGCTTCAGCCACACGGCTCTTGCAGCTGCCCTACTAGGTCAGGCCAAGTTCAAGGAGGGAGTTGTTCAAACCCTCAACTCAGAAAATGTCCCATTTCCACTGTATTGGGCTGTCTTAGGAATAAATGTAACTAGAAACCAACCAAGCAGCATCAGGCTCTGCAGCGTCCCCACGACTTGCTTCAGAAAGCCTGAAACCTGGGTGCTGAGAGGGCTTGGAAGCTGTGACTCTTCCACTGCAAGCACACCCAGCACCCAGGTCTTGGTGCATCAACACCTTTCTCCAGAAAAGTAGCCAGGTCTGAAAAGAGAAATGGCTGATTCCAGTGCAGGGGCAGGAAAGGTACAAGATGAGCCAAAAAGTAAGGAGGTCCTCAAAGAAGGATGGGGACATGTCAAAAGACACAGAAGCCAGCTTGAAGAGGCTCCCCCTGGCCAAATCTGCAACAATCTGGGCATCAAACTTTTAAATGCTAGTACGGATTATAATCCATTGAATAAAATAATAATCTACGAATCCATACTGACAATATATAGACAGACCAATAGACTGAGAGATAGTTGAGAAGGGCAAACTCTACTGTAGAATGCCAACTAATACATGTAGAAGTAAAGATGGTATTAGAAAATTACAGTTGCAACCATTATAACAAAAAATGTTTCAGGCAGGAGTCATCAGTGGGTGCTAAACCTGGAGGCTGAAAGTTTGATGAGCAACAGGATATTTACAGTCTCCTACTTGTTCCCCACAAAATACTTATTAATTAAGGGAGAAATAATAACTTTACAGTGGATAAAACTGGCAGACACTACATTAATCAATGAGCAACAGAGACACCACCAACATAGAAACAAGTGGCTATCTGTGCGTCCTGCTAGGGTGCCCTGAGCAGGAAACATCACTCCAGTGGTACTTATGCCAAAAACCCATAATCTGATTCTAACGATGACAGGAGAGCAAACAAAACCAAGTTAAGGGATATTCTACAAAATACTGACCTACAGAATTAAAAACTGTCAGTGTGACGAAAGACCCAAATAAATAAATTAATTAAAAGGTTGAGGAAGTGTTCCAGACTAATGGAGATGTGACAAGTGAATGCAGTATACACACGATCTGGGACTGGATTCCAAACTGCTATCAGTTGCATTGAGAAAATCTGAAAACCATTTGTATGTAAGATAATAATTTTAAATTTCCTCATTTTGACCACTACATGGTGGTTATGTAAGTGAACATCCTTGTTCCTAGGCAATACACACTGAAGTATGAAGTACTTAAGAGTAAAGGGGCATGATGTCTGCGACTCACTTTTAAACAGTTCAGAAAGGAGATGATGTATGTATGGATGGATGGATGGATAGAGATGATAGGTATATAGAGAGAGACAGATGTAGGAAATGCTACAGCAAATGTGGCAAAATGAACATTTGGTTAATCATGGTGATGATATGGAATTCTCTGTACTATTCTTACAAAGTTTCTGTTAAGTGTGAAATTATTTTAAAACAAAAAGTTTAAAAAAAAAACAAAGCAAAACATGACAAGTGAAAAGGAAGATACTAAAAAAATATATGCAGGATGGGAATATAAAGTGGTACAGCCACTCCAGAAAGTAATTTGGCAGTTTCCTAAAAACCTAAACATGTACTTACCATATGACCCAGCAATTGAACTCTTGGGTATTTATTCCAGAGAAAGAAAACTTCTGTTCACAAAAAGCCTGTACACAGATTTTCATAGAAGCTTTGTGTATAATAGCCCCAAACTGGAAAGCACCAAAACACCCTTGAATAGGTAAAAAAATCAAAGAAGCTGATGCAGTCACATCATGGAGTACTACTCAGCAAAGGAACAAACTACTGATACACACAACAATTTAAATGGATCTCAAGGAAATCAGGCTGAGTGCAGAAAGTCAATGTCAAAAATTTACACACTGCATGATTTCCATTTATATAGCATTATTGAAATGACAAAATTGTAGAGATGAAGAACAAATTAGTGGTTGCCAGAGGTTGTGGGTGGAGGGAAGGAAGGAAGTGGCTGTGAGTATAAAAGGACAACACAAGGGATCCTTACGGTGGAACAAGTCTGTATCTTGACTGCGATGGTGGACACATAATCTGCACATATGATAAAACTGCACAGAGCTACACACACACACACACACACGCACACGCACACACAAGTGCGTGTGAAATGGGTGAAACTTTGAAGAAGCTGTGTGGGTGGTACCAATGACAGTTTCCTGGTTTTGCTATTGTACTATAGTCATGAAAGGTGCTAACTCTGGGGGAAACTGGGTGGAGGATGTGCAGTACCACCCGGTACATTTCTTTGCAGCTCTCTGTGAATCTATAATTATTCCAAAATAAAAAGTTCAAACCAAGAAAACAGCAAGCCCCGGACAGAGCTTGTATGGGCTGCCCTGCTGACACTGCCATGACCTCTGCTCCCAAGAGATGTCCCTTGGGGATTCTGGCCTGAGTTTTGTCCTTTCTTCTCACTTCATCTGGCAGCCCCACAGCTTTGCATGAAGTCTCAACCCCCTTCACTGTGTAACTTATTGCTGGGGAACAGACGATGGAAGCACAGGGCAGAGACCTAGAGAAATCTGGGTATGACCTTTAACAATACTGGAGCTCACATTGGATTAAGGGCTTTGAAGTCAGGCTGCTTGGGTTCAAACCCCAATCTGTCTCTTACTATCCATAAGGCCTCAGATAAGATGCTTACCCTTTTGTGCCACAATTTTCTTATCTATGAAGTGGGAGTGATGATAGTCCCTGATCATAGGTATATGATGTATACCATACTGTGTTTGTACCTATAAATCTTAGAACAGTACCAGACACCTAGAAAGAGTTAATAAATGTTAGTTGTTATTTATAATACAAATAAAAACAATTGTTTACCATTATTATATCTCTCTACAGGTTTAATCATTCCTATTTTACAATGAAGAAGCTGGGACTTAGCAAAACTAATTAGCTAGTGTGGATCGACTAGTGACAGAGCTGAGATCCAAATCCAGAGCCTCCAAGTGCATGCCCTGTCCAATACATCTGTGTGAGTCAGTGTGTGTGGAAGCCTTACCAGAAAGGGGAGGAGGGGAAAAATTCAGAAAGCAGAGAAAAGGAGAAAGAATAGATTATATTCTAGGAAGAAAGATGTGAAAGAACATCTCAACTGACTTAGACTATAAAGGAAATTTACGTTCCCACTATTATGAGTTCCTAAGGTAGGGAGCCTCTAGGGTTGGTGAATTCAGTGGCTCAGCAATGTCATGGATCGTATGGGCCTATCTTTCGACTCTGTGTTGTCAATTCAAAATTCAGTCAAATTAGGAAAATCATAAATGTTTGTCCTTTGGAGTAAACAAATTATAGAGGCTGTGAAATTCCATGCCAGAGCATTAAGTAGGTTTTCAGGTCATTTGTGAGCACAGAGGAAATAGCAACACTTCAGAAGCTTAGTTTGATAAGTTTTTTCTTAAAGTACTTGCTAATGGCTTCACTAAAATCTGAAGAAGCTCATGTAACCAAAAAGGTTTCCCCAGCATATAACATGTCTGTAAAACAACAACAACAACAAAACTTTCAAGTTAATCTTTCACCTATTAAATATTGTTCCACTGTGGATTTCTTTTAAAGAGGAAAAGCGTATTAAAAACTTACAGTAGAAATATTTTACTAGCTTTTTTATCCTATCCTCTCTGTTTGCATATAACATGTATCAAGAGAAAAACACTAAAAGCAAAATGGGTATTTTTACTTTCCATATAATCCAGTGATATCAGCGATGCTCTTGCTATCATTTTGAATAGGTGATGCTTTGAGGGGTTGCTTCCAAATCTACCTCCCTCTTTCCC
>NW_006798282.1:586269-592074 GCF_000442215.2 Lipotes vexillifer
CCAAATCTCCCTCCCCCTTTCCCTGAGGAGAAAACCTCCACTGTACCATCTGTCTGGTTCTGTCCATTAGGCATTCATATTCGGAGAGAAAAGACTTACTAGAATTATACCTCTGCAGATTCAACATCAGCAATCCCACTTGCTTCACAGCCCTCAGATTTTGCAGTGGAGCTTCGAGCTTTGACACTGAAACTCATGTAACTTAAGTTATAAGCATGCTTACTAGTAGCCTAGCAGGGTTTGATGATGACCTGACTGTTCTCAGACAGGGACCATCCCAGATGTTTAACCCAAGAACACAACAAGCTCCTTGAAATGGCTTGAAGGCCCCTTTCAACTGAGAAGCCCTTCTCGGTTTAGTGCCTTTGCTGGAAGATGGTCATTGGTGTCAGGTTCTTGCTCCTGCTGGGGGACAACTAAGCAAACTGTGAAATGTCATCACCAAGCTCCCCGAGTGGATTAGCAGCTCCAAAGGGCAACACACATCTCTAAGTCGTCCTGTAAAGTGACCATCCTGGGCTCGTTTACCCTCTGAAGGGCAGAGGGCCGCTTTGCCTGATGCACAGCAGGTTTAAGCTCACGGATAATCCAGTGCATGTTCTGAACAATAACTGGTTCCAGCCAAGTCATGGTCCCTGCAGGGCCTGCCAGGGCAGAAGCTCACCTGCCCTTGGGTGGGTAGGGGGGGACAGGCAATGGGAACTATTTTTCACCAGGAAGCACGTCACCATGTCCCTGGAATGAGACCTCTGTGATTCTGCTACTAATTTGGTGCCTGTAACCTTGAAAGGCTGAGGCATTTCTGAAACACCTCCACTGGGCATATAAAGGGTTGAGGCCCTGAGGTTTCAGGACAGGCCGTGGACTTTGCAAACCCTAGAGCTGCAATACTCACCCTCCTTGACACTGTATCAAGACAGCAGCAGACTCATCTCAAAGGTAAAGGATTTTGAACTTGAGTGTGCCTGGGATGGAAGTTCATCTTGTATTTCTTGGGGGAAGCAAATGGATAGACTCCTTGTAACCCTGTCTTTTTCAGCCACTGGGGTTCATCTTTCCCTCTGAACGCTCACTTTGCATCTGCTTGGGAATGACTTAGAAATCTTAATGGGGCTTTTCCATATCTAATTTATATATTTAAGTGATGCACTCAAAACAAGCTAAACTCTGTGAGAGCGCCAGAAATCAGTGCCAGTGTTCATTTAACATGGCACTGATAAGATGAAATCTTGTAAATGAAAACAGTGCATATGGAGGGAGAGATGTTAAAACCCTCAGAGGAACCAACATCCTCAAGGAATGTTCAGATAGAGACGCTCAACCATAGTGGGCTCCTCAGAAGACTGATGCTTAAGAGGATTTGCTAAATTCTGGTCTTTGTAATTCTGAAGCAGAGCTTCTTAAACTTTCCTATGCACGTGAATCATCTAGGGATCAGGTTAAAATGCAAATTTTGATTCAGATTTTGGTCTTGATAAACTCTGCATTCATAACAACTCCTAGGTGATGCCAGTGCTGCTGGCCCATGCGACAATTGAGAAGCAGGGTTCAGTGGTGTTTCAGGGATGGTAAATAATCTTTAGACTTTGCAATCACTGAATCTTATCAAATAGCAAAAAGTAAAAAATAGTTCTGTTCTGTTTCTAAATTTTGATTTTGATATTAACATAGAGCAAAATGACTCTTTTGTGTGTTCTCAGTTCTAAGAATTTACCACACATTCAGCTCTGTGTAACCACCATCACAATCAGGACACAGAACAATTACATCACCCCCTCACCCCACACACACCAGTTTCCTCATGCTATGGCTTTGCAGTTATACTCTCCCCCTACCTCTAACCCCAGGCAATTATTATAGCCTTGTCTTTTTGAGAATGTCATATAAATGGAATCATAGAGGGTATGTAGTCTACTGAGATTGGCTTCCTCCACTCAGCATGAATGCCTTTGAGGTTCCTTTTTATTACTGAACAGTATTCCATTCTATGGATGTTCAACAGTTACTCACACATTCAATGACTATTGGTTGTCTCCACATTTTGGCAATGACAGATAGAACTGTGTGTGGGTGTACAGGTTTTTGCTAGAACGTTAAGTTTGCATTTCTCTAAGCTAAATAACTAGCAATGGGATTGCTGGGTCATATGGTGAGAATACGTTTAACTTTATAAGTTATAACGTATGAGAGTTCCAATTGCTCCATACCTCTCCTCTCTAGCACTTGATATTGTCAATATATAAATTTTTATTTTGGCCATTCGTATAAGGATGTAGCAGTATCTCTGCACTTTTCATTTAATTTGTATTTCCCTAGTGGCTAATGATGTTCAACATCTTTTAACATGCTTAATTGATATCTGTGCATCCTCTTTGGTGAAGCGTCTGCTAAAGTGTTTTGCCCATCTTTTAACTGGGTTGCTTGCTTTCAAATTGTTGAGTTTTGAAAGTTCTTCATATATTCTGGACACAAATCCTTTATCATATACGTGATTTGCAAATATTTTTTTCTCAGTTTGTATCTTGTCTTTTCATTCCTTTTGGAGAGGAAAATTTTCTAATTTTGGTGAAGCCCAATTTATTAATTTTTCTTTCATGAAGTGTGCTTTTTGTCATGTCTAAGAATTCTTTGCCTAGCCTCAAGCCACAAAAAAAATTTCTCTCATATTTTCTCTTAAACGTTTTATAGCTTTACATTTTATATTCGATCTATAATCCATTTGAGTTAATTTTTATATAAGGTGTGGGGTTTAGGGGGTTTTTGGTTTGGGTTTTTTTGCATATTGGTATCTTATTGTTCCAACACTATTTGTTGAGACATATCTCTGATGTCTTTTTTTTTTTTTTTGCTGATATCACACATCTTCATTATTGTAGCTTTATAGTAAGACTTAAAATCAGGTAGGGTAATTCCTTCAACTTCATTCTTCATTTTCAAAAGGGCTTTAGTTACTCTAGTCCTTTTGCCTTTCCATAAGTTTTATAATCAGTTTGTCTTTATCTATTTTTAAAAATCCAATTTGGATTTTTATTAGAATTGTAATAAATCTACAGATTAATTTTGGGAGAACTGATATCTCTGCTATGTTGTCTTCCAATCCATTAACATGATATGTCTCTGCATTTATTCAAGTTTTCTTTTATTTCATTCATCAGCATTTTGCAGTTTTTAGCAACCATATTTTGCACACATTTTGTTAGATTTATATCTAAGTATTTAATTTGGGGGGAGTTATTGTAAATGGTATTGTCTTTTTAATTTCAATTTCCAATTGTCCACTGGTATCATATACTCATTTCTATGTATTAAACTCATATCCTGCATCTTTGCTAAACTCACTTACTAGTTCCAGGAATTTATTTTTTGTGATTTGCTTCATGGGCACTTGAATAGAATTTGTATTCTGTCGTCACTGGGTAGAGATCTATAAATTACATTTAGATCTAGCTGGCTGCTGCTGCTGCCCAATTTTTCTACATTGGTGATTTCCTCCCTACTAAGTTCTGCTCTTTGGGATCAGATCCACACATGTGCAGCCCACAGGCCAGCCTAGGCGCTCACGAGCAATTTTTAAGGATACCCACCTCCGTGGTATCCCTGGTAATTTCCAATTCCCTGGACTCCCCTTTTTCAATCCTCTGGCCAGAAACTTAGGGCTTTAGTTACCTGCTCTGCTGTGCACTTCTGGAGGCTGTACCCAACACCTGGGTCATGTGCTGAGAGGACAGAGAGAGAGAGAGAGAGAGAGAGAGAGAGAAAAGCAGCGAGGGTCGGCTCCATCCAGTAGGACCACAGCTCCCCCTATCTGAGCAGGTGGGTTTTGCGTCTCTGCAGGCCCTGCTGCTGGTCAATTCCATTGCTGCTGCCAAGCTCCCTCGCCTTGGAATTTCCTGGAGATCTGCAAGAATAGGGAAAAGGAAAACTAGTGATTTCCCTCATTCTCTGAGCATCCGGAGTCTCCTTTCTTCCTAGAATCAGAGGACTGCTTGGAGCTCTCTCTGTCCGCGTTCCCACTTCTGAGTTTCCTGTTGACTTGAGTCGAAACTGGGGATACCAGAATAAAAATAGAAAACTTAGCGCCATTCAATGGTAATTGGAATTCTGGCCTTCTTCTCCAATCCACCTGCTACTGTTTACTTCTTGGAATCCACAAGCAGTTGCACTGAGTATTCTGTCCAGGCTTTGGAGCTGCGTTCTTTGGAGAGACAGGCAGAGTGTGCTTCCTCCATTTTATCTGGAACTGGAACCCTATTTCAAACCATGATCTTTATGAAGCTTTTTGAAACGTTGTTAAAAAAAAAAGAACCATGAAATAGTTGCTCTTATGAGGTGTTGGGTATGCAAGAACTACGTTGGTGGCGCACATAGTCAGCTGGGATGCATTGGAGCCACACTACCCAAGAGTCACAGGAACAACTGATACGTCAAAATTCTTCTTAAAATAACTCTCACATTCCTCAGTTTGGGTTTAATACTCTGAGTAACCAGAGACTTAGGAGATTAAATGGTTGGCACAGCAATTAGCGCTCACAATGGACAAATGTGCCTTTGTTTCAGCTGACTCACTAACATCATTTGGCACTTTGTGCAGCACAAATGCCTCACAGATGGTGACAAGCTCAACACACTTGGTTTAACTGAATTCTGTGAAGGTGTTACACACTGTCGTTCTCTTTAAGCACTCATTAATTTTGTGAAGTAAAGTTCATAATTGTCATTGAAGTTATGGTTTTTCTGGGTTGGTGGTGATTGACTGGAAGGAATACTATTGATTCTCTTGAGCGGAGTGCAGTCTGGTGGATGGTATTCTTAGCTGAGCAGATACAGATGAAGAGAGCCATTTATTTATCAAGGACAATCCCCTTTGTTTCCAAAGGGCTTTCCAACTATTGATATCTTCCTCATCACATTTCTGCAAGGTAGAGTAGTTGTCCACATTTTAGAAGCCAGAAAACACAATGCTCCCAGAAACATGTATTACCCGTGAAGGAATGGGCTAAACCCTAACAAATGAGATGCTGGGTCTCCCAGGAGGTTAGAGCTGGGGAGCTTGGATGAATCTCCAGTCCAAAGACAGAAGACAATTTTTCTCTATGCTTATTTTATTTTATTTTTAAAATATTTATTTATTTTATTTTTGCTGCGCCGGGTCTTAGTTGCAGTACACGGGATCTTTTCGTTGCAGCATGAGGACTTCTTAGTTGTGGCACGCATGCAGGATCTAGGTCCCCGACCAGGTATCGAACCCAGGTCCCCTGCATTGGGAGCGTGGAGTCTTACCCACTGGACCACCAGGGAAGTCCCTTTCTACGTTTATTTAGGCATAACTTGTGTGTAATAAAATCCACCTGCTTTAGATGTACAGTTTGATTGGTTTTGGCAATTGTATACAGTTGTTTAACCATCATGAGAAGCAAGATACAGAACATTTCCACAACCTTAAAAGGTTCCCCAGGCCCCTTTGCAGTCATTCCCCTCCCTCTCCTTGACCCCAGGCCACCCCATCTGCTTCTGTCACTCTGGTTCTGTGGGGCTCTCACCACAGGCCTCTGCACAGTCCACTTCCTGCATCCTGGGTGCTCCTACCCACCCACTCGTCCTGAGTGTCTCTGCCCCTAGGAAGCACCCCGAAGCCCTCAGACCAGGCCAGGTGACTCCAAGGTTCCCCTCACTGGCCCCACAGACTTTCCCTCAATGCCTGAAGCACTGCTACAGGGACCACTGCCACTTCCAGGCCAGCTCTTCAGGATAAAGATAACTTGGAGACGGGGGGGGGGGGGGGGGCGTTTTTGTGTACAAACACAT
>NW_006798282.1:592084-639046 GCF_000442215.2 Lipotes vexillifer
GGGGGGGGGGGCATTTATTCAATTCAACAAACATTTATTGAGCACCAGTACATGCTTTAATATATTTAAATAAAACATCGGATAATCACATTTCCTAAAAACTCTGGGGGCTTACTGCAAGGTCAGTTGGATCTCTGCTCTTTTGCCAGGAAAGTATGAGATCACTGAGCACTTCCAGGGGATAAGAAAGTCACTTTTCTCCTCCCTAGGGGCAGCTGGGGGCAGTGGGTGGGGCCTGGGCCCTGAGTACGACAGCTGCCCCACTTACCAGCTGTATGACCTCGATAAAGCCAAATTGCTACTCAACTTTCTTACCTGCAGAATAGTGCTTACCTTGCAAGATGGCTGTTGCTGTGACATCCCTATACTCAGCCCTCACTACCTCAGCATCCCTGGGGCCAGCTCTGACCCAGACGTGACCATTGCATAAGAGGACAGGATCAAAGACAGAGTTCTCACCTTGGCTGCACATTAGAATCACGGGGGACGCTTTTATAAATCCTGACACCAAGGCCACATCCCAGGCTGATGAAATCAGACTCCCTGGGGACTGGCATTCGTTTTTTGTAAAGCTCTCCAAGTGATTCCAAGGTCAGCCAAGGTCAATAGACACTGATCCAGAAAGAAAAGAGAAGTAGAATTATTTCATGTCTATAGAAAGAAAGTTGGGGGAGGTTGTGATGATTACTTATTGTTAATTATTACACTATATCCTATACAGTTTGAGGTTTTAGAACTACAAAAGTTATATTTATTGAGAACTTGGTAAACTGCGAAACAATTGAATATTCATGATCAAATTTAATCTTCAGAGAAATTTTAAAGATGAGGAGTCTGAGGCCTGGAGAACTTATTGTCAAACAGAAGGCGCATCACGTTAATGGACAAATAGGTCTGCAGTGAATGTCTGGCTTCAAACCCCCTCTCTGCTTCCACCCTGCCCCACTGACCTTGTCAGTCCCTCTGGGAGAGCTGTGATCCAGACCTTCATGCTGATTCCAGACCCAGGTGTCCAGATGCCCCTTCAGTACTTCCCCTTGGATGTTAACGCCCAGGCAACTCAAACTCTGTCCAGCACTGCTCAAGGTCACTCTGCATGGCCCTCCTCCTCTGGTTGCCCATCTTTGCACAGGCACAGCCAGTGCAGCTCCACTGACATCCCTCACCTTTGTTTACCACGTGGTGCTGACCACCTCCAGAATGCCTTCATTACCCTTGCCTCTACCACCTGGTCATAGCTCCTCCCTGGACATTTCCTGTAGCCCATTAACTCCTTTCCCCGCACCCACTCTCACCCTCCAGCCCCTGCTTTTGACCTGTCTGCTAGACCAACCAAGGTCTAGGAGTTGGGCAGGGGTTTCTTCATGTAAAAAAGTGACCATTTTTGAGTATCTGATATGTATGATTTCACACACCAGTGTGTGCACACACACAGGCAAGCACAAACCTCAAAGTTGCTTGCTCGTTTGTGTCAGATGTTGGGACCATTTTCTGTGACAAACCTCTTTAGTAAAGGGCTTGAAAACATTCAGAAGTGTGCAGCCTGCCTTCTGCCAGTTACAGCTGTGGGACCACAAGCAAATTCTATCACTCCTCAAATGTCTCACCTTTAAAATGAGGAAGGGAATGTTGACTCATGGGGATGTGGTGATAACTAAAGACATAAAATGCCTGTCACACACTACTTGCTGATAAAAAGCCAAGGGGCCGTTCATCTGTAAGGAGGAAGGAAGGACAGAGCTATTTGCTAGGTGCCTGAGACACGCCAGGCTCCAGCAGGGAGCTTCTGCCTTCACATCCCTGGATCCTGTCAACAAACCAGTGTAGCCCCCCGCCGTGAGGTCCTGTGCTTGACCTGGGTCTACCCTCAGGTAAATAGCAGGGTCTGTACCTTCCAGAGTCCAAGAGAGCGTGTTCTACGGGGGTTCGGCTGATATTTTCTTTTTCAGGGGATGAACAATCAGTACGTCCGCCGGGAGGTCTTCTGCCGGAACACCTGTGACGAGCTCAAACGCTTCTGGGAAAGAGAAATTGGCAAACAGACTTACTACCGAGAATCAGAAGAGCATCGCCTGGGAAGAAGTGCACTGGGAAAGTATGTGGCTTGTCTATTTTTTATTCTTGATAATTAATTTTTAAACATAGACTTTAATTTTTAGGGCAGTTTTAGGTTCACAGCAAAACTGAGCAGAAAGTAGAGAGCTTTCATACATGCCCCGCCCGCCATACACAGCCTCCCCTACCAGCAACATGCCCCACCAGAGAGGTGCATCTGTTACAATCCATGTACCCACATGGACACATCATACCCACACTTACTTGTCTGTTTTTTAAAAGCAAAATTGATTTCCCCAGAGGAATGCTAGATGGGCATCCTAGAGGACAAAATTATTTTGATTTTCCATGCATATGGTCCTGTCACCATCTATGGTTATGGGCAGTAATTTTAAAAATTCTTTAGGACTTCCCTGGTGACTCCATGTTTCCACTGCAGGGGATGCAGGCTCAATCCCTGGTGGGGGAACTGAGATCCCACATGCCACGTGCCGGCAAAAAATAAATAAATAAATAATAATAATAATAATAATAAATTCTTCTAAGCTAACAAATGTACACTCTAGTTCTTATCTGTATAAACAGAAAAATCTCTCCTCTCTGTCACCATTTCTAGTGTGTGAGGGTTACACTAAATTTGGGGAGATCAGCAGATGTATCCATGGAGAGCAATCAAGCAAAGGAGACAATGACCAATTAATTCTCAGTGCTCGTTTGGGTCAAGACACAGGATGTCCTGCCTGGTTCTAGGAGGAGGGCCAATGGGCTCTCAGCCCTCTGGTGTGCATCCCTGTTCTAGCCAAGCAAGTCGAGTGGAGAGTAGTAACTCACATGAGCAGACCAGGGTTGCTGTCTCTGGAAACAGTGGCACCTCACCACACTCACACATACTGCCTCTCGATGACTGCAGGGGGTCACCCACAGGACACAGGGAAAGACAGGTGGGGCTGTCTACCCCCTCATAGGGAACAGCTCAGCCACTGTCTGTTCACTAAGACCACAGCTAGTGTGTAGCCAGTTGCTGGTGGGACAGGTGTGTGCTGGCCCAACGGCAGGGCCCGTGACTCCATACTGTCAGTCCATGGTTGCTAGGCTGAGAACATGCATGAACTCACAAGAGTTATATTCACCGTTACCTTCCAAAACCCCGTCCTGAGCCCTAGAGGCAAACCCAGCCTCTTCTACATGCAGAGACCTGCTCAGCCATATTCCTGGCCACAGGCAAGAAAAAGCAGACTGTCCTACCTGCTGAGGCGTTGTGTTAGGGCATCTTGTCCAGGGATTCTCAGAGAAGCTGAGTCAGGGGGCCAGTCATCTGGGAAGTCCCTGCCATCTTCCTCCCCCGAGGCCAGGCCACTCAGCATGCTGCACACCAGAGGCCACACTGAGGCCTGTGCCACGTGTGTGTCCCCCAGGGCAGTACACAGAAGGCCTCAGGTGGAGTGAAAGTGACCTGCGGAAGAGGCAAAAACCTTGTCTCTAAGCAAGGAGTAAGCCGAGGGGTGAATAAGATAAGCTCTGAAACAAACTGTGGTTTATTAAAACATTAAAATATATGTGTGCAGGATCTCTCCATGCACATAAAAAAGACTGCAGGAAAGACACTTTTGGTTGGTGGGGTCGCAAAGCTCTAACTTCTTATTTATCCTTCTCCTGCCTCTTCTAATCTGAACCTGGGCAGTCTGGCTCCAGAGACTCTCTGCTCCTCAGCACTACTCCATGTTGTCCCTTCACAAATTGCAGAAGACAGTTCTGGTTCATTAGGTTGTTCTGAGGCTTGAATAAGAAAAGGTGCCTAGAGACTTCCCTGATGGTCCACTGGTTAAGACTTTGCCTTCCAATGCAGGGGGTGCAGGTTTGATCCCTAGTCCGGGAGCTAAGATCCCACATGCCTTGTGGCCAAAAAACCAAAACATAAAACAAAAGCAATATAGTAACAAATTCAATAAAGACTTTAAAAATGGTCCACATCAGGGCTTCCCGGGTTGTGCAGTGGTTGAGAGTCCGCCTGCCGATGCAGGGGACATGGGTTCGTGCCCCGGTCCGGGAAGATCCCACATGCCGCTGAGCGGCTGGGCCCGTGAGTCATGGCCGCTGAGCCTGTGCTCTGCAACGGGAGGGGCCACAGCAGTGAGAGGCCCACGTACCGCAAAAAAACAAACAAACAAAAAAGGTCCACATCAAAAAAAATCTTAAAAAAAAAAAAAAAAAAAGAAAATGTGCCTAAAGCACCCAGCATGGGGCAGGGCCCAAGGTCAGGGCTCACAAATGTCAGGTCCCCTGCCTCCTCCACACTCCCACTTAATCCAGGGTTGAATATAGCAGCAGCAAGATGCCAAAGGAAGAGCCCTCCGGATGAGTAGCAAGTCTCCCTGTGCCTCAGTTTCCTCCTTGTTATTTTTATCATAGAGAAACAAACACTGACAGAAGAGGGATGTTGGGGAGTTACTGCCTTTAATTAGTGGGGAGCAGTAGGTTGATAGTGTTGTTCAACTATATCCTTACTGATTTCTTGTCTGTTTTACTGATGCTTGAAATATGGGTACTGAAGATTTGCAGATCTATTTCTCCTTACAGATCTATCATATTTTGTTTCATGTATTTTGAAGCTCTGTATTAGGTACATAAATGTTTAGGATTATTATATACCCTTGATGAATTAAACCGTTTATTACAAAACAACCCTCTTTCTCTTTGGTAATATTCTTTGCCATGAACTCTACCTTGTCTGTTGTTAATACAACCACTCCAGCCTTCGTTGATTAGGGTTAAGATGGGATATTTTTCCATCTTTTTACTTTTAACCTATTTATGTCTTCATATTTAAAATGAGTTTCTTACAGGCAACATATGTTTGGATTTTTTGGGGGGGATATTTTTAATGCAATCTGTCAACCTTTGCATTTCAATTGGATTACTTATGTCATTAACATTAATTGGTATGACTGGGTTTAAATCTACCATCTTGTTATTTGCCACCTTTTTCTCTCAACAGTTATTTATTCCTTTTCTTTTTCTGCCTACTTTCGAATTAAATATTTTTTATGACTCCATTTTATCTCCTCTTTTGGCTTTTTAACTATATCTCTGTGTGTTATTTTAGTGGTTGCTTTAACATTTACATATACATCTTTAACTTATCACTGTCTACCTTCAAGTGATACATTATTTCCTGTAGAGGGTAAGAACCTTACAATCATATAGTCCCATCTCTCCGCTCCTGGTCTTTGTGTTATTATACAGAGTACAATTTGACTTCCACATATGTTATAAATGCCATATAACATCATTAACAGTTTTGCTTTGAACTGATTATCTTTTTTTTTTTTTTTTTTTTTTGGCTGTGCCGTGCGGCTTAAGGGATCCTAGTTCACTGACCAGGGATAGAACTCGTGCCCCCTGCAGTGGGAGCGCAGAGTCCCAACCACTGGACCGCCAGGGAATTCCCATGAACCACTGACTATCTTTTAAAGAGATTTAAATAGTAAGAAAAAAAAAGCATTAATACGCACACACACAGATGTCCTTCCAGGTGCTCTTCATTCCACTGTGCAGATTTCCATGTGGTGTCATTTTTCCATCTGCTTGAAGGACTTCCTTTAACATGTCATATGTGACAGTCTGCTGGTAGTGAATTCTTCCAGTTTTTGCATATCTGAAAACAACTTTATCTCACCTCTGTTTTTGAAAGATAGCTTTGCTGGGTAAATAATTCTAGATTGAAGTTTTTTCCCCCCTCCTGTACTTTAAAGATATTGCACTTTCAAGGGAAATTTCAGAGAATTAAGACTAGAATAGTGCTCAAACAGAAGTGAGAGTTCAAATATGTATATATTTAAATTTGCAAGTCTTCTGCATACCTTTTAAAACCTGAACACATGCATGCACACACATGCATACACAGACACCTTCAGAATAAAAAGGAAGGAAGTTTCCCTGAACCAAAAGTCGTGGAGATGAATACTCCGTTTGTGTATATTTTGTTTCTATTTTCAGGCTCAGAGAAGAATGGAAGCAGAAACTGGAAACAAAGCTGAGACTACGGAACAATTCAGATGAGACAGAAAAGCGGGCCAATGTTGGCCAAGAGCTTCACTGACACAAGAGGATACAGAGCACTGAGGTCACCCTGCCAGGACAAGCCAGTGCAAATCCCTGAGTCCCTTTGCTACACCATACAGATCCCATACTATTGTTTCCCCCACCTGTAAATCCTGTGGGGATTTACCTGTGAATCCCTCCCCACTGCTGAGTGGGAATTATTAGCCAAGGCAGTCCTCTCTGCATGGGGACCAGAATATTATCCCCAATGTATCTAAAGACGAGATTATCTAACAGCAAAGCTCCATGCAGCATACTTTATTTCCATATAATTATCTTCTAATTTTGAAATCCCAATATTTGA
This sequence comes from Lipotes vexillifer, assembly GCF_000442215.2. Classification (NCBI taxonomy): domain Eukaryota; kingdom Metazoa; phylum Chordata; class Mammalia; order Artiodactyla; family Lipotidae; genus Lipotes; species Lipotes vexillifer. Next base: position 598,545 of record NW_006798282.1, read on the forward strand.
AATTCTAAGCATATGAGGGGGGGATGATTTTCACGGTCATACCTTAAACATCGCACATTAGTTTTGCTCCACATTTCTCCTAGGAAACAACACCATGTAATCCTTTCTCTTGTTTTCTTTTTATGAGAAGAGAAATGCACCTATCTGCAGAAATAAAAATACTGTAAATAGTCCTTAAAATAAGGTTTACAAATTAACTGATCTAATATTATTTTTCTTCACATGAATTTAATAGGCTTATTCAAAAACATGTTTACGTAGAACCATTCAATAAGATCGGGATAATTTTAATAAAACTTGGTTGCCGTGCCATCACTGGTATACGTGCTCTTCATTTTGTTGCTTTCTTTTAAATCTCCACATGCTGGCACTGGTTGGCTCTCTGTCAGCTCAGCTAAAGTATATCTGGCCACCCCAACAAAGTGCTTGTCACATAGATTCTGGACTTTGAAATATCACTGTCACTGCCCAGCCATCTCTCAGGTCCCCATACAGGGCTGCTGCTTCTAAAAGTGCAAACTGTAACTAGGCCTGGTGCAACATTTCCCAACCAGGGCAAAGGAGCAGAGAGATACATGCTGTAAAGTAGTACTTGATGGTTGTAGGCAGTGCCTGCAAAGCCTTACATATTTAAGGGGCAGTGTTACCAGGAGACACAGAGAGCAAGGCAGAGGCAATTCTGAACAGAGCAAGCGTGGTGTTCCAGTCCTCTAAATGCCCTGATGTGCCCTAAAGTGCTTCCATCCACATCCCCAGGGAGCCCAAATGGGAGCCACCAGGAGGCAAGAAGAGTTGGGGGAGCATTTCCTCAGATTCCACACTCATATGATCCAGGAAACAGGGCTTAGAGCCCTCCTTCCTGCTATGGTCTCTCATTCAACCTGGGATTCAATTCAACTAATAAACCATGAATCCCAGCTGGGTTCTTTTGAGACTGATGAAAGAGGAATTTTTGTTGGGTATAAGAGGGAAATAGGAATTAAACAGAAGGAGAAGAAAAGACAGAGCTTTCAGGCTGAGAGGCTCTCAGAAGAAAAGGCCTACCATCATGAACTGCAAAACGCTGTTGCTGGAATCTAAATGCAGTCAAGTGAGGCAGATAATGCATGTGAAGATTCGTTGTGCATTAATTCATTCACCGCATACCTGGCACTGTGCTGTACGACCAAATACAGCAGAGTAAACCAGAAGTGATGACTCTGGAGGCTACAGTCTAGGGAAGATGGCAGAAAAGCCAAGGCAATAAGTGTGAGGGACTAAATAGCACTGGGAGCCACAGCAGGCAAAGGTGCCCACCTGATATGGGGACCCATTCTGGTCTAGGGAGGGCTTCTTAAGAACAGGGTAGTTAAACCCAAGTAAGCATGATCCAGTGAAGGCAAGATTCAGGGCTCAGGTCCCGGGTGCCTTGAGGGAATACATTTAGCTAAGCTAGAGTGGGAGTGAGGAGAAGGTGTAGCAAGAGCTGAATCTGCAGAAATCAGCATTCAGGGCCTTGCTGGATGAGAGTATGAGCTTTTCCCAAGGGCACCGGAAGCCACTGAAGGGTGTTGGCCAGGGGAGAGCCACAGTGGCCATGGTTCAGGAGGATTACTTTGTACAGAAAGATGGAAGGACAAAGGTGGGAAGGCCAGCCAGGAGGTTCTGCAGATGCCTCCCAAGAGGTAAGAAGGCCTACACTAAGTCCTCAGTGCCCTGGCAGCAGGGACTGGGGGGAAGGAGACAGGGAGAGAAGCATGAGTGCCTTTTCTCACAGTACTAGATGCTTGAGGTCAAAGATCAAAGCGGCAGCATGGTCGGTTTCTGGTGAGAGCTCTTTCCTGTCTTGTAGATGGCTGCTTCTCACTGTGTCCTCACATGGTATGAGGAGAGAGAAAGAGAGAAAGGGAGAGAGGGTGACGGGGAGAGAGGGACAGAAAGAACAAGGTCTCTGGTGTCTCTTCTTATAAGGACACTAATCCCATCACAAGGGCCCCACCTGCATGACCTTATCTAAACCTAATTATCCCCCAAAGGCCTCATTTCCAAATACCATCACATGAAGGCTTAGGGCTTCAGCATATAAATTTGGGGCAGGGTAAGGTTTGAGGGGCAGGGAGGACACAATTCAGTCCATAGCAGAATGGGATGCTTTCAAACTATGTATCAAGTCCTGGACACATCCCATTTATAAAATTGACCAGGCTCAAACAGCAAAAACTTTGAGAGCTGAACTATGGTGTGGAATACCATAGGTTTCAAATTGGCTTCTGGGTAGCACACAAGCAACAGACCACAAAAGCAAAGGCTTTGAAAAGTAATTGACATTTAAAGTGTAGCCCACAAAAGTGGGCCAGGACGTGTGTTCTTAACATAAATAGATTGACTGCCTACTAAAATAGATACATAAAAAGGAGAGTCTCCTAGCCTTGTACTCAAAATGTCCAGGATATAGTCCAAAATGACTCATACCAAGAGCCAAGGAAATCTCAACTCAAATGAGAAAGGATAATCAACAGACACTTAGTACTGAGATGACACAGGGGTTGAAATTATATGACAAGGATTTTAAAGCAGTTATATAAATGCTTCAACAAGCAACTACAAGCACTCTTTAAGCAAATGGAAAAAGTAAAAATATCAGCAAAGAAACAAAAGATATAAAGAAGAACTGAATGGAACTTTTAGAAATGAATGCTACAATAACCAAAATAGACAAACAAACAACAAAAATAACACTGGATGAACTCAACAGCAAAATGGAAAATACAGAAAAAAGGATCAGTGAAGTTTCAGATAGTTAATAAAATTATCTAATTTGAACGAGAAAGAGAAAATAGTTTTCTTTAAAAAAAAAAAAAGAAAGAAACAGAGTATCAGGACCTGTGGGACAATAACAGAAGATCTGAAATTTGTGTCACTGGAGTCCCAAAAGAAGAGGATGCCCACTTTCACGACTTCTATTCAACATAGCACTGAACGTCTAGCCAGAGCAATTAGGCAAGAAAAAGAAAATAAAAGGTTTATCTCTGTTCACAGATGACATGATCTTATATACAGATAACCCTAAAGATTACATACACATACAAAAGAAACTGTTAGAACTAATAATAAATGAAATCAGAAAAGTTGCAGGATACAAAATAAACACACAAAACAAAATGTATTATTGCATTTCTAATACACCAACAGTGAAATATCTGAAAAAGATTATGAAAAAAATACCACTTGTAATAGCATCAAAAAGAATAAAATACTTAGGAATTAACCAAAGAGGCAAAAGACTTGTACACTGAAAACTAAAACACACTGCTGAAGGAAATTAAAGATGCAAATAAATGGAAAGACATCCCATGCTTACGGATTGGAAAATTTAATATTGTTAAGATGTCAATACCACCCAAAGCAATCTACAGATTCAATGCACTCCAATCAAAATCCCAATGGTGATTTTTACAGAAATAGAAAAACCTGCCCTAAAATTCACATGGAATCTCAAGGAACTCCAAATAACCAAAACAATCTTGGAAAAGAAGAAGAAAGTTGGAGGTCTCATACTTGCTGACTTCAAAACTTTCTACAAAGCTAAAATAATCAAAACAATGTGGTGCTGGACACATAGGCCAATGGAATAGAATAGAGAGCCAAGAAATAAACTCTTGCATATGTGGTCAGATGATTTTCAACAAGGGTGGGAAGACCATTCAATAGGGAAAGGACAGTCTTTTCAGCAAATAGTGCTGGGAAAACTGGATACCCACATGGAAAAGAATGAAGCTGGACACATACCTTATACCATTTACAAAAATGAACTCAAAGTGGATCAAAGACCTAAACATAAGGGCTAAAACTATAAAAATCTTAGAGGAAAACAGGGGGAAACTTTATGACATTGAATTTGACAATGATTTCTTGGATTTGACTTGGATATGATAACAAATAAATATAGATAAATTGGACTACATCAAAATTAAAAACTTCTCTACATCACAGGACACAATTGACAGAGTGAAAAGGCAACCCATGGAATGGGAGAAATCATTTACAAATCATATACCTGATAAGGGATTCATATCCAGAACATATAAAGAACTCCTAGAACTCAACAACAAAAAATAAACAACTTAATTTAAAAATGGGTATAATGCATTTGAGTAGACATATTTAAGTAGAAATTCAATATAAATCTCCAAAGAAAATATGCTAGTGGCCAATAAGCACATGAAAATGTGCTCAACGTCATTAATCATTAGGGAAACGCAAATCAAAATTACAATGAGATACCACTTCACACCCATAAGATGGCTACTATCAAAAAATACAGAAAATAAAAAGTGTTGGTGAGGATGTGGAGATATTGAAAGCCTGTGCACTATTAGTGGGAATGTAAAATGGTGCAATTGTTGTGGAAAAAATATATCAGTTCCTCAGAAAATTAAACATGGAATTATCATATGATCCAGCAATTCCACTTCTGTGTATACACCCAAAAAACTGAAAGCAGGATCTTGAAGTGATGTTTGTACACTTATGTTCATAGCAGCATTATTCACAATAGCCAAAAGGTGGAAGCAACCCAAGTATCCATCAATGAATGAATGGATAAGCAAAATGTGGTATATCCATACAATGGAACATGATGCAGCCTTAAAAAGGAAGGGATGTCTGACACATGCTACGATATGGATAAATCTTGAGGACATTAGGCTAAGTGGAATAAGCCAGTCATGAAGGAACAAATACTGTATGATTCCCACCAGGCCTACATGGAATGGGGAAGGATCAGTTTCTCAAAATAAAAAGTGAAGAGTGTACTGAGTAGAAAATAATTAGTCCCCATAGATCCAAGGGGACCATGACCAGATGGCAAACACCCACAGGACCTCAACAGACCTCCTGTTGGAACCCAGTCACGCTTCCCCCCTTTACTGTTCTGAGCAGTATCTGCCCAGAGCTAAACTCCAAGAAGTTTCTTTCTGGCTATTCCTCTCCAGATCTGTGGTCCCCACAACAGCAACGCTTGTACCACAAAATCCTGTCCTGACTCGGGTTCAGAAGAGAGAATGGCACAGATCCAGTGGACATTTCCCCAGGGTGGGGTGGGGTGGGGCCAAGGAAGAATCCATTTCCTTCCGAGCATCTGAACTAATACCATGGAGATCTGAGAACTCCAGGGGCCACCACTGCCCTCAGACTGGAAAGCCTAACTGCTAGGAAATGAGAGGGAAGTAGACACCTGGTGAAAAACATAGGGGTGACAAAAGCACCCTCCATGGTTCTTGGCAGTCTTCCACTCCCAATTCTGGTCCTTCTCAGGGTCTGGCCGCTTTCCCAACTTGGGCTCCCTGAGGTACTGCTGCATCTGAATAATCAATTCCCCTACTGGGGCTTCCTTCGGGGTGCAGTGGTTGGGAATCCACCTGCCAAAGCAGGGGACAGGGGTTCTAGCCCTGGTCCGGGAAGATCCCACATGCCGCAGAGCAACTAAGCCCGTGCGCCACAACTACTGAGCCTGTGCTCTAGAGACCACGAGCCACAACTACTGAAGCCCGCGCACCTACAGCCCATGCTCCGCAACAAGAGAAGCCACAGCAATGAGAAGCCTGGGCACTGAAACAAAGAGTAGCCCCGCTCGCCACAACTAGAGAAAGCCAGCGTGTAGCAATGAAGACCCAACGCAGCCAAAAATAAATAAATAAATAAGGGAATTTATTTATTTATTTAAAAAATTTTTAAATAATTTATTTAAAAATTTTAAAAGTTTATTTACTTAAAAATTTTAATAAATTTATTTATTTAAAAAATTTTAAATACATTTATTTTTAAAATTTTTAAATAGATTTATTTCTTTATTTTTGGCTGCTTTGGGTCTTCATTGCTACACGCGGGCTTTCTCTAGTTGCAGAGAGCGGAGGCTACTCTGCTGCGGTGCACGGGTTTCTCCTTGCGGTGGCTTCTCTTGTTGCTGAGCATGGGCTCTAGGCACATGGGCTTTAGTAGTTGTGGTGTGCAGGCTCAGTGGTTGTGCTGCATGGGCTTAATTGCTCCGTGGCATGTGGGATCTTCCCGGAGCAGGGTTCAAACCCGTGTCCCCTGCACTGGCAGGCGGATTCCCAACCACTGCACCACCAGGGATAAATTCCCTCTTTTAAGCTGCCTGCACATTTCTCTTATTCACAAAGAAGCTTACAAATAATATGGATTAAAAGGAGATTTCAGAGTCTGCATCAGGGAATGGGGCTGTTCTTTAGAGGCAGGGCCTCCCACATCACCTGTAAAGTCTGCTGGGACCTGAGGCCCCAGATGTGAGCAATGCTCTAGAATGCCAAGTTACACCTCTAGGGGAAAGCATCAGTCTGAGAAGTTAGGTACTGGGTTACTTACTGGGAGGAGAGCACCCAGAATCCACTCAACTCAAGGACTAAATTCTGCAAAAAACACTGCTCCCAGTTCTAACTCAAGGGCAGCCTCATAACCTGGGGTCTCCAGAGCAGTCCCAATTTCAAATGTGCTGCCAATATCTGATCCCGCGTCACCATTTTTGGTGAAGAAATGTGGTCATCATAAATATACTCCAACAAGAGTCCAAGAATTTTTCAAAGACATCTCTCTTAGATTCTCTTTGCTCAGCAAGTTGAGTACTGTGCACTCACTGGATAAAGGATTTAGTGATCAGGAAGCTACTGGATGGGGAAGCACATATTCCACAAGGACCAGGGAGCTGGTGCTGTTTGTTTCGAAGCCAGAAAGCACCTACTGTGTTGGGCTAACTTTCCATATAACATATTAACTATACAGAAAGAGAATTCTACTGTGCATAATTCTAGCTGGGTAACCTTAGTCAAGTTATTTAAGATGTGAGCTTCAGTTTCCTCATCTTTATAATACAGTTAACAATTACCTTCCTCATAAGTAAAATACAGTGCCTGACACATAGTAAGTTATGGTAGGCAAACAGATGGTGCAAATGGTGGTGTAAAACAACTGAATAGATTGCTAAGCTTCTAAGAATGATAATTTCTAGAATTACAAATGGGCTTCAAGTGAGTGCACATTTAAAATTTCAAAATCAAAGCATTCCTTCTTCTAAGATTTTTCCAGAAGGCTTCTCCACACCCACCCCCATCTTCCACCACCCCCCAACCTCATTAACTCCATAAATGTTGCCCCATTCACCCTGTTACTCAGATTAAAACCTAGTCACCCCATCTCCCCTCTTTCTCTTAAACCTTCCATCTAAGCCACTCACAAATCCTGCCAATTCTACCTTCAAAATTCACAAGGTTTAGAATCAGACCACTACACCCTAGTTCAAGGGTCACAGTAATTTTAACACAATTAAAAGTTATCGTCTTTATACTGCTTAATTTATAAGCGAAGGTCAGAGTCTCCCACCCTCCCCAAGGTCACCTCCTCCAGGCAGTTGCTGCCCCCTTTCCATGAACGATGGCTCACTCAGGGTGGGTACAAGGGAGCTGGGTTGATGGGTTGTAGGTCACTCAGAAAGCCTGGTGGAAGTGGTACTTTTTAAATGGAGTGTGAAACACAGAAGGAATTCTATTCCCACGTCACTGCTCAGACACCTCCTCAGGACACTTTTTAGATACTGTAAAAGTGGTTATCTTAGGACCCTCTGTTCTGATGTCTATCTGGTCTTCTAAATGGGGGATAGAGACTTGGCAGAAATCTTGGCTGATTCCATGCTGGTCTCCACCCAGCAGAAAGAATGACGAATTCATGGTCAAGGAGGTGATGAGTGGGAAGAAGAGGTTTTGGACTTGGAGGTCCCATTTCCACAGGGAGAGGTTTTATGGGTGTGCTGGCAGGTGAAAAGAGTCTGTGAATGTCTCATCTCTGAGTATTAGAAAGGGATGTCTCTCCTTGGAAATACCCAAGTATTGCTGACTGGGTGGGGCTCTATCCTATTCCCAGGCTGAATATGTCCTGAAGAAATTTTTATTGATTGGTGTGTTTTAGTTTAGTGTTTTTGTAAAGCACATGAATATAAGCAGAATGAAATTCTTCTTTCAGGACTGATCATAAAATCAACTTGTCATGTCCACCTATATGGATGTAACTCATCATTTTTAAAGCTCCAATGGAATTCTCTTCTAGGAAAAACATGTGTTTTTGGAACCTTGTTTAGTCCTTGAAAATAACAGATGTATGACATAGGATTAGTTTGTTCAAGGTGAAAAAAGAGCCTTAGGGGATGAATCAGGCCTTGAAACTCAGCTCTCAATCCATTCTTCCCCAGTGGCTTGGTGTCCTCTCAGAGATCTGAATAGTCCTAGTTGTTGTTCCTTGGAAATAAGCAGATCCTGCTTGCTTTTCTCTAATCTATGGAAAGGTCACCAGGATAATGCATCCACTAGGCTGGAGACCAGCTTTGGGAGAACTTGAGAAAGGCAACGGGAGAAGACCATGAAAGGAAGGTTCCAGCTACACAGTATGGCTATGGGGAAAGGGTAAGATAAGTTAGGGCCAGAAAGACCCAGGACCCACCTCAGGGGGGCTCAGAGGCTGAATATGAAGGCAGAAACCTTGGCATCTGGTACAGCCCTAGGATCTGGAACAACACTCATAATATGTTATGAGACACGAAACTTATCTGTTGGATGAATGAACGGAGGGTTTGCACAAGCACACTGCCCTATGAGAAACTCCTCAACAATACCCCATTCACAGCAGGGCAGAGGAGACTGAACGGTTGTCACCCCAGGCCTATTTCCTCCCCGCTTTTAGCAGAGAACTAGCTCAGCTTGTCTGAATTAGTCCACATAAAACAGGCTGATGTCAGGGGCTAAGCTTCAGAGGCTTCTTTTTACAAGGGCACTTCCTGACCAGGAAGATTTCATAATTTCATAATTGTCCAAGTGTTTCCATTCGGCCTATAAAATGAAGGGCATTACAGGGGTGTGGTGCTTCTGGAACCTTCTCACATGTGCCCAGTCCAGCTGTGCCAGGCCTGAGCCCACCTCTAAGTGTGCTCTGTGGCTTCTCTGCTGGTAGTTTCTCCCTAATAAACATAATTGTATATGTATGCCCTGAGTCGCTTTATTGATGGGTGGTCCCTGCCCCTTGTTCATGACAGTGGCCCCATTCAGATCCTCCCAGCCCCAGAAGGCTATCTTGGAGGACAGCTCCAGAGTCTACGGAAGACTTAGGACAAGAAGAGGGAGGGATACAAAGAAGGCAGAGAATGAACCGAGGGAAGTAAAACCCACAAACGAGAGAGATAGAATAGTTTTTTGGAAAGAATCATGCAAAGGGTTTAGAAGAATTTATTCTTGATCTGATATATCTGACTGGCAGGCCAGCCAAATGCATTTCATTTGATTCACACAGCAGTTAATTAAGCCAACTGTGAACAGGACCTCAAGCTGCAGGATGAAACTCTCCTACAGTATTGACTCAACCATGTACCCCAGGGTCCAGGATCCCACCAGCTGAACAAATCCCACCAACCATGACGGATTTGTACTCTAGGAAGCCAGGTGGCTTTCCCCTTAAGTCTCCATATTGACCTTTCCTCTTGGCCCGAGGCATTAATCCAGATGGGCAGGGTGTATTAGAGACTGCAGACCCCACTTTCTCCTGTAAGGAGGAAGCCTAGGGAGATTCTGTCATCCATAACAACCCTGGCCTGTGAGCTGAGGCTGCCCTGAATGCCTTCCAGAGCCGAGGTGGTGTCGTTGGTCACTTCAGCTGAAATCAGGGACAAATTTTCACACCACCTTTTCTAATTGGACGATTCCCATTGCGGGGGGAAAATGCCCTCAGGGTGCACATACATAGTGAGTCTGAGAAAACAACGGTAGCCTCATTTTGAAGAGCTCTTGGCAGTTGTCTGAGGGCTACAGGAGCCATTGGTGGTGTTTCTTTAAGCACTCAAAGGTCTCTTATGACACCCCCAAGATACAAGTCACCTATGGGCCTGATAGGATGGAGACAGGTGTCTGTATCCAACAGAACCATGAAAGATTAAGTCTTTCCCTTCTCTGAGTTTCCCCAGCATACTTGGAGAGGTGTGTATAGGCTTTGATCCCTCTTGGGGAAAGGGAGACCTCTGCCCCGCCCCTAAGAATCTTTCTCCTTAAAGGAGCTTCAGTGAGGACAGAGGGGGATGGAGGGATCAATATCATGTCTCACTGAAATGCAAATCAGAACTACTATGAGGTTTTACCTCACACCAGTTAGAATGGGCATCATCAGAAAATCTACAAATAATAAATGCTGGAGAGGGTGTGGAGAAAAGGGAACCCTCTTACGCTGTTGGTGGGAATGTAAACTGATATAGCCACTATAAAGAACAGTATGGAGGGTCCTTAAAAAACTAAAAATAGAACTACCATATGACCCAGCAATCCCACTACTGGGCATATACCCAAAGAAAACCATAATTCAAAAAGACACATGCACCCCAGTGTTCATTGCAGCACTATTTATAATAGCCAGGTCATGGAAGCAATCTAAATGTCCATTGACAGACGAATGGATAAAGAAGATGTGGTACATATATACAGCAGAATATTACTCAGCCATAAAAAGGAACAAAATTGGGTCATTTGTAGACACATGGATGGACCTAGAGACTGTCATACAGAGTGAAGTAAGTCAGAAAGAGAAAAACAAATATCGTATATTAAAGCATATTTGTGGAATCTAGAAAAATGGTACAGATGAACCAGTTTGCAAGGTAGAGAACAAACGTATGGACACCAAGCGGGGAAAAGGGGGATGGGATGAATTGGGAGATTGGGATTAACTTATATACACTAATATGCATAAAATAGATAAATAATGAGAACCTGCTATGTAGCACAGGGAACTCTACTTTGCTGTACAGTAGAAACTAACACAACATCGTAAAACAACTATACCCCACTTAAAAAAAAAAAAGCACGTCTCATTGATTTACTCCTGGTTTGCTGGTTTCATTCATGTGGTGGCAATCTTGGTGCTTTATTAACATTATTTTTGTAGACTTTTTAATTCTATCCTGTGTTTTCTGATGGATTCTTGGATGAAAGACTCAAGTAACATACACTGATTATCAAGTGCATAATATATAAGCGGAAATTTAGGTGTCTAATATGTAAGAGACACAAAGGACTTGAAGCAGTGTAGGTAGACAGACATAAGTTAATAAAAGTGAGCCTGTCTTATTATGTCAGTTTATGACAGATAACATTAAAACCTGAAATAACTGTGTGCCTACTTTTAAAGGAATTTTGTGTTATTTTAACTCAGTGCTTAAATTTGGGGCTCTGGAATGAATTAACAATTTTCCACTGAAATTAAACTTAGTTATGCTTTTAACTTAGGAGAATTTGCCCCAAATGATGTTTATGGTTTTTTTCCTCTTCTGATCTTTATGTTATAAGCATTTTCAAATTTAAAGTATAATGAATATGCATATATATGTGATCAAAATTTTAACTGCTAACATTTTGCCATGTTTGCTTCACTTATCACTGTTCCACAAATGTTTTTGAGAATAAATTTCAGATGTAATGACATTTAACTCCTTAGGTTTCTCTGAAAACTTCTCTGAAAATATGACATTTTCCCATATAACTAGTAAAAGATTATCACACCTAACAAAACCAGCTACACAGTCATTCCTTAAACTTATCACACCTAACAAAACCAGCTACACAGTCATTCCTTAAACTTATCTAATCCTCAGTAAAAACATGTTTCTCAAGAATAAGTTACTCACCTAAGGTGGGGAAACATTGTGATCCGGGACATAACCTGAAGATATAATATTTATATCTCTAAGAATCTATAATAGTTTCCCTGTGAAAAGAAACAAAATAGCTCCCTTACACATAGGAAATGATAAGTGACAGAAATTTTCATTTTGTCCAAAAACCTTTAGACAGCATCAATGGGAAATTGTAAATTTCATTGCTATTGTCTGAATGTGCATCAGGATGGACAATATGTCTAAAGTTCCCAAAGGGAACTCTTTTTCTTGGGAATTAGTAGGAGTCCCTGAACTGGAGACACGGCACATCTTTTCTCTTCTTGTCAGATACACACCAGTGTGTTAGGTGTCCAGATCATCAGTACTCAAACCCAAATCAAAACCACTGTCTCCCAAAGAAAGTGACTTATCTACCTTATCAAGACCCACTGAGGACGGCTCTGGCCTGCACTGCTCTGTGCTTCTCTGTTCTCACAGCTGTGGTCCTTGGGGTCTCTGGGAAGCACAGAGACACTCCCATCATCAAGGCCAACATCCAACCCACAGCTACATCCTGCTCACCTCCCTGTTCCTGGGTTCCCTCTGTTTCTTACTCTCCATTGGCCTTCCCAACACAGGCATTTGCATACCTCAGCAAACAACATTTGCATTTGTGCTTACTGTGACTATTTCCACTGTTTTGGGTAAAATCATTTCTGTGGTTTTGCCTTTCAAAACAAAGGGAAAAGGATGAGGCAGTGGTTGATATCAGGAGCACCTGACTCTGTCCTTCCCATCTGTGCCTTGATCCAAGTCACTATCTAGAAGCAGATCGGTACTCTCTCCTCCTTTCATTGAAATGAACACACACTCTGACCCTACACACATCACTGGTTGCATTAAGGGCTCTGTCACTGCTTTCTACTGTGTCCTGGGATATACGGGATCCTTGACCCTGGGGAGCACTGTTGTGGCTTTCTGGGCCAGGAATCTACCTGACACCTTCAATGAAGTCATGTTCAAGCATGCTGGTGTTCTGCAGTGTCTGGGTCACATCCTTCCCTGTCTATCACAGCACCATGGTGGCCATGGAGATCTTTTCCATCTCGGCCTCCAGTGCAGGACTACTAGGCTGAATCTTTGCCCCCAAGTGCTATATTAGTCTTGTGCTGAGTCCTGATAAGAACATCTTACAAGGGATAAGGAGTAAAACAGGTCCTAGAGCCAATAAGCATTCCAAAGATTTAACTCATGGCTCTCAAATAGATGAGTAACAGACACATGAAAATGAATCACCATTTCTATAGAGACAGTGAATCAAAGCCAAATTTATAATTTCTTTTTCTCAATGAACAAAGGTTTTTTTCCTATGTTCTCTAGTATACCAGGGGCACAGCCATGCTCAGGCAGCAGTTCCTGAAACTTCAAGGTCATCTTGGATATTCTGCTCACCAACACTAAATCTATTATCTATTTACATGTACAAGAACTTCATTTTACCCTCCACTTCTTGAATGAATTTTCTAGCCTATGCACTGATAGTTGGTACAGTCTACCAGGTGGTCTACTATCTTAATTTGGTCCCCCAAACCATTAGGCAGCATCAACAGGAGTTCATGCTCATCCTTAAATAAAATGGTCTTTCACATACTAATCTGGGGACTTATTCTGCTATCTCTTCTTCCAATATATTTAGTTTTATTTTTACCTTTTAACTATTCAGTTTATATGGTGTGTTTTTGCGGTCTGTGGAGTAAGCTACACCATCCCTTTTTACGAGAGAGAACTGGAGGGCATGTGGTTTGTTACCTGCCCTGAGTGAGTTGGGTCTACGTGACCAGAAGGGTCTAAAGTGAAAGGCTGAAGAGGGCTTGGGGCCAAAAGCCCCAACTCTGGGGAGGCCCTACATGATGACAGGGTACTTTATAAGTTGAAGATGTCACTTAGCTTCCTGGGAGCCTGGGAATCCTGTGGGGTCTGTGCCATCCAGGGGCCAGTTATAGGACATACAAGATTAGAGACACACAGAGGCTCATCAGAGGGAAGAATTTCCTGCGCGTCAGAGCCACCCAGCATGAGAGATAGAGGTGGGAGAGACGGGATCTGCCCTGAGCTCACACTGCCCACCATCGGGAGTGACAGGAACATGCAGGACGTGAGGGAGTTGGAGGGAGACTCTGAATTAGCCCAGGGCAGGGAGGATGAAACCTCACCAGTTATATTAACAAAGAGAATTTAATATAAAAGCATTAACCAGTTATGTGTTTTATATTGCTGCGAGAGCAAATTATCACAAATTTGGTCACTTCAAACAACACAAATGCATTCTCTTTCAGTTCTGTAGGTTAGAAATCCAACACGGCTCTCACTGGGCTGTGTTCCTTTCTGGAAGCCCTAGGAGAGGATCCATTTCTTTGCCTTTTCCAGTTTCATGAGTCTCTCACATTCCCGTGCTCCAACCCTGCCATCTCCCGGGCCATTCCTCGGTGGTCACATCTCCCTCTGATTCTCTTCTGCCTCCCTCCTCAACTTCTAAGGACCCACATAATTAGATTGAACCCACCCAGATAACCCAGGATCAGCTCCCCATTGCAAGGTCCTCAACTTAACCACATTTACAGAGTCCCTTCTGCCATGTGAGGTGACCTATTCTCAGCTTCCAGGGATTAGGTTGTGGACATCTTCGGAGAACAATTATTCTGCCTACCACACCCAGCAACTGAAGAACTAAAAAGGCAAAAAAAAGAATGCTCGAACAGTTATATAAAGCAGCTTCCTCTCCCTAGGGCTGGAGGAAGAAATGGGGGAGGCTAAAGATATGAAAATATAGAAACTTGGAAGATGGGCCCTAGGGGGAAGGAACCCAGAACTCCGAGAAGGGGGTGCCTCCCTCGGGCAGCAAGAAAAGAACTGCTGTCCCTCACAAGGTGGAGGCACCTATGTTTCTGATGCAGAAGCTATCACTGTGTGCTGGATTTGTAACTCCAGTCAGAAGGTTGTCTTAACAGGGAAAAAAGGCACACTCCACGGGGCTGTGGCCCTATATGCTCCTGATGAGATCCCTGGCCACTCCTCTCCAGGCAAGGATAGTGCTTTAGGCTGTCCTTTTTAGGTTACAAAGGTGCTGTTTCAGCCAACACTGGCCCTACCACGTGCTTGAAACTAACCTGTGTTGTTTCACTTGGCGGACGTTCCACACACCCAGGCGGCAGACCCTCTGCTGAATGATGCCTTTGCAGAAAGAGAGGTTTTAGGATGAGGACTACTTCTCCTTACTGTGAGGGCTGCTGCCACTGGGGAAAGGCCACAGTTAGGACAGTGACATTGGGGCTGGTGCCCGACAGGTGCCCTCCAGGCTCCCCGGCCCAGCCACGTGGTGGCAGTCAAGCAGTTGAGAAGACAAGGGTGGACGGGGAAGGAGATCACCACACACCAGCTAAAGAGCTGTGGATGCAGAAGTGCTTAAAGAAAGCAACCAGCAGGCTGTACAGACCGCCTCCTGCTCAGGCCCGTTGTCCTAAAGAGCCTTTCCAATGACAGTGTGGGGGACTGAGATACGCAACCTGGAGCCTGGGGCAGAAGGAAGTTGACACGCAGCAAAGGCGACCCCTGGTGTTTTGAGTGGCAGTTGCCTGACAGTCACGGCTCAGCACACCCCATGTGAGGGCCAATTAACTTGGCTTGTAACTGGGCATAGGTGGACGATGAGAGACCAGCTCCCCTTGTGTTGCGCCTCCCTGGCACATGTGTTATGGGATAAAGTGGGCCCTGCCCAGCAAGCACCTGTTATTAAATGAAACTGGTACATCCAAGAAAGGAGTAAACCAGCCATCAATGGACTCTCTCACCTGCATGAATGGGTGAACCTCAGACGTGGGGTCTTCAGTACACCAAGGTCCCAGAGGACGCCTGGGCCCCCGATGCACAGTCAGCCCAGTTATATTAAACAGGCCACTGTGGCTGGGCAGCCACAGGAAAAAGCCAAAGCATGTAGAAAGGAAAAAAACTCTGCCCGTGGGCAGAGATGCAGACTGGTGCTTGTCCTGGAAGACACCCACTGAACACATCTTGTTACATTTTCACCAACTTGCAGCCAGTAGCCAATGGACATCAGTGTAGCACCTGACAACCGAACAACCGGGACCGAATCCCAGCCCCTTAGGGACAAACACTGTGGCAGCAGACTGCACAGGACCCATGCACTCTGCCCATGACCCATGGAAAAGGATGCTTTGGCAATGAACATCATTGGAACCGACATGCTGACCAATTCTGCATCACACAGGTAAAGACCACAGCCACCTGCATACATCATCACAAAGGGCATGGCAATCAAGCCACAGATCAAAGCCTGGCAATGCCAGCACCTGAGGCCAAGGAAGCCTGGCTAATGTGCCTGACTGGCAGCTCCACCAGCAAGTGACAAAGGGAATTCTGGGGTGCACGGTCCAGTGCACTAGACCTGGCCACTCCTGGCAAATAGACTCTAGAAACCCTTTACCCTTGTCCCAGGGGTACCACTGGGTGTTGACTACAGTGAGACCCTTTCCGGGTACAACACAATTCCCACTTGCAGAGCAAACGCAGGCCATACCATTTGAGAACTCCTAAATGTGCTGCTACATATTTGAACTCCCTGAACACAACCAGTCAGACAGTGATGCCACCCTCATGGTCACAAGTGCCAACAGCAGACAACTATCTGGCACTCACAGGACCTTTCACGTAATGAGCCTTCTCCCGCTTCCCTCTTCCCCTCCTGTGCCCACCTCCAGCTCTGCTCTGCCACCCACAGGTCCCGTAGCCTGGTTTCCTGAAGGCAGTAGTGATGGTCTGGGACGAGGTTGCCAAAACATTCTGAGATGACAAGCCTGGGGCTTCCCTTACCTCATGCCTGTGCTTGCTGGATCAGGCAATTGTGGACACTGCTGATAATGAGCATGAGTATGAGGTGACACCTCCTAAGGTAGTCCTGCCAGCATGGCCACCACGTTCTGGGATGCCACATAGCAATCTCCTAGGGATGAATCCAGCCAGAGTAAGAAATGGTGAGGACTTCTAAAAGGGTAAAGTCCCTGTGCTGCAGGGACAGGTCATACATATACTGACCGTGCGGCCGAGAAAGGACAGCTGCTCCGCTGGTGGGGAAGGAGCACCTCGGACTCCTGAAGGTCAGAGACGTTGGGGAGGGGGGCATTAGCGACTTGGCTCTCACCTGCAGGACACCTGGCCCAGCCTGTCATCTCAGAATGCTTTGGCAACCTCATTCCAGACCATCATCACTGCCTTCGATCTAAGTCCTGGACACCCACTCTCGGGACACTCTGAACTGAGGACTATTGACTGGGGAGGCAGGATGGCCTCCACCAAAATGGCAAAATAAGATTAATTTTCTAGATGCTGATACGATCTCACTTAGCGTCATTACTGCTGGTGCCCTGTGGTCTCCCTCTACTGTCAGAACAAGAGCAAAACCAAACTTCTCTTGTGTACTTCCTACAGACCGTAGCTAGTGCTCTACACTGAACTGATTGCTGGATCTGTCACCCCCGACCTGGTCCTGCTGACGGGACCACCTCCCCCTCTCCCGGTCTCTTGCCAGCCCCCCCTGGACCTGGCGGGGCAGGCCTCATCCAGGGGCACATGCGGAGGTGGCTTTGGGAGAGACTTGCCCATCTCTGTGCATGTGGGGAGAGGGGAGGTGGCCCTGACTCCTGGGCTCCAGCTCACCCCCCAGGTGGAGCTTGGGCTCTGGAATGAGGCTGTCTGGGTTCAGTCCCCATCCTGACTAGCCGCTCAGTCCTGTTTCTCCAGGAGCGGA
Organism: Lipotes vexillifer; assembly: GCF_000442215.2. NCBI lineage: Eukaryota > Metazoa > Chordata > Mammalia > Artiodactyla > Lipotidae > Lipotes > Lipotes vexillifer. The sequence continues at coordinate 616,040 of NW_006798282.1, forward strand.
ACACATGCTCCCCCGCTCCAGGTCTCCTCCTCCTTCCTGGATGGCAGAACAATAGTGCCTGGCAGCAACCTTCCTTCCACACAGCTCAGAGGACCCAGTTAGGGGAAGGACTTGGCCGAGGTCATGGACACATCAAGGCCTTGGCAGCCTGGTCCCCATCCCTGGTTCTTACTCACGGTGAGGTAAAAGCCAGAGCTCACTTCTGCACAACTCTTGACCAAGCCAACCAGGAAAGCCCTGACCTGCACTAGGACCCTGAGCTGACCTGAACCTGACCTTGACTCTCACTCTCACTTCAATCCTAACCCCTAACCCTAAGCTGACACTGGCCCTGACTCTGACCTTGACCCTAACCCTGAACTTATTCCTTCCCCAGTACCCACAGGAGGGCAGTCCCAGCCATTCGCTGACCCCACAGTAAGCAGCCATCCCTCCGGGAGCCCCAACAGCTGTGGCCATGTGGCCCTCACTCAGGTCCCTGCTCGGGTTACACAGCATTGCTCAGACTGCTCTCTCACCCCCCACCCCGACTCCTTCCAGCGTCTCTGGGGCTGCAGTGGGCAAGGGGCCGCCCAGACTGTGCACTAGCTCCCAGCACCCTCAGGGGTGGTCTGAATAAAGAGAGACTTGGTCAGAACTCGGATCCAGCTCCCCCTTCTCTCGGCCTAGCAAGCACAGTGAGCCGTGCGCCTGGCGAACTGGGGGGAAGCAGGCACCCACCAGTCACACACCAGTAATGCGATGAGGCCAGGGAAGGGGCCCTGGAGAAGGGCTGGGGAGCAGGGAGACTCCTGCCCCGGGATACGGGGCTTCGTGAGAGCTGGGCCTGCGAGGATGGAGCAGCCTGGGACCCAGTGGAACTGGAGGAGGACACTTCTAGGGGACAGAACAAGGAGGGGCAGGAGCTGGAGAGCAGGAGGTGGCAGCAGATAGGTTTGACTGCTGAAGGGAAGTAAAGAGCCGGGGGGAAACAGGGGTTGAGAGGTTGCATGAGAGACTGCAAGCAGGACCAGGGCTGCATTGAGGGAGAAAAGTCGGGGGTTGGGCCGTGTGACTCGGACACATCTGCTCACTGACAGGCCATTTAATAACTCTCAGGTGTCTGTCTTTCTCAGCCCCAAGTCCAGCCCCTTGAGGGCAGGGCCAGTGTGGCTCTTTGTAGCCTGTCAGAATGCCGTCAGTGAAAAGCATCTCCCTTGGCCTCTCTCCTCTCTGGCCCTGGTGATCATGAAGTCTTGATTGAGACTGATTGTGAAGAATTTTACCACTTCCTCACGATCACGGCTGAAAGCAGAATCCTCATACTGGAGAAGAGATGGGGACCAGAAAGACGGAGCGCAGAGGCTGCTTTTGACATCATCCGGATCACCCGAGGCACTAGAGTTCCTGGTTCCCAACCAGACTCACAGAGTGGATACCAGTGCTCTCACTGCAGCGAAGGGGCTCCTGCAGCAGCCGGGGGAGGCCATCACTGGAGCGGGGACTCGCCTGCCTGCAGGTGGCCATCTCCATCAGCCTCCCCAGGCACCCACACGGCAGGTGGTTACCTGGCTCCAGGTATCTCTTCTGTAAATGAAGAACTGACCTCAGTTGTCAATTCGCTCACTGTCTAATTCGAAGGCCCCTGCTGGCTTTATGGTTGTGCTGAAAGGGTCTGACACAACAGCCTGAGCTGCCCCAGGAATCTCCTGAAGCCCTGTCCAGGGGCCCCAATTCAGTAGGTGTTGGGGAGGTCCAGCAAGAGGATGGGTGAAAGGTCCTGGTGGATCTGCACTGCGGTGAGCGTGCACTGATCCTGATGGAGCCGGGGAGCGTGCGGTGCTCTCTGGAGTGAGGCTGCAGCATCGCACCAACTCAGGGCTGCCCTTGGGCAAGGCTGTTGTCACTTGTTAAGGGACAAGAACTACCTGACAACTGCTGGAGAGCTGCCATAGTCCTGGGTGAGGTGCATGCCCACGGCAGCCTGGATATCCTTACCCTTCCTCAGTTCAACCCTCTTCCAGGGACTCTGCGGGGACGCCACAGGAGTGTCTGGCAAAACCAGAGACCAGGACCTTTCTCCATTCAAGCTGCCACATTTGGCGGAACAGCCAGGGAAAGCTCACCCCCGCCCCTTCCTCTGGAGGCGGCAGTGCATGGAGGCAGCTGAGTCTCTCCACTCAGTGCCCCACAGTATCTCTGAGGGTCCTTGGATCGCCCCCTGCTAGATCCTTGGGGATTCGGCCTTGGGCCCAGGCTTTCTTGGAGCCTCCCTCAGGGTTTCTTATGGAAGGCACACCCAGAGCCAAGATGTATGACCCAATTTGCTTACAGTCCAAGGCATGGGCCTGGCAGCTAGGCCCAGCTTGTCCTCCAGGGCTACGCCCCTGCATAAACCCACCCTCTCCCCATGCTTTGCCCTTGGACCACTTCAGAACACAGTCACCCTGCCTACTGTCACACATCTCCTGTTAGGGCAGGGGGAGCCCCTGCAGGCCACCTGGCCCAAACTCCTCCATGTGGGGAGGAGAAACTGAGGCCCAGCAGGGATGAAGCTGCCCCGAGACCCAGTTCTGTGTTTTTTGGTCCCACACGAGAACCACTATTGAAATAAAGTCCTCTCCTCCCAAAGGCAAAGGAGCTCCCAACGCCTCCCTCCCCAACTCCTGTTGCGGTCCTGAGCCAGAGGTGCATATCGGTCAGGGCACAGGCCAACCTCGTGCCTCCGTTGTCCCTCCTGCACGCAGGCCCACAGAGGTCATAGGTGTGTAATTCCCTTGGCACCTGCTGGCAGTGAGGCAAGCAAGGTGAGTTTCCTCCCCCGCCCCCAGCCTGCTCCAGCACGGCCATGACATGCGGACTAGTTCAGAGACCCCCAAGCCGACGCTCTCAACTGCATACCCAGCAAGGGGAAGGGCCTAGCCAGAGGCCACCCAGCAGGTCAGGGTGGAGGTGGAGCTGTTCCTGCCTTGCAGCCCTGAGAGGCCAGCTCTGCCCTGGGGCAGTCGGGAAGAAGGCAGGTCCACAGGAGACAGCTCATGGGAAAAAAGCCCAATAAACGGAGCTGTCGCTAGCAGCTTGGAGCCTCTGACCAGGAGAGGAGAAATGGAATGACACCACCCGAGACATAAGAACTTCAGTTACAGCCCAACAGACCAAAGTCAGACTTACGGAAGGACGCCAGAAGTCAGCAAGATGGATGGAAGGCCCTTTACAGACCATGTAGTCCACCATTTTACAGATGGCAACACTGAGGCCCAGAGAGGCTCAATAACTTGGAGTCAAGGATGAGGCAAGGAGAGGCCAGGGGCTCCTTGCCCCCAGTCCATGAGCTGCTGCTGGTCAAGGTCATCCAAGGCTGGCCTAGAGAGTGGCAGGGGGCAGGGGGAGGGGAAACCACCAGCTCTGGAGCCACACCCATCACCCTCACCCTCCTCCCAGTCAGGACAGCAGCAGCATCTCCCTGCGAGAAATTAAACGCTCATCTCCCCCAAGAGCCACCTCCAGGGCTCATCCTGCCTTCTGTCCTGTGGGCCACCAGGGCCAGAGTGGGCCACGCTCACTCCACGGGAATTCCACGGCGGCCCTTCTCAGCTCTGCGGTTTGTCCAGGAGAAGCTGAGCTACCACGGCTCCCTGGAGTTCTAGCGGCTGGGCAAGCGATGCAGCCTCATGTCCTCCTTCTGGATGTGCTCGTAACAGGACTGGCGGGAGAGAGGTGAGGCTGAAGCCAGCTGGCCTGCCCGCTTCAGCCACATGCACAGGCTCTAGGGTCTGACACTGGGGTGCACCCACCTCCCGGGCCTGGACCACTGTGTCTCCAACTCAGCCCTCAGCCACAGTCTGCAAGGAAATGGCTCCTTCCCTCTCCTATCGTGCTCAGGGATGCAGCCTGGAACACACTCAGCCCTGGGGATCCGAGGGCCAGGATGCACTGTGCCCACCTCCCCCGACCCAGCCCCTTTTAACAAGGGCAAGAGCAGTGGCTCTGTGAGGACCCTTCCCATGGAGACACACAGAAGCTGTGAATTTGAGCTCATCCCCGTGATGGTGTCTGGGGTGAAAGGGGTCTGCCCCAGTGGCCAGGGCATTTCTGCCTAGCCCACCGCCTCTGTCCCTCACCTCCAGGGCCGTGAGCAAGAAGTCATACAGGCCTCCTGTGTGGATAGGGGCCATCATATCACGGATCAGGTGGATCTCGGCTCCCAGGTGCAGGATTCTGGAGAACCACCGCCACCACAACGAGGGAAAAAGGGACCTATCAGGGACAGGCACCCAGCAGCCGGGAAGGAGCTCTGGCCTGGGTGGCTGGACACCTGGTCCCTGCTCTGAGTTTGGCACCCACAGGACCCTGGGTGGGCCTCTCTGGGCCTCAGCTTCCCCATGTGTACCAAGAAGGGCTGTGTCCGTAAACCCCCATGTTCAAAGACTTTGGAGTATGTCTTGGTTGGGGGTGGGCAGGGTGGGAAGGGAACCTCCTGCAGCCCACCCCCAGCGGGGGCTCACTGGGCACGTGACACCACGTAGATGAGCAGCGGCAGCAGGTCGTCCATGGGCAGCTTGTGCTCCTGGCCGAGCATCCGTGACACAGTGGCCTCAATTTCCCCATATGTCCTCTCCAGCACCTCCAGCTTCTCCCGGGGGTCCATCGTGGTGCTGCAGCAGGGTAGCTGGCTCCAGATCAAGGCCCTCAGGTTCAGTCCCAACCGGGGGCCCCAACACTCCTGCCACCCACACCCACCCTCCCTGGGGTGTGGACTCACATCATCTTCTGCAGACATTCCGTGGCTGACAGGAAGCACTTGTCTCTGACTAGGGAGTATCTCTGCGTGGTTGGGGGAGTGGGTTAGATGAGGCCGCAGCCCCCCAGCTCTGTCACCTCCTCTTTTCCAGGGTCAGGGCTGGCCCCCGAGCCCCTCACCACCCACCCGCTTCCCCATCATTGGCTTCAGGACAGCTCTGCCCAGAGGGCTGAGTGACCCAGGGAAGGTCACAGATCCACTGTAAGCCTCAGTCTACTCAACTGTAAAGTGGAGTAAATGGTCTCCAGGAGGCTGGGAGGATCGAAATGGAAAAAGAAGATAAGAATCATAACAGCCAATGGTCACTGGGTGCCGCCCAGTTCTATGTCAATGGTTCTTGAGTCCCAGGGCTTGTTAAAACACAAATTCCAAGTTCACTCCCTGAGTTTCTGACTCAGTAGGTCTGGGATGGGTTCAAGAATCTGCTTTTCTAGCAGGCTCCCAGACACTGCTGATGCTGCCAATCCAGCAGACACACTTGGAGACCAATGCCCCTGTGTCTGGCCCACATCCCCTGACAACCATCACATGAGGCAGTACTAGTGCTGCATCAGGGGCTGCTACAGACGGGAAAACTGAGGCACGGAGATCAAGTGTCTCACCCAAGGTCGTACAGCCAGTAAAAGGGTGGGACCTAAGCTTGAACCTGGTCACTGTGGCTGTACGCTTACCCACATGGGAAATCAGAGCAGTGCAGAAAGCCTGCCATATCCTCCCTCACCCGCCTATGCAGCTTCTGACCAGTGACCATGAGGCAGAGAGCTGCTCGGAAGCCTGGGCAAACCTGGGGGCCCAGCTCAGACTCAGACCTCCCTCTCCAGGTAATGGGCCCACACTCTCACCTGATTGGTCGTCAGCGTGAGGTCCTTGAGGGGCCACAGGTGCCTGAAATTAAAGCAAGACGGGAAGCTTTGCCAGGACCAGGGTGCGGGGTCTGAGGTCAGAGGGCAAATTCCCTGCATCTCCATGTCCCCCAGGAGGGCTGAGCAGGGGAAAGGGGCAGGGGATGCACAATGGCATCTGGGAACGCTTGTGTGAAGCCCAGGCAAGAGGAGGGCAGGAGGGATTCCCTGAGAGGGCAGCCCTCCATGAAGCCCCAAAACACGAGTGGGACTGGGACACAATGAGGAGACAGAGGGGCAGTGCTGCAGGCCAGGGGACCCTCCTGGGCAAAGTCCTGGGGGTCAGGCCAGAGAGCTCAGTGGTGGAGACTGCTCCAGGGGCTCAGTGAGCTGGCCCAGGCTGACGAGAAGTAGGGATGCCACGCAAGGCAAGTAGAGCCAATGGAGCAGGGAGGCCAGCATGGAGGAGGAGGCACTGAGGCAGCAGGAGGGGTGGGGAGGAGGGACTCTTGCAAAGCCATGGACAACCAGGTCTCTGGGCTGGTGCCCGGTCAGATACAGGAAACATTCACCACATGGGAAGGGGAAACAAGGTTTTTTGGCAGGAAGGGGAATGGGAAGCGCCATCACCTCGAGACAAAGGGAACCAGGTGTGGGAGGAGAGAGTGCGTTCATGCCCTCAACACTGGTAGTATCAATGGATCAAAGGGGTATGGAGGAGAAAGAACATTTTGATGACTGAGGGCGGAAGGGAGGCCCTGACCTACTTCCGGAACAGTCCTCGGTTTCCCCTTGAGGATCTCCCCTCTCCCACTCTCAGTCCAAGAGCTGGGATCAGGCGACCTTGCCCCAGCCCCAGTGGTAGATATTGAGGCCAGCCTGGCCAATCTGGGCCACAGCCAGCATTCAGGGGCACATTCAAGACCCCAGCCAAGCCAGGGAGGAACTTCAGAGGCTCTGCTGGAGCTGCTGGGAAGGAGACACCAGCTCCCTGTGGGGCCTGAGCTGGGAGAGTATAAACCTTGAGTGGCTGGTACCACATTTGTCACCATACGGGGGAGCCAGAGAGCCCAACAGAGAAAGAGAGAAGCTGCTTCCTTTATCACGCAGCTGGACACCCAGATCCAGCCACACCTGAATCCAGACACACCTTAGAACTTCATGGGTACACGAGCCAATTAACCTCCCCGCTTTTTTGCTGAAGACAATTTGGGTTTTGTCTTTGCGTGGTAGGGAGGCTTACTTCTGTACGTCCAGGAACTCAAGCAGCTTGGTGTCGGGGAAGAGGCTAAGGTTGGCAATGCCCTGGCTGTAGAGGCTGTCCTCCCTCTCATGAAGAAGCAGGTAGAGAGTGAAGAGCTCCGAGTAGAAGCTGGGCAGGACAAGGGGTAGCATCAATCTGTGCACCTGCAGGTCCCTGAGTGAGAGCCACCAGGACAGGTCAGGGTCAGCAGGGTGGGCGTGGGGATCTACTTGGGCTGCCCCTCAAAGAGTCCACAGAACTCCTCGTCCCACCACAGTGTTCCTGCCTCCAGCCTCCTCCATCCCGGAGAAAACCCTTCCCAGCCTGTTCTCAGTCATTTCACAACCAATTGTCATCTGTGACTACCTCACGCTCTCACTTGACTTTGAGAACCAATATGGCAGCTGAGGCAGAATTTTGATCCCCATTTGATTGAAAGCAAAACCAGGGCCTTGATAGACGAGTGACCTGCAGCAAAGCTCTCAGCAGCCGTTCCAAGCTAGTCCAGTTCTGCCTCCTAGTTTTCTGTGCTTCCTAGGACTCAGGGGGAAGTTCTCCCTAATGTCTAACCCCATTTCCCCTGCCTCCTGCAATGCAGTAACAGAAAGACCTCTCTGATCAGGATCTCTGGGCCCGGAATCTGAAGGCAAATTGTAAGGTTTGGTCTCGGGGGACTGGGGAGACAGATTTAATGACCCACTTAATTCCTGCTCTGTGTGACCTCAGGCTCAGCCCCTGCCAGGCCTCAGTTTCCACATCTGTGCACAGGGAGAAGGAGGTGCCCGAGGCAGCTGCTCACCCTCCATACACCCAAGAGATGAGGGTGGGATAACATGTTTAGAACAAAGATGCATTTGATGCACTGTGGCAGTGCCCCTCCCCAGGTTGCTCAAGGAAGAGAGGTCATGGATCATTCTGATTCTTGAATGGTCAATGAACAATATTTGGTCAATAGCATGAACCCCTAACATTTCCCAAGAAATACCCTTTTCCCCCGAAGGAGGGCCCAGAAGCAAAGGTATAAGGACTCCCAGGACCCGAGCCTGGCTGCACCAGGGCAGAGAACCCCACAGACCTAATGGGGGCAGTCACCTTGTCTCTGCATCTTCATCTTCCTCTGGGGCCTGGCCCTTGCACTGTAAGGCAACCTGCAGCAGACCCCTGCAAACCAAAGGGAGGGGCAGCGTGGCTGCCATCTCCCACAGAATGGGAGTCACCAAAGGCCAGGCAGGTGGGCTCCACCCCCAGAACCATGGAGCCTGAGGACTGCCGAGCCCAGTGGCCCAAACCCCAGCAGTGAGGAGGTTGGGAGTACGGGATGTCCGCCTGAGTGTCCCGGAACTCTACAAAAGAACTAACTGCAGCATCTAAGGTTTCAGTTTATAGTGTCTGACGAGGTCACAGCTCAGTCGGGACAGGACAGGAGATGGTGTCTGAGCCCAGGTCAGGCTCAGTTTGCAGTGGGGTTAGAGTTCTCCTGGGGTCAGGGCTAGCCCAGGACCTGGCTGGGGCTTGGACTCTGGCTGCAGTCAGGCCTTGCTATCACCTCCCCACCCTCTAACCCCTATGCTCACCAGCTGCATATTAACCAACCCACCCTCTGTTTCTTTCTCGATCTAGACCCAAGGCAAAGGCACCCTTCCTACCCAGAGCACCAGGCAGAGCTGATGCTTGGAAAGTGCAGAGCTCCTCCCACCCCACGCCCTGGGGTCACAGGGCAGTGGTTGTCCCCATGTGCCACCAAGCTCACCTGTAGGCGGCCCAGAGTTCCTGGGCATGCTGCTTCACCTCCTCCTGCGCCAGCCCCTGCAGGTGCTTGTTGGCCCCAATGCCTGAGTATGTGGCCTGGAAGGTCAGCATCAGAGTCCGGAGCAGCTTTCCCAGGGGATGCAGAGAGTTGTTCAGGGCCTGGGCAGGTGCAAAGGCAACAAAGAGAGACTCAGCACCGTGGGCTGGAGCACAGCATGCCCACGCAAGACCCCACTTCTTCGAGGGGAGCACCGAGGCACTCTCAGCAAGGGCCCACAGGCAGGCCTGTCCCCACTGGTCAGCACCCTCCCCTGGAGCCCTTACCTTCCTGAGGCACTGCTGCAGGGCCTCGGGCGCCCGGTGCTGCAGCAGCTCCTCCAGGATGTCCTCCATTCTGCCTGCGTGGTCCTCGGGGTGGGTCCTGGGGCACCACACACACACACACACACACGTCTCTCACCCACGCCCAGGCCTGCCCTCTCTGGGAAGCCTTCCTCCCCTGGCCCACTCAGAGCCCCACTGACCCCAACACTGAGCTCTGGATGCCCTATGGGTGCACACGCCCACGCATGCCTGGGCCTCACCTCTCGCAGCACAGGTACTCCTGGGACTTGCGCAGCTCCCTTGAGCTCTGCACGTGGAAGCCCAGCAGGGCCTCCTGCAGGTCTCCAGGGCAGCCGGCTTGAACAAAGTCCTGGAAAGGGCCATAGACGCCCTGCCAGCGGCTCTCCACGGGGAAGACGCCCAGGCCCAGCTGCCTGCGATGGAGGCAGTGGGGGACATGGATAGGGATGGAGCCATGCTGGGCAGGACCCTGTTCAGCCCTTGGAGAGGTGGGGATATCCAGCCTGGCCCAGAGTCAGGGCCCAGGTCGGGTGGGTGGAGTCGGGGATGCAGAGCGGCCTGACCTCCAAGGCTCCAGGAGGAGAAACGGGAGGCAGAGAAGGGTCAGAGAGAATCTACTCCACGGTAGAGAAAAGAGACAGGGGCACACAGAGCACTGGAAAAGAAACAGAAAGATCTGGAGAGCTGAAGGCCAAGTCCAGAGAGTGGGGTCTTGGCCTAAGAGAGACCAGGGCCCGAATCCCAGGATTCCCCCGCCACGGGACCCCACTCTCCCTCCTACCACACCTGGGTCCTTCCTGAGCTTGATCCTGTCTCAGCCAATAGGCTTAGGGGTCTGGCCGTGTGTGTGTCTGGCGCAGTGTCTAATGGAGCACTGCTCTCCCATGTCACGCTCATAGATTTTCCTACACCTGCACCCGACCCGGGCTCACACCCCTAGGGTTTGCCATCCACTTCTAGCTCCTGCTGTCAGGGAAAAGAAACATGCAGGGACAATGTGTCCAGTAAACAACATGTGAAATGCGGGCTGGCACCATTAGAACCACCACCCACACCTCAACGGACATAGTAAGAGTCACCACTTGAACAACGGTTTTCCAAGGAAGAACCCTGTCCCCATAGGGACGAAGTCCATCCTCTCCTCAAATACCCCATGATAGGGACAGTGATTCCACTTAGTAAGTTTCCTTCTTTACCCTGGCTGCCAGGGAACTCAGAGCCAGGCTAATGCTTGATTATAAGGCCTATCTGCACCTCCCTTTCTTGTAAGCTCAACTCACACTCTAATTTTCTATCTTATTCTTGTTTGTTTTGTTTCATAAACTGTCTTGCACCCTTCCTAGAAAAAAAGCAGGGTCTAAGCAAAGCCTACACACAGTATTTTTCTCCAGTTTTGTGGCATGTGGAGTTACCGTCACATAGCCCTTAATTCCAAGAGTCTCCGACAAGGGCTATGTGACCTGAGCTCTCTGAACTCTCCAAAGAGCTAAGAGGAGGTACAGAAAAGCCGTTCTAACGAGACCTGAGTCTTTAGGGTAGAAACATAGACACACACAGACACACCCCCCAGAAAGGCTTCAGAATACACAGGCCAGACGGTCAGTCTCTCACCTCTTGCGGGTACTGCCTGGATCTGGAGGGAGGGCAGCTGTGTCCAGCACACCCTGGGTATGCAGTCCTCTCCCTGCCCCACTGCCAAAAGAGCCCTCCAGGGTGAAGCCATTAGGGAAGGTGACCTTGCCCTGGAAGCCGGGAGACAGATGCAGGGATGTCTGTCCATCTGTCTGCCCAGCTGCCCCTCCATCCCATCATGACAGGCCTCATGCCTCTCCATCCCGGGTCACAGAGGCTAGAAACTGATGGATGGCCTTCCCACCACCCATTCAATCTGCCCCACCCCAAGGGGCTCATAATCCTCCACCCCTGCAGGAGCCCCTGCCTGTGCCCACCACCAAGGGGCTCATCTCTGAGGCAGGAAACGGCGAGGGAGACAGAGAAGGGACTCATAGTCAGAGTGGGGAGGACCACCACTGGGTCCAGAAGTAGGCAGAGGCCTCGGGAGGACATGAGGTATTACCGGCCTTGAGGAGGGGCAATTCCTTGCTGCATGGGACTGTTCCATTCACAGCATTCCTAGTCTCCATCCACTAGATGCCATAGTACCCGCCAGTCAAACAGCCCCCACATTTCCAAAGGCCCCAGCAGGGATACAACTGCCTTCTGCAAGGTCAGCTCAGGCAGAAACATACTGAAGGACAATGCCTCCAGGGGCACCTGCCCAAGGCACTGATGGTGGTGGTGGAAGGGGTGGATCCCTATCTTGGAGGCCAGGAGGGGACACAGCCAGGAGACCACCAGCACCTTCTGCACCCAAGGCAAGCCTACCTATCCCCTCTTGACTCACACCCGATCAAATCACACCTCCGCAGCAGGGAATGGTCACTGTACTCACCTCCTAGATGTAGTGGAGATGGGAGAGGCCCTCCCTTACCTGCTCCACCTACCCTCAGCCCTGAATCCAAGCAGGGAGATTACAGACCCCAGCCAAGGTCTCAGCAGGGAGTGGAGTAAGGTCTCAGTGGCTCTCACCTTCCCCACGAGGGTCAGGTCCCTGGTGAAGGTGCCCTCATACAAGGAGTCATCTTCAAAGAGAAGGATCCCTGGGCCCTAGGGAAGGAAGTGGGGAGGGTAGGAGCAGTGGGTTAGGAAGGGCCAGAAGACTGGCGGTGGGGAGGGGAGGTGGGCAATGACCCATGGGCAGAAGGGTCCTGAGCCCTGCCATACCTCCCAGGACTGTGCCTAGGTGGGATGCCAGCCCCTGGCCTTCTGAGCACTGAGCACAAGGCCCATGGACCCCGACCCTGGGTTACCTTGACCGACACCCTGGGACCTGGCTCCTCCCCTCCAGCAGCCTCTCTCAAGAAGCCTCCTGGGGGACCCTCCCTTCCCACCTACAGCTCAGGAAGTACTGGGCTTTTCCTGAACCATCCCCACTTCCCTGTCACTGACCCTGGGGACAGTGGAGCTGATCAGGCTCCTCCTGTGCTGCACTGGCTGCCAGGAAGCTCAGAACCAAACGGGATACAATTCGTGTTCTACTTATTTCTGAATCTATTTTATGTGCCTATTCTTACCTTTTCTTCCTCTTTCAATCCTTTCCAGGACAAAGTATAGATAAACAAACAAGCCACAGTATCAGTAACAGCCATCAGGCCAGAGCCTCACTATGTGCCAAGCACCTGGCAGGGTGTGGATGAGGCAGAAGGTGAGGGCTATGCCCGGGCGCGGGAGACCTGCACTTGAGCCTCAGTTCTGACACTCAACAGAATGCGACAGTGGGCAGGTTCTCTGACCCCTCTGAGCCTCACGTTTGTCACTTTTACACTAGGGACAATAACATGACCCCAGGGCTACTGGGAGGATCCCATGAGATCATGTTGGGAGGCTTAGCCCAGAGCTAGACACCCAGTTAGGGGTCTATAAACATGGGTAGTAGAGGCTGCTGGCATCCTCATTACTATGCACTTCATTGTTGCTATTTTAGTGAGTCGTTACGATAAGTAGTTCACCTGAGCTGCTGATGGGAAAACTGAGGCTGGGAGGGGCAGGGACTTGGCCAAGGCCAGGGTAGGTAGGTGGCAGAACTGGATTCCTGCCCAGGTTCTGGCTCCCTCCAGCACGTCGGAACCCCGCTTACTGCCCCATCCACCCCTGACCAGTCTCAGTTCAGCTTTGGAGCCCCCAGAGCAGCGAAAGGGTAGCTCAGGACACACGTGGGTCACTGCACTCACCACCATCTTGTCTGCCTGGAAGGTCCCCTGATAGCAGACACCCGCCTGGGTGACCACGACCCCTGGGCCATGGCGCTGGTCAGCCTGCCACATGCCAATATAGCGCTCACCCCTGGGGGAGGAGAGAGTAGGGCCAGAGTTGGATCAGAATTGTTCCCATGCACCTTCTGTGTTCTGCTGGCACGGGACCAGGGTGGGGGGCAGGGGTCAGATAAGGAGCAATGACATGGCCTGAATCCACTCAAGTCAGACATAGGGCAGGTGAGGTGAGGACCCGCAGGAGGAACGAGGGTGGAGGAGGAAGGGAGCCTGCCTGGGGGAGGGCATCCTGGCAGGCTTCCCGGGAGAGGTGGCAGGAAGGACAGATGGAGTAAGGGTGCCATTTAACATATGCAAAGCCATTGAGGTAGGAGTGTACGACAGATACGTGGGGGCGTTCAGTGGTCTAAAAGGCTGGGGGGTACACAGGTGGCCCGGCAGGCATGAGGTCAGAGGAGCAGGCAAGGCCTCAAATGTCAGGCCAAGGACACTGGGCTCTGTCTCAGCCCAGAGAGCCTGGAAGGGCTGTGATCCTTTGATAGGACCAGATCAGGGGGCCAGAAACTCCTCTCTGAAAGCACAGGGAGGGGCCAGAGTTGGGGGGGGCTCCTGCAGTCAAGGTCGGGGTCCCTCATCCTGAGCCTCAGCAACAACCGAGGGAGTGGAAAGAAAGTGAGGGGCTTCAGAGAGACCCTGGGGGACAGACAGAATGGACCCAGTGATGACAGGGAACCCACGTCCTGAGGCATTTGGTCTGTGAGGGCCCTCTCTGCCCCTCAATCCTGGTGCGGGGCTGCAGAGCACTCACCTGTCGCCGTCGTCCTGGATGCCATAGCCACTCCTCTGGCCCCTCTCCCAGTGGCCCGTGTACCTGCAGGGCTGAGGGGTCTGCGGGGTGCTCTCAAGGATCCCAAATCCATGCCGCAGGCCTTCCTGAAAGTAGCCCTTGTACACCTCGCTGGTGCTGTACCTGCGGAGGGTCACCAATGGCTGGCCCTGCCTCCCAGAGGACAAGCCTGTCCCACGAGCCTGTCCTACCATCAGGCCAAGGGTCACTTACTCACAGATGCCATAGCCGCACATGCTGCCTTCCCGCCAGTGGCACTTGTAACAGTCAAACTTATCCTCGGAGGCCTGGGGCACCAGGCGGATGCCAAAGCTGTCAGTGTGGGTGGGCAGGGAGGGAAGTCAGCACTGGGGCCATAGCCCTGGCCCAAGACACCTGTCACATCCCCTCCATGCCCAGGAATGTCCCTGCTCTTCCAAGGGGCCTTCTCAGATGATGGGGAGAATCTGAGAGGTGCTGAGCCCCATCTTGTTCCCAAGGGCCCCTCAGGACACCCCATCTCCACCCCAACCCCCATGCACTCTGGGAGGGCCTTCTGGCCCTGGACCACTCCCTGCATGACCTACCCCCCTCCTCAGGCCTAGTTTCCCCTTTAGGACAATGAGTGGAGCTGGACCACATGGCCTCCAAGTTTCTGCTTGAGGTTTGGGAATGCAGGATGGGGCCAGGCTGGTGACAGTGGAGAGGGGTGGAAACCACTCCCTGCCTGCCCACCACACAGTCCCGTGTCAGCCCCAGCCTTACCCGTGCTCCAGGCCCTGGCAGAAGTCCCCCACATGATTCCGCCCGTCTGGCCACTTGAGGGTTCCCCTGTAACACAGTCGAGGTCCACGGGCATCAGGTCCATGGGCATCAGACCCACCAGACCTTCAACACACACAAGACCCCCAGCCAACCTCTGCCGCAGACTCTCTCCGAGGCCTCGATCCCCCTTGGACTGGACTCTCTGCCCCAACTCGGTCTTCTTCTCTGAGCTTTAAGATCCCACATGGGCTCTCAGCCCTTCTCTACTCCTGGCACAATGGCCCCAGCAGCCTCACAGAGTGCGCTCCACACCCAGCAGGGAGAGCTCTGGAAGCATCCAGGTTGCCTTTTTCCCTTGACCAACAGGAAGCTCAGAGCTAACCTTCAAGCTCAAGCCAAGTACTAGTCAGTGGGGTTTCTACCATCCTTGTCTCCTCTTCTCACACAGCATTGCTTTTTCTGTGTTTTTGTTCATAAGCTTCCTCAAGCCCTTTCTGGAAGCAGGCAGGGTAACAGAAACGAGTGGAATGCTTGCAAGCGTAACCTTGGCGAGTCCTTTCTGCTTTCTGGGCCTTGGTTTCGCCAGCTGTAGCACAAGTTGGGGCCATGTTCTTCAAAAGCCTATCTGCCTGTGGGGTCATGTCGACCTGCAACTGAGGCCAGGTTCACCCTAGAACCTTCACTGAGGCCTGAGGAAAGTCATGCCAGTCTCTGGGCCTCAGCTTCTGCACCTATCACCTAAAGGGGGTGATAACACTCCCCCAGAGCATTCTTGTAAGGACTGACGAAGACAGAATGTCTGCAAAACATTTCTACCACCACCAGACAATGCTATGTAGACACGAAGGTTTTCTTCCACCCGCCTGAGAACAGAGTGGTAACCGTGGGCCCTGCAGGTCAGCTTCCTGATGTCTGCCCCACGCTCGGCAGCCTCACTGCCATCAAGACTGTATCTGGCACAAACCTACAGTGGGCCAGGTCCTGCCCAAGAGGACTTAAGAGAGACTGTGGGGTGGCTTCCCTGGTGGCGCAGTGGTTGTGAGTCCGCCTGCCAATGCGGGGGACACGGGTTCGTGCCCCGGTCCGGGAAGATCCCACATGCCGCGGAGCGGCTGGGCCCGTGAGCCGTGGCCGCTGAGCCTGCGCGTCCGGAGCCTGTGCTCCGCAACGGGAGAGGCCACGGCAGTGAGAGGCCCGCGTACCGCAAAAGAAAAAGAGAGACTGTGGGGGACAAACAGAATTCACCACAGGGGGTAACAGCCTTTGGTTCATGCCCCGAGGCAATTAGGTCCATATGCGTCCTGTCTGCCCCTCAGACTCCCAGGAGGATCCCTGCCTTGCTTGGCCCAGAGCCTCCTCGGTCACTCACTTGCCATGGGGCCTGCCCCCGTACCACTCGCCCTCATAGGCGGCCTGGCTGAAGCGGCCCTCCGCGCGGAAGGTGTATGCTCCACAGCGGCAGGTGGGGGGTTCAGAAGGCTCCAGGCCCGCCCCCAGCACCGGGAAGTCCTTCTTCCCACGCAAGGTCTGGCACACAGCCTGGGTGACCTTCCACTGCCAGGCCACCTGCGGGGGGACAGGGAAACACGGGACAGGCCCCTGCCGCTGGAGGCAGCCCCTCTAGGAGGCCTCCTGGGGCGGCATCAGGTATCACCCTACCCACACCCCACTCTTATCACTTGCGGGGACCTCCAACGGCTCCCATGCTGCTCCCTGGGGCCTCATCCAGACCTGAAGACTTGTTTGCAGCTTTGGGCCTGCCCACAGAGGCCAAACGGAACCTTCGAACAGGCCCCAACCCTGGCTTCACAGAGGAAAACATGTGTTCTCTTCGGCATTCTGATGCCTGAGCCCAGGCTGACCCCTGACTCACTCTGACCATGACTCCAGAGGCTTGACATTCCCAACGAGCCTCCAGGGTTGTATACCTGTGCCCTCCCCTTACCCTCCTGTCGCCTTCCCTCACTCCTCTGACCCCACTCCCCGGATTCGCAGTCTGCTCACACTCACCCGGCCCTGCGGGTCCTTGGAGCACAAGGAGAACTCTTCCTCAGGCGTGAGGAGGTGAAACATGCACCTAGACAGATGGAGCTGATGAGTAGGCTCCAGCTCTGTCCAGGAGGGTGCTGAGGGAGGGCCCAAGTCAGAGCCCTGGGGTGGGCAGGTTACATGGGGTAGAGGGAGGGAAGGCCTGGGGTGCCACTGGATGGGGGTGCTTACCCGTCCTGCCCAGGTTCCACCCACACCAGCTTCAGATCAAAGGTGTGGACACTGTGGCCCTGGAAGAAGAGGGGGCACAGGTGGGCAAGACGCTGGTCTGGCCTTGCTCCCAAGCAGCAGCTCGCTGGCTCACCGCTGGGTATCCCCAGCATGCTCAGTGCGGCACGCCCAGCACTGAGTCCCACACCACCCCTGTCGGCTCCCCATCTCCAGGGCAGGTCCTCCACCTCCCTTCCCACCCGAGGGCCTGGCCAGAAACCCAGGACAAGCCTCCCGCACCCCCGACATTCTGCTCCATCAGGGGCCCCAGAGTGGTCTTCTGGAAATGCGGCATGGATCTTGTTAGACCCTGCTGGAAACCTCTCTAAGGTCCCTACGGCTGAGCCTGACACCTGAGACCACACAGACCCTCCCCTCCACTGCCCGGGCCTCCTCCAGTTTGCCACAAATTCTCCTCAGCCTGAACCTTTGCACGTGCTGTTCCTTCTACTTGGAATGTCATCCCTGCTCTGAGAGGTAGACCAAACCTCCCTTCCTCTGGAAGATTTTGCGGAGTGACCTTTCGCCTGGCAACAGACACAGGTGGAAGCGGCACCAGGTCCAGGCCTGAAGGGGAGGAGGAGTGTGCCAGACATGGGCCAGGACAAGAGAGGGTCCAGCACAGACAAAAGGACGTGCCAAGGTCCAGAGGTGGGAAAGGGCTCAGCACCTTTTAGTGACAGTATCTCGTCAGCATACCTGGAGCACAGAGGGTGAAATCGGGAGTGGAGGGAAACTCAAACTGAATCAAAACCCCAAAACCAGGCTTCAGGAGACACAGGTTTGGATGGGCAAGTAGCATCCCTTCTAGGCCTCAGCCTCCCTATCTGCAGGGGAGTTCCAGGCTGACACTCTAGAGGGATACAGAAGACAGTGCTCTGGCTATCACAAGGGCAATATAAGTTCAGGGGGAACTAGGCACAGCCAAGGTTATGGGCCACATAACAAATCCCAAACCCTAGTACTGGCTCCCTCCTGACTTCTGTAATGCCGAGAGCCCGGGCACTGCTGCTACATGGAACTCCTCTCTAGAAGCCTTGCATGTGCCCTGAATGGTTCACGCAGCCCTCCTCAGCCACTATGGGCCACCTATGACCGTTGTCTGAGGTTCCTCTCCTATTGGAGGAAGAGAACTAGGAGCTGTCTGCCATCCACTGAAGCACAAACTGACAACTGTCCCACTTTACAGATAAGGAAACTGAGGTGAAGACATTTAACAGGGATACCAGCTGTGGAGAGTTGAGACTGGAAGAGCCCTTCTCCATAGCCCACACTCCTTCAGGGATGGCTCCACCTGCTGCCCCCACCCTAGCACCCTGCCTTTCTGCCCCCATCACCTCCCCAAGTTCTCGCTCCCAGCCACATGTCTCTTTCCTACTCGTTTTTTCAACCAGCCCTCAGACCCCCACTGTGACCCCAAGACCTCTGGCTAGCCCCACCCTACCTGTAGCAGGACAAGGGCATCATCAAAGAGCAGCACACGCTCTGCCCTCAGCGGGGTGACCGTCACAGGTATGTCCTGGCTGTCTTGCAAGAGTCGGTGAGCGGGGGTACAGAGCACATCCTGGTGAGGCGAGGAGGGAGGTGCAAGGCTCAGGGACCTCTGTCCTGGATGCTACTAGCCACTCCACTGCCCGCCTCTGCCCCAGGCACCTCCCCCAACACTCTGAGCATCTCCTGGAGGCTCCCAGGTCAGTGATGGGCACTGGGGCTCCAAGGTGGGGGGGGTTCATTCCTGGCTATACCCAGAAGGACAGCACAACTTCTCTTGAAGGCTTACTTTGTCCTCCTCCAACCCATCTCAGGCCACGGCCCCAGCCAAGCCCCCATCAACTTTCACCCAGGGTTCTACAATCCCTGCCTCTCTCTGGCAATTCCTGTCCCCTTCACTTGTCCTCCTAATTCTCTGCTGCACTGAGCCCCAAGCCTGTCATGCCCTGTCAGAGCACAGGGGACTTTCCCTCCTGCAGGGGCAATACAGGCAGTGACTCGGGGGTGCAATCATTCAGTGACATCCCAGGAGAGAGGGTTGGTTCTGCTGACCACTCTTCCCCAGAGCCAGAAGCTCACATCCCAGCCCAGGAGGTGCTCAGCAAATGGGTGAGGATGGCTGGACAGGGGAACGTCAAAGACACCTGCTTTAGCCACTGCCCCCCGACCCAGGTGGGGAAGCTGAGGCATGGAGCATGCAGCAGGCAGCTCAAGCTACCCAACGGGCCCCTGCTGGACGGCAACCCCTTCCCTCACTGCCCCTCAGGCCTCGAACTCACCCACAGCCGGCTGCTCAGAGTGTGCCAGAGGGCCTGCGTGGCCATGGCCTGGTCCAGCTCCTGCCTCATGAAGGACTGCAAGTTCCCAAAGATGGTGGCTGCGTGCACCAACAGCTCCCGGGTGGGGTGACGCTGTAGGGGGACAGAGCAGCCAGAGCAGCCGGGGTGGGGTATTATCAGAATCCTCTCCCACCCTGTGATGACTGCCCCAGCCCTGGCCTGGCCCCAGCCGGTCAGGAGGTCTGGGTCTAAGTCTAAGTTTTCCCTTTTCTCCCTGCCGGCCCCTCCTCTGGTAGTAGGAGGATGCTTCCAGGGGATTTAGGACCATTCGATGACTCCCCCAGCTGGGGCTGGGTCATGTGTCCTCACACCCAGTACATGATTCTACATCTGTTCTCTGGGTCTCTGCTGGCTCCACCAGGGCAGGGCCATGTACCTCAGATACCCCAGGGCAAGGACATATCCCTTCAAACCGCCCCCAGAACAAGACCATGTCCCCAAGGCATGGCCAGGTCCTTCTCAAACCAGGGTTCCTGAGTAGGCAGGTTCCCTGAGCCAGAGGCCCGTTTCTCCCGTCCCTCAGCTTCCCCACGGTGATAACCAGCAATTCCCCCCCACTCCCCGTCACCCCTGCTACCTACCTCCCCGACAGTGTCCCTGAGGCTCAGCAGGAGGAGCACGCACTGCTGCACATGATGGGTGAGTGGCTGGCGGAGAGCCTGGACCAGTGCTGTGCCCACCGAGCCCTCTGAGCTCATGCCCGACAGGAACTGCTGCAGCGCCTTCCGCTGGTCCCGCCAGTGCTCGCTGAGTGGAGGGAGGGCCGCACACCCCTTCACTCTCCCCTCCTCTGTTCCCACACCTGCCACCATTGCCCCCTTGCCCTGGCTAATCCCCCAGATCCCAGGACAGTCCCAGACCCCAAACCTCTCTCCCATCAGAAAAACAGTGGCTGAGTGACCCTCTTGGAGATCTGGCAGCAGTATCTCAGAGATTAAAGCCCACCCTGAGTAGCAATTAGGAATCCTTCCCCGCCCCAGGGTCACTCCCGTTAGTTGGTATATGGATTCTGCTCACAGCCTCACTAGGCTTCCCTCTCTCTCTTCAGTGTGGATCAGCGTGTAATTGCTAGAGCCAGGATTGCTCAGGCTGAGTCCCGGGCCGTGACACTCACTGCTCTGGGGACGTGGCTTCCCCAAGCCCTCCCTCCCAGACACCCCCAACTCAGAGGCCCACTGCAGCATCCGTGCTCACCTTCTCCTCTTCACTGCCTTCTGAAAGGCCTGCATTGCCACGCAGCTTGTGTAGGACTCGATGTACCTGTAGGTAGCACAGGGGACACCCAGCAAGCCCAACCCTCAGCTCCAGACCCAAGCCCCTGCCCTTCTGGTGTCCCCAGATCCCACCCACTGAGTGGCTGCAGCCCTGAGGGCCTGGCTCTGGGCACTGGTGACCTTGAGTCTTAACTGACCCAACTAGACAATTCTAACTCAAAGTCTCTTTTCCCTGGGAGGCCACCAGGCTCAGATCTGGGGTGCCTGAGCCTGCCACCAGGCTAACACCCAAACCCAGGGCTGAACCCAAACCTTTGCCAAAGCCCTGACCCAGGTGAGTCCCAGTGCCAGTCCCAGCCCCGCCTCGGCTAACTTACTCCAGGTGGACTTGCAGGACACGGTCAGCGCTGTGCAGCAGCAGCAGGGATTCCAGACGGATGGAGTCCGGGTGGCGCAGCCTCTCCTGCAGTGAGTGCAGGCTTTCCTCCGTCACCTCCCACAGCTGCTGGGAGCTCCTGTGCAGCTGCTGCAGGAGCTTTAGGCACTCTCTGCCCCAGGGATCTGAGGGCTCTGGAGCTGGGACAGGAGCACAAGCACACTGTGAGGGGAACAGGACCGCTCCACCTTCCAGGGAGCACGCAGAGGCCCTGGGTGGTCACCCGAGGGGCAGCAGCACCCCTAGTCCTGGAGCTGCAGCCAGGGTCCCACATCCCTGGGGTCCTTGGGACAGAACTGGAAGCCCATGTGCCCCCTTGAGCTCAGCAAGGGATGGGCAGGCTACAGCAGTGGGCAGCACCCTTGTGGATTCAACAGGGGCACGTGTCCACCTCCTCACTAAACAGGGACAGCACTGATGACCTAGGGCCACCAAGTACAAGAATTCCCCCTGAGTTTCAGAGCTTCCTCAGGTCCAGAATGTGGAGTCCATAGGGTCCTGTAGTCTCCTGCCATTCACAGATGCACCAACAGAGCCCCCAAGAGGAAGGCACCTGCCCAAGGTCATTCCGTAAACCGGGCATCCTGCCTTCCAGTCATGCCCTGGGTGAAAGCAAGATGATAATTCAGGCAGAGAATCCAGGCCTGTACCCTGGGAGAGATGGAACATCGTCTCCGTTCACAGCAGGTCTGGGCTAGAATGGGGTTCACAGCCTGGTTCCCTGGGGTCCCTTTAAGAAGGAAGCAGCCAGCAACTGGGGGTGAGGGCCCTGGGTCCATCCGAAGACACCCACACCAAATGTCACCGCTCCCATCTGCAGCTGAGAAAGCTGTAGCTCAGAAGGTCCAACAAGGGAGGACTCCTGTCCCTAGGACGGTTCCTGCATCCCCCACCCTCCCCTCAACTCACCGGCCTCCAGAAGGGGCTGGAGGACAAAGCTGTTGATGCGTGCGAGTGTGGCTGAGAAGACCTCCTCCAGCTGCAGCAGGGCTGCCTCCTCAGGGCTGCACATGGCCAGGGTGCCAGACTCAGGGCCTGAGAACCAAGCAAGATTAGAGCAAATAGCAGCCATGGGAGCAGGGTGCCCTCTCAGGCCATATGCCCAAAAGGCCCATGACCACCCTACCTCAGAACTGAGCAAGGAGCCCATGTCACCCCAAAGGGGAGTT
Source organism: Lipotes vexillifer (assembly GCF_000442215.2). Lineage (NCBI taxonomy): Eukaryota > Metazoa > Chordata > Mammalia > Artiodactyla > Lipotidae > Lipotes > Lipotes vexillifer. Next base: position 637,828 of record NW_006798282.1, read on the forward strand.
TCTGAACTGGCCAGTGACCCCTGCTCATGCTCCACTTGGGCCCAGCTGAGAGGAGCCTGAAGGAGTGGGAAAGAGGGCTCAGAACTGCCAGGGAAGCATCTATTTTTTACCCAAAAGGCAGATGCTCCTTAAGCCCTCTGGCCTGCTCATTCCTCTGCTCAAACACCCACCATGGCTCCCAAGGGCTCAGAGTAACATCTAGTAGTGCTCCGACCTAGCCCTCTCTCCACTGACTCTCTGGAAACAAGGACATACTCTCAGGGAAGCACAGCCTTTATCTCAAGGCCATGGCTCAGGACTCCCCGTCACCCGATAGGGCTATGTAGGAGAGGTCTGGGGGAAGTGGGAAATTTCCTGCTGGAGCCATGAAAGATGGGCAAGAAATAAAGAGGCAGAGAGGAGGACAAGGCATGCAGGTGGGGGAACCATGAGAGCAAAGGCTCATGGGCATGAAGGCCCAGGCTCTGCAGGTGGCCCACCAAGAGCTGCCTAAGTGGCTAACAGAGGAGCCATGGAGGGCCTCAGAGTGGGGGAGTGATGGGATTCAAAGTCAGACTTGGGGACACCAACTTGGTGACAGTTTCAGAGGAGATGATTCCAAGCCATGAGAGGGTGAGGTGAGTGTGGGTAGGAGCCAGACACTTCATGCCCCCCTGCAAGCTGCAGGACGGGTTCTACTCCAGACGTGGGGGCCATGGGGGTGGGCAGGTCTTTGGACCTCCTGCCCTGGAGAGCGGGACGCTCCAAGAAAGCAGGATCACCTGAGAATGCAGCCTCCTGACTGGAGGGAGGGGGAGCAAGGGGCCTGGGTTCAAACCCACCCCCATAGCCAGGCTGCGTCCTCCAATCAGACACAGCCTTCTCCTACCAGACCTGGCAAAGGAGGTCATCTGCCCAGATTACGTGACTGTACGTCTCAGGGTTGAGAATTAGAGAGTCTTTTAACCCCAGACCCTCAGACGCAGCCTCTCTCCGACTCTGACACTCTGAGGCTCTGAGTTGGCTGACCTCGGTGGGGCTGTAGACATAACATGAGGAGATACAGACAGACCCAAAGGACCAAATGGGAAGGTGTCTCATCCCTTCCCACCCAACCCCAAAAACACCAAAGGGCATTCCAGGCCCCTGACAGAGCCTACAATTCCCAGGGAATTGGCTCTGGGGCAGAGTGAGATGAGTGCCTCAGAACTCTGGCCAAGGGCCCAGGCCCAGGCATTCC